>NC_082689.1:30557941-30860237 GCF_949987515.2 Delphinus delphis | reverse complement strand
CCACCTTTTCAACCCCCTGCCATCGTGGTGCTTGTTGCCATAGTAGTTAGTGGACACAGATGGAGCCCTTCTTCTAATACTCTCCTGACACCACGATTGCTATGGGTACCATAACAGACTTCTCCCATAGCTAGCTCAGAAGAGAATGTGTTCCTTCTTTCCTAAATTGGAAATTTAGGTGTATTTTCCCATAGAACATTCTTAAATATAGTCCATCCAATAGAATGTAAATTCCTATGCACTGTTATGTTTTGAAGTTACTGCAGAGTGAATAAACCATGCTGGCTAATTGAAACCTAGGCACAATTTACCAGTATTTCTTTTTAGGAAAATAAAAAATCGAGTCCCAAGAATCAAATTTACAAACCAACTTACAGCATACAACCTGTTTTCTGACTAGAAATTGCCTTGTCTGTACCCACAGTCACAGTTTATTTAAAGCTTATTTCCATTACGCATAGAGAAAAGTGAATGAATTACAAACACGATTCATTCATATTTTGGCCATCCTTAATGGAATTAAAAAAAAAATCTCTGGGTTCTGGATTCTTCTATTAGAAAAAGATGACTGTGTCAACGCTAGCACCTTGATGAAAACTTGGCAGGTATTTCCAATGTAATTATTAATGCAAGCCACCTCAGTTCCTCTTGGATACTAGACAGGTTGTAAATAAATTATATAAATAAATAGTAATGTAATTATCAACTTGATAGTTTTATGTGCTATGTAGGCATGCAAGAAAATTAAACAAAGATGAAGGCTGCTGTACTTGTTCACGTGTGAGGACCTATATAAGAGTGACTTATTCCCCGTATGGTAAGGAGATAGATCGAGCACTAGATCGTACACTAGATCGAGCCTTATCCTCAGCTGCCTGAGTATGACTGTAAAAACATATATATATGTAATTTTTCATTGTGGTTAAGTTAATAACATGCCACTATAATTTGTGTACTTCTTTTTGTACCTCTTTGTGTACTTTGGGAACCAAATCATATACATCCTAGCTGGAAAGAAAGTAAAGGCAAAATACCTACAAACAAGCTAGAGGCTTAGTTTTTTAAAAGCCCAGTCTTTGCAGTCAAATAGTAGTTCAGAGGTTCCTCTTTAACCTGCAGGGTTTCTTCATAAAAGAATACCGATAGCATGTAAATGTCTTACTTCCTTCACAAACCTTTGAAAATGTAACCCAAAGATTGCGTTGTCTCTCACCCTCAGCTCTCAGTAGCTCTCTAGGGAGTGGGCATGTCTTATCAGGCAGGAGCAACCAGGCAAGGGCAGCCGGCACATTGAGAGGCCAGGGCAGCGTAGTGGTCAAGGCCACTGGGCAGGTAGTGAAAGGCCTCTCGCTGTGTTAAACAAATGCGGTTTCCTTCCCGCCTTCTGCAGGAGCTAACTTTGTTTTGCACTTCTCTTCTGGTATAAGAACAGTAAGGATTCATAAGGCCATTCTGCCTGTGTGGAGATGTGCATTAGATTATCATAAACCCACAGATAAAAAGTGCAGTGGTCAATGAGAACAGGCATTCTTGGATGAAATAAAAGGTTTAATTGAATGTGCTGTCCCATGGGAGATAGGTGATTGAGCGTGGTATTGTCGATGTCCATTACCATAGACCAGAGAGTGAAGAAAATAAAAGGAAGACCATTCTTTTTTTTTTTTTTTTTTTTTTCTGAGTTCCCCAATCTGTTTCTCTTTAAGAGGAGGTAGGAGATTATCTTAATAGGATGCTAAGGCAAAAAAGTGAGCTCTTGTTCATACACAGTGTTCTTAGAACACTTATAAAATTCTAGGAAGTTGCAGCTGAATTTACTACTAGTACAGATATTTTTTATTGGAAGTTAGAGATCTAGACAGAGTACAAAGTGTACTGATGCTGAATAATGGTTAAAATTGATAAATATCTATTGTGTTGAGTTATATGAGTAAATGATTTGCACTTACAATTATAGAAATTTTTGGTTCTTTGATTATGTCTCTCAGCTTGTTTTTTTAGTAGGTTGGGTTTCTGTTCTACAATGTAACAGAAAAGAAAAAAATAAGTTGAAGAGGCTTTTGAACATACGGTCCCCATTAAACACTAAACGGCTTGCTTTGTATCACTAAGATATGGCTCCCTTATAAATCACGCATATTTGTCTAGCCATGCCCTACTTTTGATGTGGCTAAAACAATGAGATGAACTCTACATTCATAGAGACAAAGACTGGGATCAAGGACTGCCTTAACAAGAAAATAATTGGTCAGGTGTCTCTTTTACCAGTCATTAACATATTTGAATTAAGAGTTTGAGTTTCCTTTAGGTCAAATAGAGTAGAAAAAATATTCTGGATTATCTGTGCCTAATGTGCAATACATTTGAAAGGACAAAGACAGGGAGATACCAAATATATTTAGTATTTTACTTGGTGTTTTACACAATGCTGCCCAATTTAGTTAAAAAAAAAAAAAAAAAACCTGTCAAAGCAACTTTTAGTTTATTTGCTTTTCAGTCTTATTTAGAACAAATGAATTCGCTCAGTAAGTGAATTTAAACTTCTTAGACAATTGTTTAGGAGTGGACATAGACACAGTCTTAGGTTTGAATGTGAAAAATTGCTTTTTTAGGGTTAATTTGAACAGGGTAATTGCCAAGTAGTACCAGCTGTCATAATAAAGGAGAAGTGAGTGACAGGTTTACTCCACCCCATATCAAAACTCAAGAGCGGATATGGTGATCAGAAGAGCCAAAATAAATGTGAGTTCTTAGAAACATTTGCAAGCTATTTTCTTGCAAAGCTCAGCCCTTCATAGGCATCAAAGTACAAACGTGTCGTGATTAAGCTTAGCACTATTATAGAAATGAGAAAGTGGGATCACTGTTGCTGTAGATATGCCAAATGCACTACCTACTACTCCGAAGTTCCATTAGGTGATGGTGGTGACAGTGGTCTATATTACAAAGTATTGGGACTTAACTAGCAGTTTTTAAACTACTTTTAATATTAGTGAAAATGTCACCCATTTGAGCTGCAATAGAAGAACTAACTGATGCAGCACTTGTCTGCGATGCTCTTTAATATTTACTGCACACTTATTCTCAGGCATTCATTGGAATAGGTGCTAGTGGCATAAATAGAAGTGAAGTGGACCTTGTTGCCCTTGAAATCCTTGAAGATTTATATAATAACAAATAACTATAATGTGATTAGTGCTATAATTGAATTACGTATAGAGACCCAGGTGAGGGCCCAGCCACAGAGAGCAGGTGACAGTTCAGCTGGGTTTTGATTGGTATGTAAGAGTTTTCAGTGGGTGTCAAAGTGGGAGGAGGAGAGAGAATTATTTTTAGAGAGAATCCCACCTAAGAAGTAAGAGAAGCTCTTTGTAACATTTAATTAATTAACTTCAGTTCTATCTAACAAACATGTTAGAAAGTTTAGGCCAGAAGTGTTAAAACTATGCTTTTGTAGATAAGATGCAAGACATACCTGTCCCTTTTTTTTGGGCCTTTTAATGCTATTATTTCAAGAAGGGCATTATGGCAGAGAAGCATCAAATAAATAATTTATGAAGTCATCCTCTAACAAATATTTTTTATACATATGCATTCTATCAGATGCTAAACTGGATTGAAAGTTGAATTAAACATAATACCTGCCTTTGGTGAGATCACAGTGCTATAGTGGAATCAGAACAGGCACACCAGCAAATAATTGTAAGAATAGAAAGAAAGGGATGAGAATCATAAGAAAAGGAGAAAAGCAGAAGAACGGAACTCAGAGGAAGGCAAATTGTTTTCCTACTGATAAAATCAGAGAAGGAAGAGGCAGCTTGCATGCTGAGACACAAAGACTGGGTGTTTGGAAATACTAAGTAAGGAGTCTTTGATTCCATTATAACTTTGCTGTAAAATTTCCTTTGAGATGAAAATAATTGCTGCACTTTATATATATACACACATACGAAATAAAGATGTTTCCCTATGTGTATGATTTCATTATCATAAAAAGTGTAGGTCTGTACCATCAGGAAAATGCTTGACTAAAAAGATTCATTCACTCTTTATGCTTAGATGATTCTTCATTTTTCATGTATCAGAGTAAAAATGGACCTGTGATGGATTAATTTAAAAAAATTTAATTCCTTAGTAATGAACTAAATTGAGATAGTCCTTGTTTATTCTTTGAAGCATACTTTACTTTGTTGGAAAATGAAGATCAGTTATTTCAGGGAAGAAAGAAGTCCTGCTAATCCTACATCTAGGGAAATATTGATTGGAAGTATGCTGAACTTTTAAACTTCTTGTAATTACAGACTGATTTTACAGGAATGAAGACCATAGAAATTGCTCCCTTACTCTTGGCCTGCTTTCCTGTATATATAACAGCAAAGGAGAAAAACATTTGGAAGATGAATACTGAAGAAGAATAATGCAAAGTTAAAGGCAACATTCAGCAGCCCAAGCCAGTTATTAGGACTCTGGGGCTTCTGAAGAGTCCCTCTTAAGAACGTGCCAGATCCAGTGCTGGGTCGCCTCAGGCCAAACAACCAACAGGGAGGGAACTCAACACACCACCCCCCATCAGCAGACAAGTGGATTAAAATTTTAATAAGCTCTGCCCACCAGAGCAATACCCAGCTCTACCCACCACCAGTCCCTTCCATCAGGAAGCTTGCACAAGCCTCTTAGATAGCCTCATCCACCAGAGGGCAGACAGCAGAAGCAAGAAGAACTACAAGCCTGTGAGACAAAAACAACAAACACAGAAAGATAGACAAGATGAAAAGGCAGAGAACTATGTACCAGATGAAGGAACAAGATAAAACCCCAGAAAAACAACTAAATGAAGTGGAGATAGGCAACCTTCCAGAAAAAGAATTCAGAATAATGAGAGTGAAGATGATCCAGGACCTCAGGAAAAGAATGGAGGCAAAGATAGAGAAGATGTAAGAAATGTTTAACTAAGACCTAGAAGAATTAAAGAGCAAACACCTAGAAGAATTAAAGAACAAACAAACAGAGAGGAACAATACAACAACTGAAATGAAAAATACACTAGAAGGGATCAATAACTGAGAATAACTGAGGCAGAAGAACGGATAAGTGACCTGGAAGACAGAACAGTGGAATTCACTGCTACAGAACAGAATAAAGAAAAAAGAATGAAAAAAAATGAAGAGAGCCTAAGAGACCTCTGGGACAACATTTAACACACCAACATTCATGTTATATGGGTCCCAGAAGGAGAAGAGAGAGAGAAAGGACCTGAGAAAATATTTGAAGAGATTATAGTTGAAAACTTCCCTAACATGGGAAAGGAAATAGCCACCCAAATCCAGGAAGCACAGAGAGTCCCAGGCAGTATAAACCCAAGGAGAGACCTCCAAGACACATAGTAATCAAACTGACAAAAATCAAAGACAAAGAAAAATTATTGAAAGCAACAAGGGAAACACGACAAATAACATACAAGGGAACTCCCATAAGGTTAACAGCTGATTTCTCAGCAGAAACTCTACAAGCCAGAAGGGAGTGGCATGATATACTTAAAGTGATGAAAGGGAAGAATCTACAACCAAGATTACTCTATCTGGAAAGGATCTCATTCAGATTCGATGGAGAAATCAAAAGCTTCATAGACAAGCAAAAGCTAAGAGAATTCAGCACCACCAAACCAGCTCTTCAACAAATGCTAAAGGAACTTCTCTAAGTGGGAAACACAAGAGAAGAAAAGGACCTACAAAATAAATCCCAAAACACTTAAGAAAATGGTCATAGGAACATACATATCGATAATTACCTTAAATGTGAATGGATGAAATGCTCCAACCAAAAGATACAGGCTGGCTGAATGGATACAAAAACAAGACCCATCTCTTTGCTGTCTACAAGAGACCCACTTCAGACCTAGGGGCACATACAGACTGAAAGTGAGGGGATGGAAAAAGATATTCCATGCAAATGGAAATCAAAAGAAAGCTGGAGTAGCAATACTCATATCAGATAAAATAGACGTTAAAATAAAGAATGTTACAAGAGACAAGGAAGGTCACATATAATGATTCAAAGGATCAATCCAAGAAGAAGAAACACCAATTACGAATATATATACACCCAACATAGGAGCACCTCAATACATAAGGCAAATGCTAACAGCTGTAAAAGAGGAAATCTACAGTAACACAATAATAGTAGGAGACTTTAACACCTCACTTACACAGATGGACATATCATCCAGACAGAAAATAAGGAAACACAAGCTGTAAATGACACAATAGACCAGGTAGATTTAATTGATATTCATAGGACATTCCACCTGAGAGCAGTAGATTACACTTTCTTCTCAAGTGCACACAGAACATTCTCCAGGATAGATCACATCTTGGGTCACAAATCAAGCCTCAGAAAATTTAAGAAAATTGAGATAATATCAAGCATCTTTTCTGACCACAATGCTATGAGATTAGAAATAAATTACAAGGAAGAAAACGTCAAAAACACAAACATATGGAGGCTAAGTAATACGTTACTAAATAACCAAGAGATCACTGAAGAAATCAAAAAGGAAATCAAAATATACATAGAGACAAATGGCAATGAAAACACGATGATCCACAACCTACGGGATGCAGCAAAAGCAGTTCTAAGAGGGATGTTTATAGCAATACAATCCTACCTCAAGAAATAAGAAGAATCTCAAATAAAGCAATCTAACCTTACACCTAAAGGAACTAGAGAAAGAAGAATAAACAAAACCCAAAGTTAGTAGAAGGAAAGAAATCATGAAGATCAGAGCAGAAATAAATGAAATAGAAACAAAGAAAACAATAACAAAGATCAATAGCACTAAAATCTGGTTCTTTGAGAAGATAAACAAAATTGATAAACCTTTAGCCAGACTCATCAAGAAAAAGAGGCAGAGGACTCAAATCAATAAAATTAGAAATGAAATAGGAGAAGTTACAACAGACACCGCAGAAATACAAAGCATCCTAAGAGATTACTACAAGCAACTGTATGCCAATAAAATGGACAACCTGGAAGAAATGGACAAATTCTTAGAAAGGTATAAACTTCCAAGACTGAACCAGGAAGAAATAGAATATATGAACAGACCAATTACAAGTAATGAAATTGAAACTGTGATTAAAAATCTTCCAACAAACAGAAGTCCATGATCAGATGGCTTCACAGGTGAATTCTATCAAACATTTAGAAAAGAGCTAACATCCATCCTTCTCAAACTCTTCCAAGATATTGCAGAGGAAGGAACACTCCCAAACTCATTCAACGAGGCCACCATCACCCTGATACCAATACCAGACAAAGATATCACAAAAAAAGAAAATTCAGACCAATATCACTGATGAATAGAGATGCAAAAATCCTCAACAAAATACTAGCAAACAGAATCCAACAACACATTAAAAGGATCATACACCATGAGCAAGTGGGATTTATGCCAAGGATGCAAGGATTCTTTAATATACACAAAACAATGTGATAAACCATATTAACAAATTGAAGGAGAAAAACCATATGATCATCTCGATAGACGCAGAAAAAGATTTTCACAAAATTCGACAGCCATTTATGATTAAAAACTCTCCAGAAAGTGGGCTTAGAGGGAATCTATGTCAACACAATAAAGACCATATACAACAAATCCACAGCAAACATCATTCTTATGGTGAAAAACAGAAAGCATTTCCTCTAAGATCAGGAACAAGACAAGGATGTCCACTCTCACCACTCTTATTCAGCATAGTTTTGGAAGTCATAGCCACAGCAATCAGAGAAGAAAAAGAAATGAAAGGAATACAAATTAGAAAAGAAGAGGTAAAACTGTCACTGTTTGGAGATGACATGATAGTATACATAGATAATCCTAAAGATGCCACCGGAAAACTACTCGAGCTAATCAATGAATATGCTAAAGTTGCCGGATACAAAGTTAATGTACAGAAATCTCTTGCATTTCTATACACTAACAATGAAAGATCGGAAAGAGAAATTAAGGAAACAATCCCATTCATCATTGCAAGAAAAAGATAAAATACCTAGGAATAAACCTACCTAAGGAGGTAAAAGACCTGTACTCAGAAAACTATAAGACACTGATGAAAGAAATAAAAGATGACACCAGCAGATGGAGAGATGTACCACGTTCTTGGATTGGAAGAATCAATATTGTGAAAATGCCTATACTACCCAAAGCAATCTACAGGTTCAATGCAATCCCTATTAAATTATCAGTGGCATTTTTTACAGAACTAGAACAAAAAATCTTAAAATTTATATGGAGACACAAAAGACCCTGAATAGCTAAAGCAACCTTGAGAGAAAAAGAGCTAGAGGAATCAGACTCCCTGACTTCAGACTATAATACAAAGCTACAACTTCAGGACAATATGGTACTGCCACAAAAACAGAAATATAGATCAATGGAACAGGATAGAAAGCCCAGAGATAAAACCACGTATGCTCAACTAATCTATGATAAAGGAGGCAAGGATATACAATGGAGAAAAGACGGTTTCTTCAATAAGTGGTGCTGGCAAAACTTGAGAACTACATGTCAAAGGATGAAATTAGAACACTCCCTAGCACCATTCACAAAAATAAACTCAAAATGGATTAAAGATCTAAATGTAAGACCGGACACTATAAAACTCTTGGAGGAAAACATAGGAAGAACACTCTTTGACATAAACCACAGCAAGATATTTTTGACCCACCTCCTAGAGTAATGGAAATAAAAACAAAAATAAACAAATGAGACCTAATGAAACTTAAAAGCTTTTGCCTAGCAAAGGAAACTATAAACAAGACAAAAGGACAGCCCTCAGAATGGGAGAAATTATTTGCAAACGAATCAATGGACGAAGGATTAATCTCCAAAATATATAAACAGCTCCTACAGCTCAATATTAAAAAGATAACCCAATCCAAAAATGGGCAGGAGACCTAAATAGACGTTTCTCCAAAGAAGACATACAGATGGCCAAGAGGCACATGAAACGCTGCTCAATATCACTAATTATTAGAGAAATCCAAATCAAAAGTATAGTGAGGTATCATTTCACACCAGTTAGAATGGGGATCATCAGAAAATCTATAAACAACAAATGCTGGAGAGGGTGTGGAGAAAAGGGAACCCTCTTGCACTTTGGTGGAAATGTAAATTGACACAACCACTGTGGAGAGCAGTATGGAGATTCCTTAAAAAACTAAAAATAGAACTACCATATGACCCAGCAATCCCATTACTGGTCATATACCCAGAGAAAACCATAATTCAAAAAGACACATGCACCCCACTCTTCATTGCAGCACTGTTTACAGTAGCCAGGTCGTGGAAGCAACCTAAATGCCCATCAACTGATGAATGGATAAAGAAGATGTGGTACATATATACAATGGAATATTACTCAGCCATAATAAGGAACAAAATTGGGTTATTTGTATAGAGACGTGGATGGACCTAGAGACTGTCATGCAGAGTTAAGTAAGTCAGAAAGAGAACAACAAATGTATATTAACACGTATATGTGGAATCTAGAAAACTGGTACAGGAGAACCGGTTTGCAGGGCAGAAATTGAGACAGATGTAGAGAACAAACATATGGACACCAAGCGGGGGAAGTGGGGGTTGGGGGTGGGGGTGGTGGGATGAACTGGGAGCTTAGGGTTGCCATATGTACACTAATATGTATAAAATAGATAACTAATAAGAATAATAACATTCAAAAAAAAAAAAAAAAAAAAAGAACCTGGCAGAAACAGTGCAAGAATGTTAAAGAGGGAGTCTTCTTAGATCTAGGCTACCTACTTCCTCTCTCTTGGTGAGATCTCACAGACCCAGAAGCCACTCTGAAGGCCAAACTGTAGGATGACTATAACCTGATGTCTCATTCTGGTAGGGATGCTATAACAGTACCACACACTGGATAGCTTATAAACAGTAAAAACTTATTTCTCACAGTTCTGGAGGCTGGAAGTCCAAGGTCAGGGTGCCTGCATGGTCAGGTGAGGGCCGTCTTTTGGGTTGCAGACTTCTTATTGTATCTCTGTATGGTGGAAGGGCTAGGAATCTCTGTGGGGTCTCTTTAATAAAGGCACCAATCCCATGAGGGTGTCGCCTTCATGACCTAATCACCTCCCAAAGGCCCCACCCCTTAAAACTATCTCCTTGGAGATTAGGATTTCAACATGTGAATTTTGGGGGTACGAAAACATGCAGACTATAACAGATGCATATATGTGTCAAATAGAAAATGTGTTACCAAAAGAAAAGACATGATTAAGAGAAATATAAACCCTGTGATGTATCATTAGCCCTGGATATCTCCCTTGTGCGCGTGTGTGTGTATCACCCAGTTGTTGGATGGGATTATTTGTCTCAGTTCTTCACTTCCAAATGGTAGCATTAAATACCTATATTTTGGTTATGGTCTCATGATGTGTGGAGAGTATTTCCACACTTAGCCTGTAGACTTGGCTATATGAATTTATTTGGCCATTGAGATGTTAGTAGATGTTTTGTGGGCAAAGGCTTTAGATGTACTTTCATTTTTGCATTCCTGCCTTTCATCATGTGAGAAACATGTTTCAGATACCCAGTGGTCTAAGGAAGTTAAGAGATCTGTGGAGCAGACATGCACCTTATCCACAGTTTGGAAGCCAGCCTACCTGAACCCAGCCTAGATCAGCCAGACAGCAGTCAACCTGAGAAATGTGAGCTGGAAATAAATGCCTTATTGTTCATATCACAGTTTTGGGATTGGTTTGTTATGCAGTATTTGGGAGGCAACAGCTGACTGACACATCCGTTCACTTTTCCCCATTAATGAACTCTGGGTAGATTTCCCTCCCTTCTCCCATCAATTTGTTAGCAGTAGTGAGGCTAGGAAGACATATCCACATTTTAAATCTAATGGGTTTTATACTCTAGAACCTAAATGACTTCTTATTTTATAGTTATTTTTATCTGAAAATTAATTTTAACAGGGTAATTGACTTA
Source organism: Delphinus delphis (assembly GCF_949987515.2). Taxonomy (NCBI): domain Eukaryota; kingdom Metazoa; phylum Chordata; class Mammalia; order Artiodactyla; family Delphinidae; genus Delphinus; species Delphinus delphis. The sequence continues at coordinate 30,849,229 of NC_082689.1, read as the reverse complement.
ATTATTAAGATAAAAGGCAAATTATGTGTCTTTATCTACAAATGGCATATATGTATGGTAAGAATATTCTCATTACAACAGTAAGCATGTACTGTGAATTTAAAACGGTTGTTTCCCACTGAGATTTCTCAATCTCTATTTGGAATTTAAGATTATTTATCATTAATACTATACTAAAGGGGATTGGTTTCCAGCTGGAGTCTCATTAGATGCAGTTCAGACATCAGAGAAAAGGGTGGGGTTAAAGTGGTTATATTCCTATTACGTTATTTTCTTATAAGGCTTAACCAACAAGCAAACTCCGCCTCCCTCAGCCCTCATGAAAATATTACTTTCTTGAGGCTGTGGTAGTACTGTTACTTCATTATAGCATAAGTTAATGAACATGACTCTCTGTGCCTTAAAGTAAAAGAACATTTACTGGGTCCTCTAGGGAGAATGTAGGTACCCGAGATGTAATCACTGCCTTTAGAATTCTTGAGTTGGGACAAAAGGTATATCATCTTTACTAAAAGAGCTTGTACCCTAAACAATGACCCATAGACTAAGAATGGAGGGTGTTACGTAGAACATTCTTATATATTCACTCTGATGATTTAAGATTTTATTCTGTGACTTCACACTTCCTAAGAGCCCAGTGAAAACAACCTGTAATTCATTGTCTTTAAACTATCTTCAGAAATCTCCCAGTCCCAGACAAATTTAATTTTTTTTTTTTAATTTCACATCAGGAAACTAAATGTCATTTATTCCCCTTTATGGAATAAGGACTCCCTTATTCTAAAAGCTTCAGAATGTACTTGTATTCTGCATCTTTTGAAGCCTGGCATGAGACTGTACTTTCCTTGCATGATTCTTTTTGTTGTTGATGGTAATTGTGACATATGACATGTACCCAGAGTGTGATGCAGAAATAATGGAACTGGAAGGTTGAACCGTGAGGTTATGTGGCATCTCTGGGACCTTGTTCCTGACCTACAAGATTTCTTTCTGGAGTCTTCTCTGTTCTCTGCTCCATTCCTTTCTAGCCTGACCTTCCCTGCGTTCTCTAATGCAGTATTTCTTTAAGTGTACGCTAGGGAACACTTTCCTGTAATACACTTCATGCAAAGATGCGTTCCATGGTCAAGTAAATTAGGGAATGTGTGTTAACTTTTAAAAGCACTGAAAAGTCCTAACATAAACCATTTCCCTAGAATCCGTCATCATGGAAACCCTCCTCTTTTTCCGCATATGCAATGATTGTCCCTCTGTGTGTTAGACCTTAGAATGATCCAAGTCTGAGAAGGAATCAGTTTGTTGGTTACTGAAGCCAGCCCTAATTGGACATGGCCTCGGGCCAGACGTCCTCGGGGAGCTCTAGCAGCCTGTGGACTGACTGTGTCATGGGGTCAGGGGCCACCCACTTCTTGAGAAGTGGGCCGGGCTGAGCTGTGGTCAGAGCAAGCACCCTAACCGGGAGCCCACTTCCTGCAGTGCTGTGTATTTTTATTTATGTTTACTTTTGTCCTTGATAGTTCTGTTGTCTTTTAAAGGCATTAAATGCAGGTAGCCTGGCATGTAGTGTCTTTGCGATGACAAAATATTAGAAGTATTTCACCTAGGAACCCAGTTTCTCAAATGGGTCTGCTCCTCGTAGAATCAGGCCCACCCTGCTTCCTTTTTAGATCACTGGATATTACAATCATTTTGTTTGTTCTTGAATCTTATATTCATATAAAAGCATGTATTTTTGTATTTTAACTACTGAATTATTGCCTGTAAAATACTTTAAAGTCTTTTGACTTCTAATAAGAGAGACTAAACACAAAACAAAAAGATCTGTTGTTTCTTGATATTAACAAAGCAGGTTCTAGTTTTATAAAAACACTTGCTGTCTGAATTATAAAATACTAATTTATATTACATTTCATGACACAAAATATTATTTTCACTTCTTTAATCTATATCTGAAAAGGAAAAAAAAACTTTCCAGTGTGCTTAAACTGTTGAATTTGCTGATCTTTCAAGTATATATACTGTAAGTAGGAGGGAAAAAAGGTTGCTATAGGAATCTTAACTCTGACTGACATTACTTTTGTTAGCTTTAATCTCTGACTTAGTATTATATTAAGGTACTATTATATTGAACAGGCAGTAAAGAATGACCATTTTTTGACATTTGTTTTCTGGTATTAGATTAATCCTTTACATAAAGGAAATTGGTTTTTGATAAGTTAAGTCAGAGACCAGCTCTTGCTTTCAGTAGTTCCCCTTTCTGCCCCCTTTCTGGGGAATGGATTTCAAAACACATGAAAAAGTGTCTCAGTTACAAATAGTTTATAGTATTTTCATCTTTCAGATATTTGATTTTAAATTACTTTAAAATGAATGAATGTATACTTTAAAACATCACATAAGAACATATATTTAAAATATTGATTACTGAGCTAACAATATCATTAAAAATCGTTCCTTCATTAAAAGTAAATAGCAGTGTTGTTTACATATAGCTCTGTGAAGCTTCTGCCCTACTTACTGCAACATTAACTTACATTTTCCTTTTCTGTGTGATAGGTATATAGTATTGAGTTTGGGGTTAATTTGCAACCACCTGTAGTATAATTCAGAATTTCAAAGATTATCTGTACTATGATTTCTGATTCTTTTTGGTGATTTGTCTATATTGTTCAGAGGGCAAAAGACTTTAAAAGATAATCTGCCTACTTGTAAATCACCAATAATTCTTCTGGTTTAGCAGTAGTGGTGGGAAAGTCCTTTGCTATTTATTACAATGGTTGTCTTTAGATCACACATAGCTTTGCATGCACTAGCTCATCTCTCGTCGTCGTCTTTTCTTGACTCTCTTAAAAGTACAATCTAAAAAATGCTTCCCAGCTGTTGGAATGAGTCTCTGATCTCCACTATAGGGCAATATTCACAGTTTAAATTCTATGTAATCTGGGCTTCCCTGGTGGCGCAGTGGTTGAGAGTCCGCCTGCCGATGCAGGGGACACGGGTTCGTGCCCCGGTCCGGGAAGATCCCACATGCCGTGGAGCGGCTGGGCCCGTGAGCCATGGCCTCTGAGCCTGCGCATCTGGAGCCTGTGCTCCGCAACGGGAGAGGCCACAACAGTGAGAGGCCCGTGTACCGCAAAAAAAAAAAAAAAAAAAAAAAAAAATTCTATGTAATCCAATTGGCCAAAAACCTTTCATGCTAATAATAACTACCCATGCTTTTTCAGAAGATTAAAAATGTTCAGAAAATTAAGTGTCCTCAAGGTGTCTTATCCTTTCATTGTTGTGAAAATTTATTTAGCTGTAACAAAAGTTTCATCACCTTAAATTCTTGAGAATTTATTTAGGCAAATTCAGCAGTGATAATTATAAAATATCCATCCTGGCAGAATTGCCAGGTCTGGCTTTTGCTTTATATTAAAAAAAAAAGCTTTGCTTTGCTTTGCTTTGCTTTTTTTTTTTTTTTTTTTTGCCTTAAAGCCCCTTTGTTTGAGTTTTGTAACTGACAAAATGATTGCCGGTAAAACATAACTCTTGCATAAAGTTAAGCTGCTCCGAACACAAACTAATTACACATTTGGGAGGCGGGGCAAAGACATCCAGAACTTGCTCGTGCTGAGCCAAGAGCACAGCATTTAATGAAATGAGGGCCATAAAAGGCTCAGCATGGATGCTTTCAGGTCTGACCTGGGCTTCTGGGAAATTGAACATTGGCCTGTGGACTGGAGATTCCCCCAGGCTTTGAAAGACTGGGTTATTACCACTTGCATGTGTGAAACAACACTGCTTTGCAATACAGGGACATTTGTTATTCCAGAGATAGCCTCATTTGGAACACTCTTAAGCTAACAATATGGATGGCTCCTTAGTCATCCATCTTCCTGCCTCTCTTTCCTCCCCTCACACCAAATAATTACTTTCGATATTTGTTTGATAAAAATGGTTGTATATCTGTCAAGCTCCTACTATGTAGATTCCTCTGTTTCCTCTCTTCTATTGTTAAACTCTATTTCTTCATGTCAGATAATACTGTGAGTGAAACAGAAAGGCCCTGCCATGTTGTTCAACAACCTTTTTACCAATTATGTTCTGTGTAGACTGGCCATTTCACATTGCAGTGTTGATACATAGTAGATGCTTGATAACAATTTGTTGAATGACTGGTTTGTTAGCAGAAATTTGTTGATTGACTCTTTTCACTCAAGCCAGAATGGGCCAGTCTCATATCCGAATTCCAACTGTGAGAGATTATTCACTATGCTTAGAAAGTGAAATAGTATTTCAGGGAACAAACTGAGAGAATGGAGAGATAGAAAAAGAAATAACTGAATGGGAAGGAGAAGCGGAGATATATATAATTAGGATGATAACAGAACAACATCTGTAGGAACTTGAAGGAAGTTTGTGTAAATGAGAATAAAGGGTTAGTTAAGGGCTAGGGGATAGGTAAGATAAAGCATTAAAATGGCTTATGAAAATTAGGAAAGAAAAGGCAGTTAACATTTTACTCACCATTTGGTTTTGCATTCCATTTCGTTTTTTTTATTTAATAAAAGCAATGCCTTTGTATATCATTGCAGTGTTTTCCAGATTGAAAACTGTGGTTCATTATTGGACTATGAAATTAATGTAGTGGGTCGTGACAAATTTTTAAAAATAATGAAATAGAATAGAAAACATTAGAATGTGTTGCCGTCTCGGTAAGTATTGTCTCATGAAACTTCTATTTATATCTGTGTATGTGCATACATGTGTATATGCATGGATGCCTAGACAGGAAGGCAGGTAGATAAAATGTGGCTTTGGGTACTTGATCACAGGGCTTCCCAAACTTGATGAAATGTACCATGAGTATTGTTGTTTGCAATGTTCACTTATGATTTGAGGTACATGATGCAATTTTAAATCATGAACAGTCCAACATTTGTCACAGATTGCTAGCTATGACACAGATTTGTCACAGATTGGTAGCTATGGTGCCTTCATTGAGAATATGATGCTGAAGCTGAGCTGGGTTATCATCTCTCCTAGGAGGAGGAAGTGTGGTATGACAATGGAAATTAGACAAGGTTACTTTTAAGGTTTCTTATAACTGTGATACTGTATGCTCTTTACAATTATTTTTAATGTAAAAACTAATTTGTGTAAACATTTAAAGTAATGAAATCCAGAATAGCAGGAACCTAGGGCCTATCCAGGGCCTATTTTTGAGTCTCGCACTGTTTTAAGCATCAGTGATACATTGATGGAAAAAAAACGGGGCAATATAAAAGTTTCTGCATTCAACAGACACTATGAAAAAAAAGTACGCAAGCAAGCACATAGTATGTGATAAATGCTAGAAAAATATGTGATAAATGGAGAAAAAGCAAATCGGGATAATGGACATGGGTAGGGTAGTATTGGGAGAACCTTAAAACAATTTTAAACTGAATGATCAGGGAAGACCTCACTGATACATTGACATTTGAACACAGACTAGAAGGCAATAAGGGAAGAAGGTCTGCAGGAATGTAAGGGAGGAATATTCAAAGCAGAGGGAGGAGGTGACACAAAGGATTGGGGGCAGAAGTTAGATGAGGTAACTTTGAAAGTGAGGTTGGGAGAGAAGAGAAAAGGTCAGATGATTGATTCTTAGGACACTAGTATTTAGGGATTGGTGAGATTAGGAAGAGTCTGCAAAAGGGATTGGAAAAGGAGTAGACAGTGAAGTAGGAGATGAACGCTGAAAGTGGTGTCCTGGAACCAAGAGAAGAAAGTGTTTCAGAAAGTAGGGCTTGATAATTTGGGTCTCATGCTACTGTAGACCAAGTAAGATGAAAGCCAAGGATTGACCCTCGAATTTACCAACATGAGGGTCATTGGTGACTCTAAGAGGAGTTAGTATACACACACATACACCTATATTTATAGAGCATATATACATATTATGTATTGTGTGTAGTGTTAAAAAATATGTATAATATAAATACTACTGTAGGGTGTATAAATATCTAGTATTGATTATATTAGACGTATGTGTATATCTATGTGCATGTGTGTGTAAATGCGTACATGCGTGTCATTATAGAGATGTGTTGACCATCTCTCTACTTGGCAGTGCAATAATATAGCAAATGGTTCTTATATCTTCATAAATTCCTTTTAAAAACATTTATTCTTTTATAATTGAGAAGTGTTGGAAAACAAATTATAAAGAAAAAAATAACAGTCCATATTGCAGTGGCAGTAGATAACCAAGTTTTTTCCTATGCAGATAGATGGGACGGGGGTGGAAGGCAGGCAGGTAATAGGTAGATGAGTAGGTGTCTGAATATGAGTATAGAGTGTATGTTACATATTGAAATGTACTGTATACGTAAGCTTTTATGCCTAATACTGTCATATTCTCACATGATTAACAGTCTGTTTCACCACTGTTTTATATAATTCTGTGATTCTTAATTAAAAAGTACAAAAACAGCATATATATTATATATATATATATATGTATGCATAACTAATTTAGCAAACACCACTTGGTAGACTGCATCTTTCTTCTGTGTTCTAATATAAGTAAAAAGCAGTATTTTATATATATATATATATATATATATATATGTATATATATACATACACATACACACACACACCAAATAATTCAGTATTTTTCACTTTTCATACTCTGTTCATCCCACAAAGTTTGCATTTCTGCCTCTGAAAACTTAGCTGCCATATAACCAGAGACGTAGCTAATACAATACATAGCAGACTTCCTTAGGAGTTCATTCTGACCAGCTCAGTGCTCTGTCGTGAGCCTTTGAGCATGAGACCCAGTTGATTGCAGGGACTTTTACTGCCACCCCTTCCTGGTACTTAGGAACCTATCATCAGGCAGCACTCACTGCAGTCCACATTGCCTCTCTAGACCCTGGTTGCCTTGAACTGGACTGCATTTGACAATTGTTGGTTCAGGGCAGTGGTGTTCACCTAAAGGTGATTTTGACCCCTGGGGACATTTGGCAATGTCTAAAGGCAGTTTTGATTGTCACAACTGGGAAAGGAGATACTACTGGCATCTAGTGGGTAGTAGCCAGGGATTCTGCTAAATATCTTTCAATGCACAGGACAGCCCCCATAAGGAATTATCAGGCCCCAAATGTCACCTGTGCTAAGGTTAAAGAAAGCCTGAGCTGCTTTGTATCAAATAATGGGATTTGTTTCTTAGGTAGTAATATAATGAGTTAGTTAAAAGAGCTAACCTGTAATAGATTTATTAAATTAAGCAGTAAAGTTTAATTTCTTTGAAACTACCCCTTGTCAAAATCTTTACAGCTAACTTCACTTACAGTGAAATTAAATGAAGGAACTATTTCTCTAAGGCTAGACATGGGCTTTCTCTACTTTGGGAGGAGTCGAAGATGCCATGTCAGTGGATCTGGCTATGATCAGACCTCTTAATCCTGTTTTAATTGTGGGTTCTTTGCTACTTCTGATTTTATAGTTGTTATTTTGTGACTGACATTCAGACATTCACGATAATTTTTAAAATACATAATTTTACATAAGTGTCCCTCACAGTGACCTTAAGATGAGAGTCTCTAGACATAATTATAGAGCAGAAGGAACTACCGACCTGGAATGAGTTGGTGGTTTCCAGGGCTATCTCATTTTCAAATTTTTCAGTTAAACACTGGGGCAGAGTTTCACATTTCTGCAAGCTCGGGAAGGATGCAGGAGGGGCACTATACACTTTATCATGTGGACAGCACTTTCCTATCCCCACTTCTGTATATTTGAAAACACTAGGGACCGGATATGATTAACCGCATGCTTCTCCCTGGAGACCTGAACCCTAATTACGCCTTTTGCCACCATACTCTGTAATTTTTTTAGAACAGCTAGGCTTATGGCTAAGTGTCATTTATCAGCGATGACATGAATATTTGTTGTGCATTATCATTTTTGTTTAGGTTCAAAAACCAATTGCCAGTGAGTTATACTATCCAAAGGAGCAAGCTTAAGGCATGAGTTTTGACAAAGTGAAATTTAATTCAGTGATAGCTGTTAAAAATCACATCTCTGACTTTAAAATTAACAGTTTATTTTTTCAGTGTTCAGTATCCTATTGACAGTCTTTATCAATAGCCTTGCTTCCACGGTAAATGATATGTTTTAAATTATAGAAGCCAAATATTCCCCAAAATTTTAGAACGTTTCTACACCGAGCTCCTGTTTCTTCATCTGTAAAATAAAGGTGTTGAGATCACATTATCTCTAAGGTCTTTTCTGGTACCTAAGATTCCCTAAGTAACGTCCAGTCTCTTTAATTATTGAGAATATCCTGCTGAATTTTCAAATACTTTTCGAATGTTTCAAATGGTAGGAGGGCCTTGCCAAAGAATCCTCTCTGTTGACCATCACCAGATATTATTCCCAGGAACCTCTCCCTTCCACTCCATCAATGTGATGGTGGCCCCTGCAGAGAGAGACCAGCCTTTGCCCACCCGGAGCAGAATTACAGCTATTAGAGGTCCAGTCATCCCATCTTGCCGGTTGCATCTGTGTTTGGCCATCTGAGTGTATAAATATTAATCTGCTTTCTCCTCCTTTACTCCTTTCATGTGTATTTCCAACAGAAAGGAGAACCTGACTGCTACGCACTCTCCCTGGAAACAACTGAGCAACTCACCTTCGAGATCCCCCTGAATGATTCTGGTTCTGCTGGTCTTGGGGTGAGCTTGAAGGGGAACAAATCTCGAGAAACTGGAACAGACTTGGGGATTTTTATCAAATCCATCATCCACGGAGGTGCTGCTTTTAAGGTAGGTAGGGGTGATGTTTGCACATCAATGAGAAGCTATTTAGAGATGTCATCGTTGTGCCTGGGGATTGGATGGAGAAAGTGTCTAAAGGCTTGAGACCACTGAGGCTTTCCTGCCAGACGCAGGGAATGTATGTGTGAACAGATCTGGGTGACAGTTTGTTTTCATACTTTAAGTGGTCATGTCCTATTGATAGTTCTTAAAACTCACTATGATTAATATTCTCTTTTACATTATTTTTAATTACTGTTAGGATTCTTCTGAGTTTGTAACCTAATAAAGTTGAACCTAAAAATATGAAATCAGAAAAGCAAAACTAAAAACAAGTCAACATCCAAGCAACAAATAAGAAACTATACTTGTGAAAGTTCAGTGGAATCGGAGAGACTGTAGTACAAATTAAAAGTCATTTATCACATTTTATACACTGGAAAATCCATTGGGAATGCATATTTGCCTTTGAACTTAGAGAAGCTTATAAATTTCCAGATAAAAGGAGAAGAACGTGATTCTGCTCTTTCATACAGGGGCAGGCAACATGATCATCGCTGTTACCATAATATAATGGTTAACTAGATTTGCCTGAGTTCACATGCAACTCTACGGAGCACCATGTGCTCCAAGTAGCACACCATTAATAATAATACCTAATGTGTAGGGTTCTAAGGATTGAATACAGTAATGTGCACAATGTGATTAAAGCAGTGAAGTGATTACATAGAGGGGGGAAAACACCCCCTCTTGTGCTTATCGTCAGCTGCCCTCACCATCATCATCGTCTCATGCCATGCAGTGAGGCTTCCCGAGCTCGAATCCTGCCCTCACTACTCTCACCGTGGGTGAATGTAGGCAACTTAATTGTCCTCAGTGTGCTTGAGTTTCCTCATGTGTAAAATTAGTAAAATTAGTAGTGCCTGCTTCCTGGTGCTCTTGTGAGGACAAAAAGAGACAATAGATATAAAATGCCTAGCACCGCACCTATGATAAACGTTGAATACATGTTAGCCATTTTAAAATCATTTTGATATTAATAATGTGTGCCTTCTCCCACTCAAAAGCCACGAAGGCATAGTTAGAGTTTACAGGAGCCCCCCCTGGTCCAAGGATCCTGGCTTTATTGAAGCATTTGTTTCTTCACACTTAATCATTCCACTTTTGCTTCAGACATAGACACTGAGCTAATGTCTTTTTCTTTGGGAAAGAAGAAATGCGTTGGGGATAGATAACTCTTTAATGCACTCCTTGGATCAGTTAGCTTCTATTGCATATAAGTAATGACAACATTTCAGTAACATACATCTGTAAGCCTTTACTTCCCTCGTGGCCCTGCAGGGCAACTAGAAGGGCTTTGATTCAGGCTGGTATGTCTCTATCGCACCATAGATCTACAGGTCTGAGCGTGCTCCACATATTTTAACTACACCTTGGACTACCAGGCTAGCTGATGTCAGAGAGTCATGAAGCCTCTTTAGTTCTGAGTTCCAAACTGGCATGCTGTCACTTCTCACACATACCAGTGGCCAAAGCAAGACATATGACTCAATCCAAGGTCCATGTTAAGGAATAGGGAAACAGTCCCCCCATGATGAGTCTATGGCAAAGGTTTGGGTACAGAGAAGGGTGAAGAATTGGGGCCAATCATCCAATCTATCAAACTCTCCAATCAGGCTCAGAAATGCAGAGCCAGGAGCAGATGGGAAATGATAGTAATAATAGCAACAACAGCATCAGTTAACATTCATTCTGTCTTGTGCTTAATATATGCTGGACTGTATAATAAGTATTTTCGGTGGATTCTCTCATTTTATTCTTCACATTCACACTGCATTATAATCATGCCATCTCATCGGGAGAGATTGCAGATTTCAATGATTAGTGCCTCTCCTGTGGTCACAAAGCCAGGAATTGCTTAAACTAAGATTTGAACCCGGGCAGTCTGACTTTGGAGCCTGTGCTATGCTGTCCTGTGACAAAGCTCTTTCATCTCATCTATTCATATTTCCAGACATCAGGGGCTGTTGTCCTGGAGCTGTCTTATATCATGCTTATCATCCTGAGCCCAGCCATCTAAACAAGTGCTATGTTTAAGAATGCGTCTTGGTCATGTTTGTGGATACCAACTTGACATTATTCTTCTTATTCCTAATGACAGCTCTATTTACAGAATTTATTCCAAGTAAAATTGAAACTGAAATGAATTTTTGGAAATTAAAAGCAAACATCTTAGCTTTTTTATGGGCAATAACTTAAGCTCAAGCGATATTGGAGAGCAGGTTTAATATGTATATCCATGTTTGTGTAAGTGAGCATCTCCTTACCTAAGCAGTTTCTAACGCCCCGTTTCTTGCAGAAAGGTTTCACTTTCCATTTATGTAAATTTCTTTCTTGACACTGTTTGCTGAGTCAGACAATCACACCATTAAAAACTACTGGACAGCATATTTATAGCTGATCTTAAATAGTAAGAGGCATCAATCATGAATTTAGCCTTATTGTGAATGTGTAGTATCCATTTGTCTCGTTTACTTTCTGCAGCGTAGAGGGTAGATACCTAAGCTTTGCTCGCAAGAAATCTGATTGACCAGGAGAAAGAAAAGTATTTTTCTATTCTCCTTCTGCTGTTCCAATAATCCACTGTTACTCCTCAGAAAATTGCCACCTGTTCTGTGATTGAGGGTTAGGTTTTACAAAAATTGTTTTGAGACTTTGTTCCTGTCCTTGTTCAGAAGATACAAATGTAACAGACTGCACTGTCCCTGGGGCAGAGGGGAGATAAGCGTGGGGAACATCCACTTTAGCATGTGGCCAGAGGTTTTTACCTGAAATCAACAAAATAATCTTCCTGCCAGGGCACACTCTTTTTCTCCTGGCCCTTCCTACCACTAATTGGTTCTCAAGGTGTTTTCCCCTTTAGGGAAGGTGGATTTTTGGAAACTAAACTACTTTGAAAAGTATGACCAAATTCTTCCTGTGGCTTCTGTGTGCTCGATTCTCCTGGGGACTTCCATTGGTGTAAACAAAGCCAGGCTACTTCTTGCCAGATGTAAAACCCCTGGATGACTGTGACTATAATTAAGGGCCTTCTTCCCCCCCCCCGCCCCCCCGCCCCTTACCTCTCTGGCTGCTGCTTTCTATCATTCCATCTCTTATTTGAGTCATTTCTAATAAAGATATAAATCTCTTTGAAAATAAGAGCATCTAGCTACCCTAGAATTCCCTCTTGGAAGTGAATCCTTCACCCACTCTAAGGGCAAAGTAACAGTATTTTTACTCTACTCGGAATTATTCAAATGCTTAATCTCATCTTAATATTTAAATTCCAGTCTGCATGTCAAGAAGTAAAGCCCAGACACTCTTCCCTGCCACTGGCAGGTCACAGCAATTGCCATTTCAGGCTGCGGTAGCCTATGGAGTCCTTTGTAGAGCCCTCTGAAACATCCCTTTGAGCTATGCTTTTCAGTGTACAGCCAAAGTGACCACTGAGCGTAACAGCCAAATGTGGATTAGAGTATTGATGCTGATTTGCTTAAATAATAACATGCCTTAAATGTGCATAGTTCCATTTTAGTTTCTGTCATTCTTCCTGGGCATTTGCCCCTGAATGTGTAGTGTAATTACTTCCAGAACCAAATTATACTAGATGCAACTATGTATGTTAACTTTCTCATGAACTGGGAACTATGAGTGGAATGAAATTAGGATTTCAGGAGGGTGCTTTTCTAAAATTTCATTTTTGTGATTGGAATTTAAAGTGAATATGTTGTTGTTATAAATGAAATGGTATATTGTCTTTGTGCAGTTAGAAAAATAATAACTTGAGAAAAATATTCTCCTTTCCCAAAATCTACATAAAAATGAGTTTTTTCTTTTTCCAAGGAAGCACACATAAAGTCTAGACGATCAGTTTGAAGACCTAACATAATTTCATCCTCATGTGCTAAACATTTTGAATTCTGGGATCAGTGGCTTTCTCTTCCTTTTCTTTTTTTTTTTTTTTTTTTTTTTTTTTTTTTGCGGTACACGGGCCTCTCACTGCTGTGGCCTCTCTCGTTGCGGCGGAGCACAGGCTCTGGACATGCAGGCTCAGCGGCCATGGCTCACGGGCCCAGCCCCTCCGCGGCATGTGGGATCCTCCCGGACCGGGGCACGAACCTCTGTCCTCTGCATCGGCAGGCAGACTCTCAACCACTGCACCACCAGGGAAGCCCTCTTCCTTTGCTTTTGATATACTCTTAACTGAATGTTTTTTAGAGAAAATGCATTTTTATGTCTATCGACAATACTAACAAACTGCTTATTTTTCTACCTTAAAAATGAATTACTTTTAGAAAAATATATAACTAGAATGGTGATATATTTGAAAAATTAAGGTAGAATACTAACACCCTTTATAGTAAGAATAAAAATTCCATGGAGTCCGTTGTACTAATTCTGAATGATGTTTTTTAATTTGAATATACTCACTTTGGAAGTGTAATGCATTCTATTGAAACCTTGAAACAATAATGTAAAAATTAAAATTTAAAGGCAGTTTTTGCTATGGGAAAAAATGTCATATGTCAGGTAGATTATTTAAGAGCTCTTAAATAGAGAGAATGAATTTAAGAATACCTTTTATTCTCTAGAAAATTAATTAGCTAGGTTTGTACTTAACAAATACTACTTGATGATGATGAAATTAAATGAAAGAAAAATGCCTGACATAGCTAATTGCAAATGCATGCACTCAGAATATAAAATAGACATAATTTAAGTAATTTGATTCTTGTATGCTTAGGAAATTTGGAATACAGCCTCTGAGAGATGCAGAATTGCATGATTTATGCCATTTAGTAATAGGTTAAAAAAAATTAAATGGTACAAGCAATCCCCCTATTTTAAAATGACGAAAAGTATGCATTTTTGGAGAGAATATGCACAGTCCTAGAATTTCCGGGAACACGGTGCTTGGTACTGAATTTCTGTGTCTGTTCATAGTATGGAACATTTAACAGCCTCCAAGCTACTTAACAGGAGTTCAGTAGGAGTTCCTAGCGGGAGTAATTTCCACCTCCATTTCTGCTGGTATCTGTAAATCATGTGGTAGATCTATAATTAATGAATTCAAAGGAAGATAAAAAGGACAGCATTTGAAGGAGCACAAATGTTAAATGATTTCTTCAACTCTCCATTTTTCTTAAAATTGTTAGTGTTTTCTACTGGTGGAGAGCTATAAAGATCATTACCTGTAGTCATGTCTTCCAGGTTTTTACCTCTTACAAAAGGACCATACAGTCTGGGTGTATAAACAGCTTCATTGCAAATCCTCAACTGTTAGAAGCCAAACTCTAATATTTCATCCCAACCACAAAATTGTGATATTGTATGAACAACTAAAAGCAGGAACTCTGCCTGGAAAAATTCACCATCACTATATACCCAATAATAATTTTGCCTTAAAAAAAAAATCACTAACTTAAACATGAAAAAAAGAATTATCAACTATGTTATGCCAAATATTTTAAACCAATTTCCTTTTTAGAAAAAAACCAAAAATGTTAGTATATGTTAATTAATATAATCAGGCTTATCATTTATGGGTTTTCTGCAATAAATTGTAAAGAGGTATAAGAGAACATTACTTTTAAAATCCCATAATACCAGCATCAATCATTGCTTTTCTTGCCAATTTTTAGCACTTTCATATTTTTATCTTATATATGGAAATGCAAGTAAGAAATAAATTTAAATCACGCTGAATAAAATTTTAGAACTCTGTGTCATATTGATGTGTACTTTGAACTCCACGACTGCCTCAGGAGGCTTGAAGAAATATGACTTGGTAGACCTAATCAAAAACTAAATTGTTATCTACAAAAGCTGATGTAACATGATCATGATACTTTGAAAATGGTACCTCTTACCTGAAAAGCTATGTTCACCTGCATTGCGGAGATGCTGAGTTCATGATGTGGTCAGAGCTTTGGTCTAGGCATTCCGCTCTGGGTCCGTCTTTTTAGAGACCAGGCTTTTAGCAGTCTTAGCACAAACAAGAGCACAGTTTTGTTTGTTTGTTTTTAAAGTGAATACATAAGATCCTTTCATTACGTTGAAAAGGCCTCTGAGATTCTCATCTAGTTAGGCATTCATGCAGGATCTTCTTGATTCGTGTAACACATACACCTTAATAAGCTTTTTAATATCCAGTTTTCTAAGACAGAGTAAACTAAAAGCAGAAGATCAGGAAGAAGATAAGAAGGGATGGAGAGAAAACGGAAAGGACAGGAAATAGAAGAAGTGTAAAACGAGCACAGAGTGCTATTGCTGCAAAACAGGCCAAGGAATATTTGTGATGACTCTAAGTCAGTGCTCCTGAAACTTCTTGCTGAGGAAATTGTAAAATTCACTAATGACGGTAGTGAAGGCTGTAAGTTGCAGTATGTTTATTTATGTCCCATATGTTTCCAGAAGATCTTTTAAAAGGAAAGAATTATAATACATTATATCAGAATGGTTTGGATTATGTATATTTTGATGCTCTAAAAAGTACTATTCGGTTATTTTTAATTAAAGTCTCATATACCACAGATGCTGAATAAATGGTGCATTGTTGGGACTTCACTGATTTGCTACATAAAATGGAGTGAGGCTCTTAATAACTGAATTAGATACATTTAAAATTTTACAATAGCTGAACAAGGGGAGATTGAGCTAGTACACAGAAAGTAATCAAGCTTCACTTTTGGAATTATAAAGTTTCTCTGAGCATGTGCCAGCATCTCCAAGCCAGCCTGGGATCAGGAATCTCTTACAGTGACCGTTTGTAAGTTACAGGGTTTGTCCATTGTAGATGAAACATACACCAGGTCCAAAGCACCTGAATGAAAGATGTTTCAAGTGATTCAATTTAGCAAGCACTTCCTGAACATCTACAGCTACAGCAAGTTATACAATATATAATACACTGGAGACAGAAAATTTTAAAAGACTCATTCCATAATACAGGAAGCTGGTAGCATAATAAATACATAAACGACTCGAATATGATAAGAACTATGGTAGACAAATATAAAAGTATCATGGGTATCGAAATGGAGCAATTAATTCTGCCTGTGAAGAAAAATGAATGGAAGGCAGTTGCTGAGCCTTGTTTTGAAGGATAGATATTCAACAGGTGAGCAGAAATGCAAAGGGCATTTTGCTGAGAAGGAAGCGTGTGGGCCACGTCACCACAGTGTGTACATCAGAGCGCAATTTATTGTGTCTGGAAAAGAGAGCTCTTATTTGGGAAGAATGGTACCATTCATATTGGTTAGGACAGATGTAGTAAAACACTGACTCATGTGGGCAGATGCCCTTCAAGACAAGAACTTACATGCTTCTAGTCTTACCAACTTTCTTTATTCCTTTCTTTGTTTTAAAAACTATACTTTAAAATCTCGATTTATTCTTTTGCCTTTCATTGCTATTGTTTGAAAATGAAGCTAAACGATTTCAATCTGGAATGCAAGGATCTTTCTAGGTTGGATTTTTTTTTCCCCCAAAATACAGTAAGCAGATGTTGTCATGGAGTGATTTTAGGACCTTGAGACATATTTGTTCAGGAAATTCCTTTCTTTCAGTCAGGTGCCCTCCTGCCTGGCGTTCTACCCCACTCCAAGGAAATGCTGCCTGTAGTCTGAAGTCAGGGTTTGGAATTTGGGCGCTCATGTCCCCGAAGGCTTCACCAAGGGCCCCATTAGAAACAAGCAGGAACCAACATCTGGTCATGATTAATCCTCTCAACACCCTGGCCAAATAGGGACTGGCCTTGGGCCCCAGCCAGCTACCTGTGTGTTAGCCAGCCCGCTCCCGCGTGCTTGACTCATGTTTTGCAGAGGCTCATTCTTTGCCATGGCTTTCTTCTCTTCCCTCTGTGTTCATTAGAACTTTAGAGGTAAAGGGACCTACAAAAAATTGGCCACAAGAGGTGGATTAAGCCTTGCACTGTCACCAGTAATCATGACAGAGGCACAGCGGGGGCTGAACTGTGAGGTTACTGGACCCCCGGAAATCATGGATGTGCTTCAGTGGGCACGTGAAGCATCCTATGAGGTACATGACTGCTCCCCATTACAAAGAATTACCTGGTCCAGATGTGCAGCTGTGGAGAAACTATCATGTAAATATTTATTTTTAAGAGGTGAGAATCTGTAGCTTTTATTAAATTTTCAAAGGAGTCTAAGAAAAGCCCATAAAGGTCAAGAATCACTAGCAAAGTGGTTGAAAACATGGACTTCAGAGTGACCCAGACCTACTTTAGATTTGCTTTCAGACATGTGACTTGTAACAGTGCACTTAACTTGCTTGATCCTTGGTTTCTTCTTTTATAAAGAGGAGCAGTAGTCCCCAGTGTATAGTGTTGCTGTAAGGATTAAATTGTCTAGTGCATGTAAAGGGTTTAGCACAATAACTGCGCAAAGGAGAAACTCATTAAATAATTATATTCATTGTAGTGCCTTTAATCATCTCTAGAACTCTGATTTTAGAAGCAGCGCAGCATAATGCGTACATATCTGACTCAGACAGGTAGACCTGGCTGTGACAGTATTCTTTGACAGTATTCTTTGACTTCATTTCTCTGAGCCTCCATTTTTACTTCTCTTAGTGGAAGGTGATGCTTGCATCACAGGGATGTTTTGAGAAATGAGAACATATGCAAAATATTTGCACAAGGACTGGCCTGCATTTGGTGTTCAGTAAAAGGGGGTATAACACTCAGACACCTTGTCTCCTAGTCCATTCTTCCTCCTCCATTAGAACCAGGTTAGGGCTGATAAGACTTGAAGCCATCCCAGGACATGGAGAAGAGCTAAATCTCATACCAGTTTTTTTTTTTTTTTTTGCGGTATGCGGGCTTCTCACTGTTGTGGCCTCTCCCGTTGCGGAGCACAGGCTCCGGACGCGCAGGCTCAGCGGCCATGGCTCACGGGCCCAGCCGCTCCGCGGCATGTGGGATCCTCCCGGACCAGGGCACGAACCCGTGTCCCCTGCATCGTCAGGCGGACTCTCAACCGCTGCGCCACCAGGGAAGCCCCTCATACCAGTTTTTATTCGTCCTAATGTGCCCTGATGTGGAGGAAGTTACTCTCTATCTTTAGTCTGTTCTCCTTCCTCTTTTTCTTATTTTTCTTCCTCTTTGGGAACCTCCTTTACTCCGTCTTAGCTTGAGGTTGGATAGAGTTGATTATGGGGATTGCCAAAGGTAAGGAGTGTAGTTGTGGTCTTTTTGGTTAGGGGCCTGATGGCCGTAAAGTAGGAAGGAAAGTGTCTTTTTTGGGACTGCTGAAAGAGAGTTCCATAAACTGGGTAGTTTTTTAACAGCAGAAATTTACCCCTCACAGTCCTTGAGTTTGGAGTCCAAGATCAAGGTGCTGCAGATTCAGTGTCTGGTGAGACGTGGTTGATAGACAGCTGTCTTCTTCTTGCTGTAACCCCATATGGCAGAGGGGACAAGAGATCTCTCTCAGGCCTCTTTTATAAGGGCACTAATTACCTTCCAAATACCCTGCCTCCTAATACCATCATGTTGGGGGTTAGGATTTCAACATATGAATTTGAGGAAAACACAAACACTCAGTCCATAGCAGAAAGGGCATTTTCTTTTCATTCAACAAATGCAAGAATGATCCAGATGACGATGAAATAAATATCCTAGAATTCCTGGGTAACATCCTGGATAGTTGAATTCACTCATGTAAAATCAGTTGAGGAGAGTTACCATTCTCATGCCTAAGTATTTACTTAAACATAGTATTCACAGAAAAAATAAAACCATAAAAAATGACTTTTCTTGGTAAAAATCATTCCAAAGCAGAATAGACATGCACAATTTTGAGGAATCTTTGATGAGTTTTGAGTAATGACCTCTTCATTGAATCAACTTGATTTTAGATCAAGACTAGACCTGGATACACATGTATGTATACATAGCTAGAGAGGTAAACAGTCCCTGCCCTACCCCCTTTGCCCCTGCCACTTCCAGCTTGCTTCCTTGCTCTGCCATCCCCCAGCCCAGTCTCCTGTCTCCCCATCTTCTATCGTCTGACTCTGGCATTCATGTAAGGTTCTCTTCCAGGAGACATCTGGTGGATTTGAAAGTCTTTTTCCTTGAAGCATGATCTCTTTAGGGACTTGTCATCTTCGTAGAACACAGAATGGGTAGTGAATAGGGGGTGCTGAGAAGTCAGAACTTGGGCTATTCTGATCCAGCTCTGATCTTAACTAGCTGATCAAGTTCTTCCACATAGATTGTGGAAGTGCCTTCTCTTAAGAAGATGAGTTCAATAAATGGTTTCTCATCCTCTTTGGGCGTCACATTATTTATAAACGGAAGAGGTTGGACAAGATGATCTCTAAGGACCCTTCCAGCTCTGAATTCTGTGGTTATATTCTACATGTTAGGACAATGTGGTACTTACTGGCATCACCAGTAATGAAATTACCCATCCTTTATCTTATAAAGGAAAAGCAAAAAGCAATAGCAACAGACCAGCCAAGCCTAAAAAGGAGAGTATGTGGATTTTTATCACACCAGCAACTCTCCAGTGATGCTTGTGATGAATGTGAATGTCTTCATTAAAAAAAAAAAAAAAAAAATCCCAGCTGCCCTGGGGTGACCTGACCTGCCTTTTTGTTTTGGACTTGGATACGGCAAACATGTTCTACTTTAATGTAGTTCTGCATGCTTGAGACTCAGAATGTAGCTGAAAATAAAAGTCTGTGCTTAATATCTGCTGGTAAGAAATTATCTTACAAAAAATGTTTTTCTTCCATCTCCTTATCTCTTGTTTACCTCTTCACTCAGACCTTGCCCCATACTTCACAGAGAAAGTTCACGGGAGGTTACCAGGTGGATCTCACTCAGATTTCATTCTCTCAATTCTAGAAGTACCCATTAAGTTTCAATCTTTATCTTTCTTCTTCCTGTCATAGCGGATGAGATGTCCTGCCAAGACTAAGCGTCTGCAGATCCAGTGCTCGACCTCATTTCCTGTTAACAGGGCTGGGATCCTGATCCAGCTCTTCTGCTTCCTCCTCGTCTTTAAAAACCACACATCTGTTTCCAGTCCTCCTAAAAAAAACTTTTTAGTGACCCTCCCAACTGCCCGCAAAAGATTCAGCCCACTAGTCCTCCTTGCATTAAATGCCGTAATAGAACAGAATAATTTCTGGAGTAAAGTGTCTCACTTCACTTGCCACAGCCATTAAGGTGGTTTTTGTTTTACCCCATTTCATGTAGCCTTAATCTTATCCTTTATGTGCCTCACTCAACATGAGATAACAGAAATGAAGCCATTTCTTTCTCGTTTGGCCTTTCCTGTAAATCTCATTTCCAGATTTGCTCCAAATTAGAGGAAAGGTTAAGTGGAGTGGGAAAACAAGAGGAAGGCAGAGGACATTAGGCTCTGTTGAGGCAGTGCACTCAGACGTTTTACAGCTTGATCGATCCATCCCATGGCCTCGCCATCTCAACTTTTCTCGTCAGGACGGCGTGTGCGCCTTTGGGCGGCCTCCACGATCTATGGACCAACACCCTCTGCAGCAGGAGGCGCGTGCAGTGCATCTCCACGAGGGCATTAGCGCTCCAGAACGGCTCTCACCACTCTCCCCCTTTTCCCAGCTGTCAGCAGAGGAACTTCCTCTGACCATCTGCTGCCGCATTAGTCAGAGTTCATCAACTTGTCCACAGGATTTCTCTCCCAAAGCTGTACAGTTGCTCCTCTTGTTCATTGTATGTCTGTTGTTCTCATTTCTTAGGGAAGTTCTGTTTTGTTTTTCTTTTACATTTCATTCCGTTAATGTGAACGTGGATCCCAGATACTTCTAACTGCAGAAACTTTAATACTTCCCTCTGCCTGTTTTAGTGTGGCACAACTGTAGTCCAGAGACAACAAAGGGAGTCCTAGTAGAGAAACTGAAAAGAGCCAAGGTTCATGAAACCTGAACTTAAGTCAGTTTCTCTCTGCCTCTATTTTGTGACCTGGGGCAACTTACATCACTTTCCTGCCTCGGTTTCCTTATTTGTAAAATGTGAATAAAAGCATTAATCTACCCAACTTCTTGAGTTCTGTGAGGTCTAGAGATAATTCATGGAAAAACTGTGATACAAGCCGCCTGTTATTTCTGTTAAATTTATTAGCAGTGGCACTAGCATCACGACCTTCCTAAAATTGCATCTGTGCCTCACAGCAAGAACTTTCTACCCCAGTGTGTAGCAGGTATAACGCACATCCCTAATCAGACTGTCAATATTTAAGCATCTTTTCTCCTAGGCTGCCTGTTGGGGACATGTACTGTGATCCCCACCAGTTCTTTTGTAGGCAGAGCTGGCATCCCAGTTTGTTTAGCTACTGCTATGGACTCCAGCTTGTGGGGGGCTTCTGGCTGAAGATGACTAGTGCCTAGAGGTGCTTTAGACTAGAATCTGGGCTGCCTGTCCACCTGCCGCAGTTCCGAGTGCTCTGTGGCATGCGGTGTTCCTTCCTGAAGGTGCTGGGTGAAAGTGCTAGTCAGTCAGAGCCTCATCACAAAAGGCTTGACAGTCCCCTTTGTCAAGCGTTTCTGCCGGAAGACATCCTAGCAAATTGGTCCTGTGTTACAAACCTCTGCATTCTTTTGCAGACCAGCAACTTTTTAGTTGTGTTAGAGAAAATTACAGGAGAATTTTGTGTTTTTTTCCTCAGCACTATCCAATAGAGCTCGCAATGATATCTAGGAGACGCATTACTGCTCTCAAGCTCACAACGTTTAAGCATGATGTCTCTCTGTGCCTGAAAATGCAAGCGATATGACCACTTTCTTTTGCTCCCAAACCCCCTTTCCTTAAGTCAGCAATATGGTCCCTGCCAGAGTGAATGTCAGAATGAGGCTAGGCTAGCATACTTGCCAAAGATTTAGGTTAAGAGACATTATACAAATGTCTAAATTATTGCAGTTTGGAACTCTAAGATTTCTAAAAATCACTTTCACACAATTCATTATTGTTAGTATTTGTGACTATTTGATAAACTCCAGAATCTTTTTCTGCCATGGAAAATAAATTATTTCTAATGGCTATTTTTTTTTTTCGTTTTTCATTTTAAACTTGAACTTTTCCCTGAAACAGTCACATGTCATCACCATGCTTTTCTCTGTTTAACACTTTTTCTTACCTCCACCCTAGGATGGTCGTCTGCAGGTGAATGACCAGCTGATTGCAGTTAACGGGGAATCTCTTCTGGGAAAGTCCAACCACGAAGCTATGGAAACACTTAGGCGATCAATGTCCATGGAAGGAAACATACGAGGGATGATCCAGTTGGTGATTCTAAGGAGGCCAGGGAGACCACTGGAGGTGATGCAAATTTTTATTTCCTTCTGCAAATTGCCCAGATGGCCACCAGAATAGTCACACTTCCACCACTAGTATGGTAACTAGGCTCATACTGATTCTGAAATTGGAAAAATATGCCCTAGACGTGCTCTGATGGGTTTATGTGGCAAACTGGTGGTTGTATATTTTAGGTATAACTGGAAGGTGTAAAAATGTGCATATAAATTAAATAATTTATCTAGGGTAACAAGTCCGTAATTTCCAGTTTTCCCCCCAGAAACTCCTAGAGCTCTGGACTTTACGAATAACGCTTTATTCGTATTATAAACATTAAAGCATAAAACATGCTTACATACTTTTTGGATGACATGCTAGCAGTGTCCATACCTTAGAAAGTTCTTAATCAGATGTATGTAATGCTTACTGTGAAGATCATTATAATGCAGTCAGCTCTCTACATTCTTCCTGTAATGTGTGCCTGGGACTTAACTAATTTAAAATTTGATCTATTAAACAAGCTTCTTGCTTCATGTTCTTAAATAAATGTTTTTAATTGAAGAAGTATTTTTGAAATCTTTTATCATGATTTCTTCATGGATATTTTTAATGTAAGCAATAGTTTTTACATACTCATGAAGTGTGAACGTAAACTATTCTTGAAGGCTGATATCCCTAAACATTTCAGTTACATACAATTATATTATTTATATAATTATTATATTATACAATTATATATTATAGTGTACAGCTATCATATTCATCATAAGGTATTCCTAAAACATTATTTTCACTTATATAGAGAGAATAATTATTAAATGCTCCTAAAAATTATTTTAAGAAAAGACAAGAAAAAAGTCGATAATACTTAAGAGTTGAGAGAAACATCAGCAAATCACACATATATTCTCTAAGGACAAATAATGTTTTTGTGATACAGTAATACACAAAGTTAAAATAGAATCCTATTAAAACACACTAATATAAAATATTAGTTTTAATAATAAATTCAACTTAAACATTTTAAAATGAAAAGATTTTGAAATTAAGACTGGAAAGTAGTTGGGGATGATAGTGGTTAAAATGTTGGACTCTGGAGTTTTGGATTACTTGAGTTAAAATCCCACGTGGGTCATTTCCTGGCTATGCAGAGACATACATAGTTGAATGCTCTGTACTTATCGATAGCAATACTGTTGTCTGCCTTATCCCTTCATAGATCCTCATTTCCCAGCACCTAGTAGTAGACAGTTGTTATATATTGTTGAATGAATGGATAAAAGTTGCATCTGAGACCCTACTTCATCTGAGAGGATAAGCTGAAGTAGTGAACTTATCAACTATATCTTACTTTGTCATTTTATCAGCTGTTGAAAAGGAGTAACTACCTTTTAACTTTTCTGTACATAACCTTGTAAATGTTAAATAAATGTAAATTTCCCAATTACTGGAGACTATATATAATGAACCAACTCATTTCCAACATTTGTGTCTGCTTAAGTGACAAAGAGGTTTCCATGAATATTTAGGGGATTTTACTTATAGTAATTTTTTAATTTATTTTAAGATTTTACTTATTTTACTTATAGTCGTGAAACCCTTATCGCTTGCTTCCTACCTTGAGAGAATAGGCTGCTTTCTGGTTGAATTTGGTTCTTACTCGAGAGCCCTAGACCTCCACAGAACCCACTTGTTGGATGCGGGTGTGAAGTATGACCTGTAGACCCCTGAATCACCCCTTCCGTGCATCTGTGTTTTAGATCTCCCTTAAGATGTCTTGGGACAAAGATACCTCAACTAATAGAAAAGTCTGGAATACACTGCTCAAGAATTCCATATCTGTGTAGATAGAAAAAGTAAAAGAAAAAAAAAGAAATGAACATGATTGCTAAAAGGGTTCCCTCCCCACCTCTCCACCTCTCATCTTCCCTTGTTTCACGTCTTTCTCTAAAATATGTGAATGCCTAGAGGATAAGTACTCTCTGTTTTCGTTATCCTTTACGGCACGTATTTTCATTTTAATTCTCACACTCTGGGCTGGGTTGACAATTATTTCATCAGAAGAAAGTACTAAGCCTTCAGTTGGTTGCCCATCCTCAGCAGTGTCTTTGTTGTTGTCGTCGTTGTTGCTGTAGTTCTTTTTTTTCTTTTTTAATAGATCTTTACTGGAGTATAATTGCTTCACAGTGCTGTGTTAGTTTCTGCTGTACAACAAAGTGAATCAGCCATATGCAAACATATATCCCCATATCCCCTCCCTCTTGCGTCCCCCTCCCACCCTCCATATCCCACCCCTCTAGGTGGTCACAAAGCACCGAGCTGATCTCCGGGTGCTGTGCGGCTGCTTCCCACTAGCTATCTCTTTTACATTTGGTAGTGTACATATGTCGATGCTACTCTCACTTTGCCCTAGCTTCCCCCTCCCACCCCGTGTCCTCAAATCCATTCTCTATGTCTCCAACTTTATTCCTGCCCTGCAACTAGGTTCATCAGTACCTTTTTTTTTTTTTTTTAGATTCCATATATATGCATTAGCATACGGTATTTGTTTTTCTCTTGTTAATACTGTTCACTGGGGACTCAATTGGGAATAAGAAATGGGACAGAAAGCATTTTTTTTGAGGACATTTAACCAAGATCCATTTTTATTTGCCCTAATATTTACATGCTTTCCATGGGGGGTGAGCAGGCACTTGGCTCTCTCAACTAGTGAGAATCTCTGTGGTACCTATGAAGATTAAAGAGTGTTTTTTTCATATAAAGACAGCAGCCTAATGTACAGATAATCTTTATTAAATTAAAAAAAAATCTGTAGCTATTTGATATCCCGAATCTGTTTTGCTGTGTCAAATCATACATGTTGTGTGCTCGTGTTTTTGGAGGATTCTTCAGTGAACAGCAATCGCTCTCAGGTACAATAAAAAAGAATCTGTAACCTAGAAAAGGCCTCAGCTCTGCTCATATATTCAGGGAAATCAATTAGTTAGATTTTGGAAGAATACCAAAATGGTTACTTGAACATTATATTGATACTAAAAAAAATACTGAAGACGCTACTTAAGAAAAGTCAAAATATATTGTCGTTGGGTATTTTCCCACATTACCCAGATGTACAAGATATGTAAACAGTTTTGATGAGGACCTCGTGAAGAATACATAATGAGCCCTTGATTGAATCAAAATCGTTTTAAACAGAAACATATTTTTCAAAGGATGAGCTTGAGGTTCAATTGTAATTCTATTTGAGCCTAGAGACTTGGTATTAAAAAATGGGTTATGACCTGTTTTTTTTTTTTTTTTCCCTTCCCCAAAACATTTCCCTCCCCTGAGCTGTAAGCTCAGCTTGGTGGAAGCAGAATATGTTTAAAAATCCATTGTATTTTTTATTGGCTGGGACACTAATGGAAGGCTCCACGACAGCTCTGTTTTACAGGCTGAATATTTTAATTAGGCTGGTTACTGATCAGTTGTTGGGATATTGATTGTGTCATTTATCAAAGAGCCGGGAAAGCAGAAAAAAAATTTTGTTGTTGTTGTTAAAGCACTTGACTATGCAAGGTAGGTCCTACCTCTCCTACCTTCCAGGGCTCCAGCTTTAATTTAGGAGTAGCTTGCCCCAGGCTTGGGTTGACTAATGAACCAGGGGCAAAAGGTAACACCGGGTGTGGAAAAAGTGTTCTAAGCCTTGACAAAAAGCTAAAGGACCTTCAGCAGCTGAAAACATGTTAATTATGAAGAATGCATGCATGGAATGTTTTGAATATTTTGTTTAACTAGCAGGATACCGAGTTTCTGTAACTAAAGAGGAAAGTAGAAATCAAATGCATTATTTGGGCCAAATGCTCTTTTTCAGAAGGAAAGAGCTTTGGGGATCAGATCTATGTTTGTGTTTGCGGAATGTTCCTCTCACAAATGGTCAAGGGAACGGCCCTGAGATGGCTTTCAAATTACTTCTTTGAAATCTGTTAGAAGACACACAGTATGAACCAGAGCAAACCCCAGTTCTCTGTGCCTCATTCCTCTAGAACAGTCACTAGAGCTCCCTGCGGACGGCCCATTGCTAGTACTTCGGCAGCACCTGTGGAACACGGTTTATTCTGGAGCTAGCAGTTTTAAGGAAACTGAATTTGTTTACAGACTATCAAAATCAAAACAGATGGGGGAAATATGGAAGAAGAGGAAAATAATCTCAGGAGAACCACTGTCTGGCATTGTCCCAGCAGTTTATTTTAGCTCCTGGCCAAAAGGCCTAGTGTCTGCAGTGGAACACGCTCATGACATTTCAGTGACAAACCTGCCTGGGTTCTGACTTGTCCTAGAGCATATACACTTAGTCACCAAGGGAGAGGGAGACAGGAACCAGCTGGTTGGCAGAGAAACACCCTTGGCATGAACTGTATTCTTATGTTGACACTGCCACAAGCTGTACTCCCAGATGGAAGAAAATTTGAAAGAAGCTAGTTGTAAGTGGTGGGAAAGAATAATAATGTTAATCTGCTTTTGTGCTTGCCATCAGCACTCCTAAGCCTTAACACCACATTGTCAGTATTTTTTATTGCCTGTTCAGAGATGTTTTAACTGATAGGGCCATTTTGATTTTCCACAGTCGAGGACTTACGTGCAATAGACTCTTGAAAGATTATTCATAAATTGATCGTTCTTTCACTTTGCTTCCATTGACCAAGTTGGAACATACTAAAAAAGCGAACGTGGGGCTTCCCTGGTGGCGCAGTGGTTGAGAGTCCGCCTGCCGATGCAGGGGACACGGGTTCGTGCCCCGGTCCGGGAAGATCCCACATGCCGCGGAGCGGCTGGGCCCGTGAGCCATGGCCGCTGAGCCTGCGCGTCCGGAGCCTGTGCTCCGCAACGGGAGAGGCCACAACAGTGAAAGGCCCGCGTACCGAAACTAACTAACTAACTAACTAAATAAATAAAAAAGCTAACGTCATTTTTATTTTCATCCCTTAGGAACCTGCAGAGTGTGGGGCGTTTTCTAAGCCGTGCTTTGAGAACTGTCAGAATGCTGTAAGCACCTCCAGGAGGAATGATAATAGTACATTGCATCCATTTGGCACTTACAGTCCACAAAACAAACAGAAAGGTAAGATTCTATCCATTCTCATCTGCTGCAAGTGGTATGAGAAAACAGGAGAGTGTTTATTTAGAAAAAAAAAAAGGAACAAAGGGGAATTAATTAGACTAAGTGCAGACTTGGTTACTCTGAGTCATGAAAATGAGAGGTGGGTGGGAGATCTCACTCACAGGTTGTGAAGCAGATTCCTGGCATTGCCTAAAGTTTAAGTGACGGTTTCTATGCTTGCTGCCCCAAACATGGAGGGTTACGTATAAAATAAAACCATGCCTGGAGAAACAAAATGACAAACCGTTATATATTTTTTAACAGTCTTTTAATATTGGGAGTTACCAAGTGTAAATAACAACTAAACTTACAAAATATTGATATATGGAATAGTATTAAATCATAAAGTGGTCATAACACAGTTCACAGATTTTTGCTTGTTTCTGAGCGGTAAATACTGTGAACCGAGACCATGATATGACGGTGGAATGTTTTTGTTATTGCCTCACTACTACTATCTTGTATGGATCACATTTCTAGTAGAGCTCTACATGTAAAGAAATTGGATTTTCTTCTTTGTTTTTCAAAAATTATACTTAAGGCCACCAAGAGAATTCTTTTATTTCCCTGCGTCTCCTTTCTTTAGTAACTTTACTTTTTTGTATGGCAAAAGCAATAGATATTCATGACAGAAAATTAAGAGAAAAGCAATAAAGGGAAAATTTAGTGGCACTCATACTTCTGTCAGAGATACTGATCAATAACATTACGTATATATTGAAAGTGTTTCCTTCATGTAAATATGTGTATATAAAATAAAATGAAATATATATTAAATGTTTAGGAAATTGCCTTTTAATTAATAGCACATTATGAAAATCTTACTATGTCATTGAATATTCCATAACATCGCGTTCAGTAGTTGCATAGTAGTCTAGTGAGTGGAGGTGCTGTTTATATAATCAATCCCTTATTTACACTTAAGATGTTACCCAAATTTAACGATGGGGGAACAATTTCTAGACTCTGAGATTACTCCATCAGAACAGACTTGTAAATCTGAGGTTCCTCTGGAATTAAATTCTTTCATCTGAGTGGGATGTTTTTTCCTCTGAATTCCTCTGTTTCAGTGAGAGTAGCAGCAACAGCTGTGATCATTTATTGTTTACTGTCACATACTGTGGTGAGCAATTTACATGCACACTCAAAGTGGGTGGTATTATTATCCTCATTTTACAGATGAAGAAATAGAGAGGAGAGTAAATGACTAACCCAACACCATATATAATCCCTGCAGAACCTGAATACGTCTCCTGTCTCTCTGACTCCAGTTCATTCCCTAAACCACAGCATGAGCCCTGTCTTACACTGGTCTCTTAAAACTGTTCTTTCACCTCATCCCAAGAGTGTCCATTAGAAGCTGACTTTACTTTGTGTCAGATAAAGAAACACCCAGTATGTCTTTCCTCATCTTAATAAAATTAAAAGGTTTCTTGACAAAGCAGCATCTCCTTCTGAGTCCTTCAGTCGCAATAGCAGGAGAATCTGGGGAAGGAACAGCAAGTTTCCCTCACACCAGAAGAGCCTTCTCTCTACCACGTCCAAATAATGATCAAGAACATTCCAGCCTTTATATAACTGGATTGGCACTTAATTCTCAAGCAACATGTGGTCCAGTGACAATCCAAGTTCCGGGTTTTATTCCTAATTACATCAGTGATGTCCAAAGGAACATTGGACACATTACCTCCCATCCTCTGTCTTTTTCAGTACTTATAAAATATCGATGCTGAAGTGATAATTACGCAGTATATTTTTAGAGGACATTGAGATCCTCAAGGAAATGGGATACTATCTCTAGGAAGGCTAGCAAAGGCTAAAATAATGAAACTGTAGAACTAGATATAGTGTAAGGATCCACCCAGAAAAAAAAATTTAAATCATAAAGTCCACCCAAAACACACGCTAAAAATAAAATGCAGTAATACTTTGGAACTTCGGTAGAGTGTTCAGAGTTTGTATGTCACTGAACAATTAGAGTCCTTTAGGCACAGAACCACTGGGAGGTTCTGTCTCTTCCCTCCCTCCTGAGACATAGATCCGCGGTCCATAAGGTTACCGCTACACATCCTCCTCCCACCTCAATTTTCCAAGGAAACATCGAAAATCCAGTTCTTTTAAGAAGTGACCCCATTAAACACTATTTTTTAAAAGCAAAATCTATTCTCATTATTTCCTTGGGGATCTGTGATACAATACTTTGTTATAAGAATTAGGCTTATCAAAGCACAGATTTGTTATATTTTAATTATAAGAGGCCAATAGATGGAATGCTCTTTCTTTTTATATAAGCCTATTGACTGAGAGACCAATAAATGTATATAACAGAATTTATAGACATGATGCTGTAGAAGAATATCACGCTCATCACATCTTTGTGTAGCGTTAATAACATTTTCATTTTTGAGAACCATTGAGAGTTCTCGAGTTTACGACGCACTCGAGGTGGCCGTAGGCCTCAAAGACTCATGAAACTTGAGTGAGTGTTGACTCGCCACCACCGAGCCTTTTGAAGGAGCTCCTTTAGAAAAACAAGATGGACTTGACAAAATGTAATGTCTAGTGAGGAGAGGAACTGTTACAGCCAAAACATTAACTTTTTTTTTCTTCCTTTCCTCCTTTCCTTTGTATATTTAAAAGTCCAATCTTGATATGCTGTGTTCCATCTATTTTTGTAATAATAGTACTACCACCCATTGTTCCACTGTTATTTTTTTTATATGTACATATTCCTGTCAAGCTGTTACAGACAAAAGGCATTTTTAGAACTAACGTTTGTAGAAATTGTAACACCAGAAAATTCACATTTGCGTTGGAGAATGGCTCACAGTGCCCGCAGTGGAATGAGTGTGGGGCTCCAAGATGGTAATAGGATGGAGGTTGTGTCCCAGGGGTTTACTATAAAATCCTATTAAGCATTCGAATGGTAATGAAGTGCACAAACACTGCATTTTCTGAAGAATCTTGCTGGCAGATCTCACCCTGGGCCAAGTTACAGCCTAAGCACAGTTTGCCTCTGGTTTGTTTTTCCCTCTCCTTTAATAGTTCTCATCTTCCCTTTGTGCTCTACTCCTGCGTCCTCCCCACTTTCAGTTCACGCAAACTCCAGCCGCTGCCCCAGTAGCCCATTGCCTCAGGTCTGCCCAGGATCACCCACGGAGGTCTTCTCAGGACTTTCATCCATGCCCCAAATCACATGTTTCACTTCTATGTCCTGTCCCACCGGATCCATGTGCCCTGGGGTCCTTTGAAGAGACACATAATAGTGTGATTATTTATAATATCTTCCCTCCTGGGAACCTGCATGTATCCACCCCCCTAGAGCACGTAAGGCACTGCCGCTGCAGTGATGATCAGAAATTGAATTATACTTTGCAATTTTCCTGATGTTTCTGGGATACCTCCGTTGTGCAGAATGCGCTAGGCTGCAACGTTGAATACAATGCTGTTATTGTTCTCAAAAACAGTCTAAAGTAGGGGTCAGCCCACTTTGTCTGTAAAGGGCCACGTAGTCAATATTTCAGGCTTTGTGAGCCATAGGATCTCGTTCGCAGCTCGTCACCTCTGCCACTGTAGTGCGCAAGCAGCCACAGACAGTACGCGCATGAATGTGTGCAGTGAAACTTTATGTGCAAAACTGGTTGGCGGGCCGGTTTGGGGCCAGGGCCATAGCTTGCTGAGTTCTAATCTAAAGACACAAACTCTTTTGCCCTTCTTTTCTGATCTGGCCCTGGCAGGATGGATCCTGTAAAACAAGTCACAACAATAAAAGATGGTGATTAAAATAAGGGTCATTTGGTCATGGATGAAGTAGTGACTAGAGGTGCAACGTTCACAGGCGGTATATAAAATGACCTTGTACACTCAGTGAGATCCAGAAATACTATTTTTAGGGGATAAGAATTCCAGACTTTCACGGTGATAAAGGGCTTAACAAAGGTGTTTGGGCCAAGAGGGGAAAAAAATATTCTTTACAGCAACTAGATTTGTTGTTTAAAAAGTACCAAGGATAAAGAATCATCAGAGAAGACACTAACCTCTGCATCTATCATTACTTTAAAAACACATAGATTATTCATGTGAATGAAATAAAAATGAAAGTTAATGATCGTAATAAAACCAGAGGAGATGCTGAAGAAGAGGAAGGAGAGGAGGAAGAGATGGACAAGGAGGAAGTTACCTGTGGTCCAGTGAGAGAAATGAATGTAGATAAATAGGTGATAGATCGATAGATAGCTCATTGCAAAAGCAGCACGTGGTAAACGTTACACACAAATTATTTTCTGTAATATTAACAGATAGAGCCAAAATGTCAGTGGATAAAGATATTGAAGATGTATTTCTTGCTCAAATCACAGCCCAGGGAGAACTGAGGGACTTGGGCTCCTTCCATTGGTAGCTGGGCCTCATCCACTCATGGTTGCAGCTGGCAGATGGGATTTGGGGGGTAGGTGGGGAAGTTGCATATACCCTTCCTTAAGCACTGAGACCGGGCACAACATTGACCAACGTAGCTCACATTCTATTGGCAAGAACCAGTCTAGATACAAAGAGGGCTAGAAAATGGGGTCTGGGGTCTAGCTGTGTGCTCAGGAAAAAAGGAAGAACACAGACACTGGGAGCGCTAATATTCTCCACCACTGTTGTAAAAGTACCTACAGATCCCAGAGCAACAGTGAAGGTTTCATGGAGAAGGGGATATTTGAGGTGGACCTTGGGAGAAGGGTGGGACTTTAATGGATGAAGTGGGTTTTGCAATTATATGAGCAAAGACACTGGGGTAGGAAAACCTGGCCTTGTGGTCTGCGAGCAATAAATAGTCTTGAGTGGCTAATGTGTAATAGGAGATAAAGTTGGCTGCCGGGGACACAGACCTTTATTCTGTAGGCAGTTGTGTGTGACTGCAATGTTTTTGAGCAGGCAATTACGTGGTCACAGCTATGTTTACCACCAGTGAAAGATGGACTGAGAAGTTGAGGATGAGTGATTAGAACCAATGGAAAAGATGTTGTTCCAATATGTCCCTTGTTCCAGTTTATCTTGTAGACCATCTGCTCTTTTTCTCTCAGCAGATCTTTGGCTGCCTAACTGCTGCCATATTACCAGATCACTGGAGTGGGGGACAGTGCAGGGGGACAGTGCTGGCTGCCTTTGCTCCTCATGCTTCTGTACCCTGATCATCTTACTTACCAGATTCCTGCTTCAAATCTCATTCCCTGGGACATGTCAGCACTGCTAGAACTGCCTGCATTTTATACTGGTGTCTGGGGCAGAGCTTGGAGCAAGTGCTTCCCTGGTGTATTCATCAGGGTTCTCCAGAGAAACAGAACCAGTGGTGTGTGTGTGTGTGTGTGTGTGTGTTCGTGGGTTTGTATATGTATATATAGATTACATACACAGATTTATTGTAAGAGATTGGGTCACGTGATGATGGAGGCAGGCACGTCCCAAGGTCTGCAAGGTGAGTGGGCAAGATGAGACCCAGAAGAGCCACTGGTGTAGTCCTCGTCTGAAGGCCAGCAGGCTCAAGACCTAGGAAGAGCCAGTGGTTCAGTTTGAATCCAAGAGCAGGAAAAAGGCAATGTCTCAGTTTGAAGACAGGCAGGAAGAATTCTCTCCTACTTGAAGGAGGGTCAACCTTTCTGTTCTATTCAAAACATCAGCTGATTGGATAAGGCCCACCCACATAAGGGGGGGTACGATTTACTTTACCTTGTCTACTGATTTCAATGTTAATATCACCCCAAAACAACCTCACAGAATACCAAGTGTCTGGGCACCCTGAGCCCGGTCAAGTTGATACATAAAATTAACCGTCAGACCTGGTATGTGGGCCAGTCAGAGTGGTTGTTACCAGCAGCATTTCTCAAGGACAAAGAGGTGATTTTCTTGTTCTAGCAATAGAGTCTACCTTTTACAAATATCTCACTGTAATAGGTCCACAGCAGAGTTTATGGTTTACAGAATAATAATCCTTTACTTACTCACTGGCACTCATGGCACTTATAAATCGCTGCTGGAATATGCACTATCTTATATAATCCTTGTATTCCTCCAACGAAGGTATTCTTATCCCTACTTTATAGATATAAAAACCAAGGTTTATAGAAGTTGAGTAGTTTGCCCAAGTTCATACAGCATTACAAGATTGGAAACATGCAGTCTTGCTTCACAAACTATATTCTTAATCACGATGCTCTATCATAATTTTCATACATTATTTAATATTTTCATTAGTAATGAGGATTAAATGATACATAAGGCTTAGCTCAGTGTGTGATACACAATAAGATCTCAGCAAACCTTGTTATTAGTTGTTGTAATATTCAGTATACGTGTCTATGTTTTTCTGTATGAAATAGACTGAAAAAGTAAACATTTTTAGCAGGTAGGAAAACTAGAACTCAGACCCCAGTCTTTTGCTTCCGAGGCCCCAAACTCAGGGTTTTCCACTACAACACAGATGCAAAAAGAATATATATATATATTTTTTTTACCTCTATGGTGTCTAAATGGTGAGTAGATATACTGTATCTCATGTTTTTTTTAAGTACTTTTTGTCACTGAGGCAAATGCTTAAATCACCATTTAATCCAGAGCATTCATTATAGAGTCTTGTTTACAAAAACGTTGTCATAAAAGAAATGGCTTGTTAATCTTCTACACATCACAGGTAGTGAATATGTGTCAACCCTTCCCAGGTGGGAAAAGGTAGTTAAGATGCAAGGACTTCACTTGCCAGGGGTTGCCAGCAAGTCACATTATCAGGCTTACATTTCCCCGTACAGGCTGTATTAGCGTGCATATGAATCCTTCAGTGCTGTGTGAGGACTTATTTGTTTCAAGGCTGGTTTCTGTGTTGGTGAAAATTATGTCTGAGAGATGGACTGAAACAAAACCAGGCGCTGGACGGTTCTGCCTCCTGTTTACTACAGCTTTATTTGTTCTTTGCTTATAGAGCTCTTGCTTCCCAATGACGGATGGGCTGAGAGCGGAGGACCTCCTCCTCCACCACATCCCGTTCTGGAATTGGGCCTTGAAGATTACAGCCACAGGTATCGATAAAATGATATATCATAGGGGCTTCCCTGGTGGTGCAGTGGTTGAGAGTCCGCCTGCCGATGCAGGGGACGCGGGTTCGTGCCCCGGTCCGGGAGGATCCCACATGCCGCGGAGCGGCTGGGCCCGTGAGCCATGGCCGCTGAGCCTGCGTGTCCGGAGCCTGTGCTCTGCAACGGGAGGGGCCACAACAGTGAGAGGCCCACATACCGCAAAAAAAAAAAGTGATATGCCATAAATATTCCCCGGTATGGTTTTTCTGGGAAAACCCAGCAACCTTATTGTAACTCTAGTTCTTTACAGGATGGAAATCTCATAGTATCTGTGATTCCTTTCCAGCGAAAACATCTCATAGCTAATATTAATACCTCATATTGTTCATTTTTGCTTCCTGGAATTTAAGATTCATCATATCTTATTAAGATATATGAGAAAATTGATGAATTTTCTTTTACCAAGTTAAAAACTAGAGAGGTGGAACTCAAAAAAAGTTATATGGGAAGGTATGAAACAAAACTGAGAAGACATAAACCTTTTTTTTTCTTTCTTATTTGCAGTTGGCAACCCTAAGGGTATTTTAAAAATAGATGTTCCAAGAAAGTCAATGGAATCTAAAAATTAAAGCAGCACCATATATAATCTAAACTACTGAAAAGAGCCCAATATTATATCCATTCTGTAATAGAAACCAAAAAATCAATATTTTTTTAGAATCACACAAGCATGAGAGAGAGAGATTTACTAACATACACACCATTTGACTAGTAGAATTCATAGATTTTGTTCTTCTGATGAGTTTTAAAAATCATTAACTTGTCCCTTTGCTATTTTCTGTATTTATTATGGCTGTTAAAAAGTGGATATTTCATTCCATTCTTGTCCCATGATAATCCTGTGAAGTTTTTTCATTTTTCTTGCAGCAATGCTGTTTTCTTTCAAACATCACTATTATGGTTTTTGTTTTGTTTTGTTTTGTGTTTTACAGTCTGCTAAAAATAAAGCAATACAACAAGAGTACAGCTAACCTTATTAGCCAGAAGCTTACCTATATTTACCTATCTCCGACTTCTACATTTTTGAAGTCAACTTTTTTACTCAAATACAGTTTCTTGAACCAGATTGATAATCACAATAATGTTCTAGATCAGTATCTCTGGGGGTTTCTTGAGCAAAAGTCTGGACATTTTTAATTTTGCATGCTTATTTGCATTGCTTGCCTCAATCCTGAATCAAAAATGAGTTTGGTAGCATTAAAAAATCCATTTTAGGACTTGAGGACATGGGGAGGGGGAAGGGTAAGCTGGGACGAAGTGAGAGAGTAGCATGGACTTATACACACTACCAAATGTAAAATAGATGGCTAGTGGGAAGCAGCCGCATAGCACAGGGAGATCAGCTCCGAGCTTTGTGACCACCTAGAAGATGGGATAGGGAGGGTGGGAGGGAGACGCAAGAGGGAGGAGATAGGGGGATATATGTCTACGTATAGCTGATTCACTTTGTTATACAGCAGAAACTAACACACCATTGAAAAGCAATTATACTCCAATAAAGATGTTAAAAAAATCCATTTTAAAAATAATTTCACTCATCCTACCTTACTGTTTACCCAGCGTATATGCACAGGCCTGCTGGAATAGTGCAGAGATAAATCAGATATAAACCTGTAGTATTGTATTCATAAGATAAATGTATTTGGCCTTAATCCCATTTCTGGGGAGGGTTGGAACTTTCAGTCCCATCCAGAGAGATGGGCCTTGAATCAGTTGACAGTGGCCAGTGATTTAATCAATCCTGCCTCTGTAATGAAGCCTCCATAAGAACCCAAAAGGACAGGGTTTGGAGACCTTCTGGGTTGGTGAACATGTGGAGATGTGGGGAGAGGGGCACACTCAGAGAGAGCATAGAAGCTCGGAGCCTCTTCTCACATACTTTGCCCTGGGAAGCTCTACATACGGCGGTTCCTGAGTTATATTCTTTTACAGTAAACCAGTGGTCTAGTAAGTAACACGTTTCTCTGAGTTCTGAGAGCCACTATCAAAAACTAATCGAACACAAGGAGGGGTCTAGGGCACCTCTGATTTATAGCCAGTTGGTCAGAAGTAGAGGTAACAACCTGGACTTGTGACTAGTGTCTGAAGTTCAAGAAGGGGTCTGTGGAACCTCCAATCTGTAGCCCATCAGTCTGAAGCACAGGTGACAACCTGAGCTTGAAACTGGCATCTGAGGTGGAGTATGGGGCAGTCTTATAGGACTGAGCCCTCAACCTGTGGGATCTGATGCAATCTCCAGGTAGATAGTGTCAGAATTTAGTTGAGTTCTCCAAAACCCTGCTGCTGTCCTAGAATTATTGGAAGTACGGGAGAACTCCTCGCTCCCCACCCCCCAACACTTGTTAAAATTGGGTCCAAGAGCCCAAAAGGAAACCCTAGCCTCAAGACGATGGTAGGCTAATAGGTAAAAGTGACAAACGAGATCGCAGGGTACAAAGTGATATTTACCAGAAGACATAGATAAAACGCCCGGAGCTGCTGAGGCAGAGAAAGGAGAGTATTCCCAAGTACAGGAAGCAGGGAAAATGTTAGGGGGAAAAGTGATACTTGAGCTGAACCCTAAAATATGAATAGGAGCATGGACATGAAAAGAGCCCAGAAGGAAGAGAATTTCAGAGAGAGGCAAAGGCAGAAGGAACAGGTGGAGGTAGGAAAGTAAGTTGATTTGTGCAACTTCTATCGTGGCTGACTGGCCAGATGATCATGCCCAAAAAGCAAGGATAAGGAGATCAGACTTCATTTGGTAGATAGTAAAATCTTATTGTGGGAGTTCAGCAGATAAGATTGGGTTTTAGTTGTGTACAACAAGGATTATAATTTTTGTGACTTTCTGTTTGAATAAAACAAAAAAAAAAGAGCAAAAAAACCCCCAAGGATTAGGTAAATGGAGGAGAGTTAATATCTGGTAGAAGCCAGAGACTCTGTGGATACCTCCTGGGGCCATGGCAGTGAAACTTACTGAGGACCTGTGCTGGGGAGGTTGGGGAGAAACTTTCTCGGGTGGGAACCTTTCAGGGTCAGAGGTAGTTGAGAGATATTGCAGAGCTAGAATCATTGAGAATTACAACTGCCTTTTTGGCTGCTTCCGTGTCGCCACATATTTCTTCCCTTCCCTTTTCAGGAAATCATGTTTCTCCACGATCTTGAAAAACAGCTTATATTGGCTCTCACTGCTGTAAATCTTCATCACATGATGTGAACCGGCAACTTCCTTTTCCCCCTCTCCCTCCCTAACTCGCTGTTTAGGCTTCCATTCTCACCCTTTTCTAGAACTGCTCTTTTTAACATTGACAGTAATCTCCTTTCAATCAAAAGTATAACTTTTTCTCAGTCTTAAGTCTTCTTTTGATCATTGTCATTCATGTGCTCACTCATCCATTCAAAATTATTTATGGAACTCTAAACTGGGCGCCGTAGAAGGTACTGGAATGGGTTGGAAGCATCCCTGCCCGCAAGGAATGCAGTGTCCCCTTGAAGAGACAGACACACAGATAATTAGCAAGCAGCCTGCTGAGCATGAGATACAAAATGTCATTGGAGCCTAGAAGAAAAAGCCACTGACTCTGTCTGTAGGTGTCAAGGAAGGTTTTTTACAGGAGAGGTAGTGTTTGAAAGGTTTCTTGAAGGATAGAAAGGAACTTACTAGGCAGAAAAGAGGTGGGAAGGGCAACTTAGGTTAGGAAAACCACATGATGGGAGAGGGAAAATGCAGTGTGTTCAACGTGGCTAAAACATATAGTATCTGGGGAAAGAATCTACAGGAAGGGCACTGTCTGCCATGCTCTGTGAGCGCCATGCTTCTCCAGAGAGCAGTGGAGAAGCCTTGAAGGCTTTGAAGCCTGACAATATCATGTTAAGTGAGTTCACTTGTGGAGAATAAATGGCTAAGGGAAACCATAGACAAGGATACTAGTCTGGGACAACCAGCAAGAGAGGAGAGGGGCTTGAATGAAGGGAGGAGCAGCATAGCTGGAGAGGAAGGGACAGAGTCAAAGGCATTTTTGGAATGGAAGGAACAAATCTAAAGCTTTGAATCAATCTCTCTCTCCCTCCCTCTCTCTCTCTCTCTCTCCCTCTCTCTCTCTCTCTCTCTCTCTCTCTCTCCCCCCCCTCCCCCTCCCCCTCCCCCTCCCTCTCCCTCTCCTAGGGTCCTGTGACCTGCACCATCCTGCAAACCGCTGTGTTGCCTAGGTGACCAGCAGCAGTGGGGGTTTGCATGTTGGAAACTTACAGTGGAGGAAGCATTGGAAGGGAGCCAGGAGGGTTGAGCAAAGGAGGCTGTCCTGTCTTAAAAAAAAAAAAGTTAAAAGCCCCCCTGAAAGGGAAAAGTAGTGCTTTTAAGGGATGGAACCAGTCTTGTGAAACAGAAAACTACTAATTCATGAGAAGTGAAAAACAAATTTGATCAAACTAAACTTATGCCTGTACTTTGGACCAAAATGAAATCAGGAACTTACTGAACTTATTTGTACTATTATGTCAATAATTATTTGACAAACATTTAGAATATGAGTGTCTAAATTAAAAAATATATATTTAATATATTTCCTTTATGTATATTATATGATATAAGTATATATATTATATGCATATTATATATATAAAGGAAATACATTTTTTACTGTGATGTCTCAGGGAGAGTTTAAGACAAATCGCCAGCAGACAGAATATACTGAATTTGATTAGCTGTTCAGACAACATTTGGTTATTCCCTACATGTTCATATTTTCCCTCCCTCTTGGTTCTCTCTCAGTTCTGCTCTTTCCGTCTCTCTTTCTTTCATACGTGTGACCTGCATCTACTCTTATTCAGAGCAGCCAATCATTGAAGCTGATCCGTGGCCACCTGAGACCTCAGACATGCCCCTCAAAACCTTCCCCTGCCTTTTTATTTCGGACAGTTCTCCTTGAACATTCATGGGGGGTCTTCTATGTCTTTCACATTCCTGATTTGTCACTATATTCAGGACATTGGCATATGTTTCACGCTACCCTTATTTATTCATTATGCAGCATAATTTGACATTGAATATCATTTCTCTTTGATAGATTCCCTGGTTGTTCATGGGGGAAATACAGTCTTTATCTAAGACACGTCTTTGGCCTGCTGTCAACTTACAGCTTCCGCTGCAGCCCATTCAGCCATGAGCACATGCTAACTGCCTTCAAAATTAAAATATGCCATGTTTTATAGTTAATCATTGTGTCACCCTCTCACTCCAAAAACTTCCAATATGTAGCATAAAATTACAAACTGTTTTACTAGTCTAATGTATGTGTCTACGGTATTTTCACATTAACCAACTCAGTACTATACTCATTATTCAAGTACATTAGAAGTTCACATTGGCTCCAATCACATCGTGTCTCATACTACACTTCCTTCCTTCCTTAAATATCTGCCAATCTGATATCAGCCTTGTTTCCATTTTGTACCATGGCAAGAGGGGTCCTTTTATTGAAGGTTTTCAAAGTGTACACTTGGCCATGTTCAAAACAATGCTAACAGAGGAACATATCACCATGATCAATTTAATGGACATATCCAGGTATGCATATGTATATATACAGACACATATATGAATATATGTTACATTCATATGTACAAAGCAGCTTTTTATTTTCTTTGATCATCTTTGATGGTGTCTCCACATCATGTTATTGCATTGTCATCTTGTTTTTTCAATGGGAATGGGGGTAATTGTTTCTCAAGAGTTTGGGAAAATTTTAGTTCTTATTCTTAATTTGTCACGTAATACCTGGTTTGGTAAAGTATTCTAAAACAGTCAAGTGGGGATTTCCCTGGCGGTCCAGTGGTTAAGACTTTGCCTTCCATTGCAGGGGGTGTGGGTTCAATCCCTGGTCAGGGAGCTAAGATCCTACATGCCTCATGGCCAAAAAACCAAAACATAAAACAGAAGCAATATTGTAACAAATTCAATAAAGACCTTAAAAATGGTCCACATCAAAAAAAAAAAAAAAAAAAAGAAACCAAGCTAATAAATAACTAAATAAAACAATAAAGTGGATTAACCAAAACACTACTAAGTTGGGTAGATTCCCATAGTCTGCCTTGAGCAGCACTTTAAATGCAGCATGAGCTGTTTTTTTGTTTTTGTTTTTGTTTTTTGGGGGGGTTTTTTTGCGGTACGCGGGCCTCTCACTGTTGCGGTCTCTCCCGTTGCTGAGCACAGGCTCCGGATGCGCAGGCTCAGCAGCCATGGCTCACGGGCCCAGCCGCTCTGCGGCATGTGGGATCTTCCCGGACTGGGGCACGAACCCGCCTCCCCTGCATCGGCAGGCGGACTCTCAACCACTGCGCCACCAGGGAAGCCCAGCGTGAGCTGTTTTAATGAGGAATATTCATGTTGGTTCTAAACCTCCTCCCTAAAGGTATTCATTATAACGTGGCATCTATTTTGATTAACCCTTTAATTTTCTTTTATTTCATGAAATGAACCACTGTTGAAACAAAAAACTAACCTAAAATGCAAGCTGCATGAGAGAGTGTGCATGAAACTGCAGTAAGAGGGAAAAGTCTGATTTCCGTGGGCTCAAGATCAGCAACAACCTGTGCCCCAGGCTAGCCACCATTTTAGCCAAAGCTTTTGCAGCTCTGGGAAGAGTTCAAGAAACCACAATCTGGTCCTGGCTTTGGCACTGGCCAGCTGTGTGACCTTGGAACATCAGTCTCCTCTTTGGGCCTCAGTGTCTTATCTACAAGATGAAGAGTTAGATGAGGTGACCTTTAAGGTCTTCCAGCTCTTAAATTCACTGGTTCCATGAAGGCCATGAGTCTCTCTGACACTAAAACCATGTCATCACAAGAGATCAAAGGATGAAAAACTAAGTGCAAATAAAGGTTGAGTAACACATTTAAAGGCAGGTGCTTGCAAAACATCAATGCTCGGGGGAAGCTCATATTCACCATGGCATCTCAGAATTCTTCTTTAAAGTGGGCTAAAACAATTAAAATATTGCTATTATGCCAAGCCAGTGTCAACAGCACTAGCAGGTCAGGATTTTTGTTTACAATTGACATATTTGTCCACTACCACTAGATACCACATCTAATATGCCTTATGTCGGTAGCTTTCTTTATTGAGCATGTAACCAGACACCAAGAAGCCAAAAAAAAGAAAGAAAGAAAGAAAAGAAAAACCTTCATAATTCTAAAGAGTTGATTTAAGCTTCTTGAGGAAATTTTCATGAAAAAATGTACAGTTGTCCCTCGGTATCTATGAGGAGTTTTTGTTCCAGGACCCCCGCGGATCCCGAAAGCTGCAGATGCTCAAGTCCGTGGTATAAAATGGTATAGTATTTGCATATAACATCCTCCCATATACTTCAAATCACTTAATACAATGTAGATGCTATGTAAATAGTTGCCAGGGCATGAAAAGTTCAAGTTTTGCTTTTTGGAACTTTCTGGAATTTTTTTTTCTGAATATTTTTGATCCCAGTTTGGGTGATCCTTGAATGCCGTACCTGAGGATACGGAGGGCAGATTGTATAATTTCTTTGCTGGAGAGTGCCTCAGGCCCTCATTCAAAGACCACCACGCTAACCTACAGAAACAAAGGAAAGGATTAATAGCTTACTTTGTTGAGCTCTTACTGTGTGCTAGGTACTATTGTCAGTATTTAACATATCTTAGTTTATTTCATACTTACAATAGCTTTCTTAAGTAAATTCTATTACTGTCCAATTTTAAAAAATTCTTTTCCATTATGGTTTATTACAGGCTATTGAATGTAGTACCCTGTGCTATACACTGTGTCCATTTTATGCACTAGTAAATTGAGGCCACCCACCCTAGCATCTCGCTCCCAAGCCCAGGGCCCTAAACATCATTCCTTCTAAACAGAAGGAGAGAAGGGCTCTTAGTCACAAGCCCACAGAGAGTCTGACAAAAACAGAGAAGGCAAAAAAACTGTACAAAAAACTTGGATAACTTGAAAAGCAGAAACTTAGTCATTTGGGAAGCTAAAGAAGGTCTATGTGTTTATCTGTTTGTTTCCTAAATGTTTCTACAGCACTTACTCTGCACCAGACACTATTCTCCTTACTTTGCAAATCTTTGTAACTCATTTTATCTGATGCCAACCCTAGGAGGTAGGAAGTGTAATTATACCCATTTTATACATAAGAAAATGGAAGCACAGAGAGGTTCAATAACTTGCCCAGTCCCACAGCTAGTAAGGAGCAGAGCCAGGATTTAGAAATGGGCAGACCTGCTCTGGAGTCTGTGCTTTTGAATGCTGTGCTGTATTATACTATATTACACTCTATTACAATAACAGAGGCCCATTCATTCAGCAATATTATTATTGCTGCAAGGCAATACTAAATATACATGACTAATAAGTTTCAAGAAAAGATTAAACTTATTCTGGTGTATTTGGTTAAGAAATTGAGATTCCCCAGTACATTTTATAAGGATTCTCATTCATGACAGTTGAATTTGGGGGTTATTTTATTTTTTACAATGTCAAATCCCAACCGTTTGAAAAAAATTCAACCTCAGTACTTTCAGATTTACCGAGGATACTTGATTTGAGTTTTTACTGTATTTAAGATTAAAGCTGTGTTGAAACGAGCTACCATATTTATTTTGTAAATACATGTACCAAGGGAGAGTATCAAGGGAGAAAGTGGCTGTGATTTAATTCATGAAAAGTATATAAATACAATTTATTTCTAGATCAAGAAATGAGGCATTGTCTGTAATTCCCTTATATAATCTCCATCCTCAAGCAAAATAAATAAGATTCTTTGAGATTACAAGTACTAGGAAGCCTATAATGGGCATTTGATGTATCTTTTGTCTAAATTGTCAGCTGTGCTTTTCCTGTTACTTCCTGTTGGTATTATTGATGAGCAGACTATTTGCTCAGCATTAACATTAGTTTTAGAAAATAGACCTAAATAAAGTAGAAAACCAAACTACGGCAGCCATTAGTCATTCAACAGAATGGTTTTCTAGAAAGGATACAACCCTTACACTTGTTTTTAAAGGAAGGGCGTTCTTAGCCCACAGGTCTCTCTTAACCTGCCTTTAGGCTCTGCTAGTATCTAGTGACATCCTTTGAAGCACCAGTGCTTTGTGGGTTTGCTTTACCCACTTAAAGTTATATATTGTATAGCAGGATCCCAACTGGCAGAAATCAGTGAAGAGGAAAACATGGTATTAGCCAGAGAATATTCTTTAAATTGCAGAATATGATAAAATGCATGAAAACAGAGTTGCTATATCTCTTAAAAGAAACCTGAGGTTCACGAAGTGGTTGAAAATGCCTGGTTGGGGCTTCCCTGGTGGCGCAGTGGTTGAGAGTCTGCCTGCCGGTGCAGGGGACACGGGTTCGTGCCCCGGTCCGGGAAGATCCCACATGCCGCGGAGCGGCTGGGCCCGTGAGCCATGGCCGCTGAGCCTGCGCGTCCGGAGCCTGTGCTCTGCAATGGGAGAGGGAGCGATGAGGGAGCGATGAGGGGCTGTATTCAAAATGAGAACTGCTGAATAAAAAATAAGATTTTATTCTAAACCTAAATATGGCATATGGCTTCTTTCTGCAGCTCTGGGGTGGATTCAGCAGTATTTTTTCCGGATCAGCGCCTCAACTTTAGATCTGTGACACCAGCCAGGCAGCCTGAATCAATGAATCTGAAAGCCTCAAAGAGCATGGACCTTGGTAAGTGAGGGTGAGGTGACATCCAGATCAACTGTCCAGCCTCAGCCCATCTATCTTCTTGAATGTCCTGCCGTTGTTTCTTCAACTCCAACCTTAGGGGGCGGGGTTTGCTGAAGCTTGGAAGAGGGGATATTGGTCATCCTATCTTCCTGTCTCCTCTCACACATTTAATCGTAATTACCGCTTTTTAAAAGAGAGATAAGTGACATTTTTATGTATAGGTCAGAAAAATAGGAGTATTCCTTCTGGAGGATCTGAATGCCATTAAGCATC
This sequence comes from Delphinus delphis, assembly GCF_949987515.2. Classification (NCBI taxonomy): domain Eukaryota; kingdom Metazoa; phylum Chordata; class Mammalia; order Artiodactyla; family Delphinidae; genus Delphinus; species Delphinus delphis. The sequence goes on along the minus strand of NC_082689.1, from coordinate 30,804,885 downwards.
TTTAACTCACCTGCCTTTACATTTGTACTCTCACCTCTGCAAGTGTTCTTCTGTTTCTCATGTACATACCTGTTGCAGGGCCTGGGAAGATAAGGCAGTTCAATGAATCTTCTTCTACAGGGCATCCCATCTCTCTGTGCAATGGATGGGGATGGCGGCAGTGGAGAAGATCTATCTCTATAAGTGCCCATCTCCAAATCCTGTAATACCAGAGGGAAGAGGGGTCCCTGGGTTTGCCAGATTGAGGGAGTCAAGGTACTTTGGTTTCGTGCCCAGACAACCTCAGTGAGATTCTGAGTCCTACAAGGAATTTCTGGGTGACTGTTGGCTGCCAGGGCAGAGCAAGGGTCCCTGCAAACTCTGTTCTCCAGGCTCTGGAATGTGAGATCCCGGAAGACATCTCAGATACCCAAGCACATTGTTGCACTCCCATGGGTCCTTAGAGAGAGAGAACTATTGGAATAGGATGCTGGTGCAAAATAACTTCTCAGCAAAATATTCACTGCTTCCTGAATGCTCAGAGGCCAAACTTTGCCAATGTCTTTTTTGTTTGTTTTGTTTGTTTTCTGAAGCATATTACATATTTCATTAGTAGCACCAAGAAAATGGAATAATCAAAACTGTGTGTTCCATGAAACAATCTGATAAATAGTGCTTATCTGTTACTCATTTATAGGAGTTCAAAAAGATGTTCAGTCACGATGAAAAAAGAGAAGTTGATTCTATTTTCTATAAATTAACTAGATCGCTGGGATACATTTGCTCTAATCACTTATAGTAAGAGACTGACAGAAAGCCTTAATAAGGAAGCTGTCTCGAGCACTGGTCAAAAAGGGGTATTTTCTCAAGCGTGAACCTCTGACCAAAGGAATAATGTGTGACAGTGACACAGATTACTACTAATAATTTAAGGAGCAATTTGTTTTTATAGAGTGCTTGATAAATATTTCCTGTCCTGTCTTCCCAATTTCTCTGTAAAGAAGATGAATGGGTAAAAACTGCTCTTAATTTGGGGTGAGAAATATATTACTCTTTTCCTCATTTAATAAAAGAAAAAAAATAAGTAGCCAGTAGTGCGGTTTTTAAAAGTCTCTGCAAAAGAAAAAAAATAGCATCCTTTTTTTTTTTTTTTAATTTTATTTATTTATTTATGGCTATGTTGGGTCTTCGTTTCTGTGCGAGGGCTTTCTCTAGTTGCAGCAAGTGGGGGCCACTCTTCATCGCGGTGCGCGGGCCTCTCACTATCGCAGTCTCCCTTGTTGCGGAGCACAGGCTCCAGACGCGCAGGCTCAGTAATTGTGGCTCACGGGCCCAGTTGCTCCGCGGCATGTGGGATCTTCCCAGACCAGGGCTCGAACCCGTGTCCCCTGCATTGGCAGGCAGATTCTCAACCACTGCGCCACCAGGGAAGCCCCAACATCCATTTTAAGAAAGAAGAAAATTATATCAGTTCCATAAAAACAAAACCTAAGCCATGTCCAGAAACAGTTTTTCTGTTTACATTTTTTGTTACTGAAAATTTTGTTTCTGAGAAATGTTCTCGTTTAGAATGAAATAGCCCTTGCAGAATATGAATAGTTAGCAGTCACCCTTTGCATTTTATTGTACTTATAACATAAATGACAATAGTAATGTTTGTTCAGTTTTACGTAGTTGGGCGAAGGTCATGAGCTCTTGTCTTCAGGATACAGGTATCAAACATTGGTTTAAATGCACCATACAGCACCAGCACTGGCATGTGCACCATACAGCACCAGCACTGGCATGTGCACCATACAGCACAAGTGGTAAAATGTGCTACAAAAGCATTTTGTAAGAAAAAATAGCCTCAAAAATAGCCTTTTGTAAAAGCATTTTGTAAGAAACTATCAAAGTTTGGTCCCTTCCAGGAAAAGCCAAATTAAAGCTAGCAGTCTTTCAGAGGGCTCTGAGGTCAACATTCTAGGGCCATTCTGAACCCCTATTCTCAGAACAATTGAGTGAGCTCAATAAGTATGTTGTTTTTTCTCAGTGAATAAGCTCAGGCGATACCAGAATGGTAAACATTTGGAAGTGTCTTCCCTGTTTGATTAGATGAAAAAGATATTGTAAGTAGTTTAGTTTTCCATATATGGCACTGGGCCAACATAAGGAATGAATATATTTGATAAAAAGGTTGGTGACTGTGCTTAGAGGAATAATCCTCTCGGGGTCAAGATCCATTCTTCAAAAAGTTTAAAAAAATTGAGGTATTTAGGTTGAACAGCAAATTAGTGCTACTTGATTGTGTTTGACCTAGAAAAACAGCAATTTCATATGTTCAAAATGAAAAAGATAAACCTCCTATTTACTGCATAATTTATGTTGGATATTCCTCCTTTATAAAGCTTTTAAACTTCTTCAAAGGCTAATAAGCCTCATTGGTACCTTCTTTGTTTTTATTTGTTTCATTTTTGCTGCTGAGTCTAAGCTAGTATTTTCATTTGCATATTATGTTCAAATTATTTTAAAGGTGAGTGGATTCCATTTATTTCTTTTCACTTATGTTTCCAAAGACAGACGGTTCTTATTGTGAAAAATAAAGACTTCTCATCCCCATCTCCTTCTTTTATTTCCAAGATACAAACATGATTTTAGTTTGCTATGTATATCCTTATAGAAAATTTTAGTTTGCTATGTATATCCTTATAGAAAGTACTCTACCTAATTGCCATTCCATCTATGTACAGACATCTCTGTCACACGTTGTGTTTCTTTATACTAATTGTATAGTGTTATGTTATATGAATGAATCTTGATTTATTATTTACTTTTCCCCTTTTGATTAAATTTGGACTTAATTGAGAGTTTGTATCTTTTGGTTTGGATAAGGGGGTTTGGTGCATTTGTATTTCTTATTCTATTCTATTTTCTTTATTCTATGATTTGTTTATTCATATTCTTTGCCGAAAATGTTTCCATTTGTTCTTTTTCATCTTTAGACTATTGTTATGTATGTTATAAATAACTTTTGCAGTCTATTATTTGTCTTCTTAGTTTGATCGTGATATCCTCTACTATAAAAAAGGCTTTAGTCTTATAGTCAAATATTTCCATCTTTTCCTTCATGACTGTTTGGTTTTATTTATCTCATTTATTTTCTTGTGCATTTAAAGGCTTGGTGTTTTTTTTCCATGTTTAGCAATAATTTTATTCATGGTTTATGAGGTGGAAAAATTTTTCTCCATGTAAATAGGCAAATTATTCATAACATTTACTGACTTTTATGTCCTTCCCCCATTAATTTGGAATGCAGTCACATTGAATACTAAATTCCCTTTCATACATAGGGTGATTTCTAGACATGCTGTTCTATTGATACATTGGTCTGTCCAATGCCAGTATCACCCTGTTTCAATTGTCATCTGACTACACTGTATTTTGATAACTTATAGAGCTGTCTTCCTCTGTTTTTTCTTCTTTTGTAAAATTACTTTGGCCCTTCACATGCATTTATTCTCCCACATGAACTTGAGATCAGCTCATCAAAAATGAATTTAAAGATTAAAGAGGAATGCTTCTACCATGGGTGTGCCCATTAATTTATGATATTTGCTCTTGGTTCCTGATAGAAATGTTTTGATCAATTTAAACAAGTTTCTTTGTGTTCCTAGCTTCTTGAAAAGTTTTTTTATTTGCTTACTTTGTTTAATCAGGAATGGATGTTGAATTTTATTAAGTGATTTTAAGGATCTATACAGGATGATCATGTGTATTTTGTTCTTTATTCTATTAACATAGTGAGTTATTTTAATAGATTCCCCAGTATTGAATCTTTGATTCTTTCTGAATGACTCTAAATTTTTCTGTGCATTTGAAGAAGGTAGAAATGAGTAACAACATTTATCTATGTGATCTAAAATGTACGTGTAAGACTCTGATTATAATTTTACTCAGGGTCATTAATTCCTATATATCTAAAAGTTATAGATTTTTTGAGGCTATTCTGCCTCAGTATTTGTGGATACTTTTGCTGGCATGCATGTGGCCACATTTAAGTCAGATCAGAAATGATTAAAATGATGAATAAAGGGAATTTATTTTTAAATAATTAGATGTAACTATGCTTATTCAAAGGGGTTAGGGTGTCATTTTCTGGGTTTTCCAGAAAATCAATCTTTTCCTACTAATTGTAGACTTTCCTCTATTTATTTAAATTACCAGAATTACTATGTTCAGTCTGGATCCCTTTAATTTGTTCATAATTGAGCTTGTGTGGGTGTTGAGCTGGAAGCTCTCAGGAGCTGAGTAACACAGCTGCCTCTTTGGCCTTTGGCATAGGGTTTTCCCCCAAAGAGCTGACCTTGTTGGCAGTATGCCAGAGAGTCACATTCAAAGACTTTTTGATGAAGCACAAACATCTTCAATATCCAGGCCTGGTGTTTTATGACCCCCGAATGCTATTTAAGAATTAGTCTGAATTATTCAGGGAACAGCACTTCAGTATTTTGGCCCATTCCCTGACCTAATCTATAGCCCCATTCAAAGTTAAGTTTAAAACGCTATTTCCCGCAAGATTTTTTTCCTGAGAGTTTTCTCTCCTGTTTCAAATTGACCTCCTACTCCCATTTCAGAAGGGTGTTGTGTAACACAGTTAGAGGAAGGCTGAAGGCAGTGCAGATGGAAGATGCTGACCAGCTGTCCTGCCTCTGTTCAATGAGAGGAAATGAGCTTAAAGTGATGCATGAGGCATTGGGACGAAATTTTAGGAAGTTTCCTGACAATGAAGGTTGTTAACATTCCACGTCTCATAGTCTCTTAAAACTGTGTGTGTCTTGAATGACTATCCCTAAAATCAAGACGATAGATTGGTTTTCTTTCAAGATCTGTGATACAGCAATTTATTATCTGCTAGTTCCTTGCTGAAATTTGTATTAAGATAGAAATGTTGGTAGGCATTCACAGTCGAAGTAAATTATAAATCTGATTTCTCATTTCAACAAAAGATTTGGGTCACGTTTTGAATATAACCCTTTCATACACATCAGGCATTCCTCTCAGAGGGCAGTCAGATATCTCTAGTATCCAATGGAAGATGGGCATGAAAAAAGTTAATTAAACCCATTCTACTGTTCTAATACTTTCTTTTTAAAATTATTTTTTATATAGTGAGGAACCTTCATATGCATTCTCAGAAATAAGACAAAAATCCTGAACACTGATTACACAGGAGAATTTTTATAAAAGTGTATATTCTGATAACTGTCATGCTGATTTATCAATTAAAATATATCATATGATGCCATATAATATTTTAATATAACTTTTTATTTATATCCAGGGATCTTCTTTATTGTCCATCAGTAAGTAATACCTCTGGATATTGTGAAAGCTGAATTGAGTACCACTATTTAAGATATAACTTTGACTTATTAAAAAAACAAAAACAACAACCTGATTGGTAAAGAAGAATTAATGGTAATACTAAAAGAAAGCACCTACCATCTCTATTAGATGAGGAAGAGTTCAAGGACACAATCAGGTGAATGTCCTAAGCTTTAGGAAGTCAAAATGAAGGAATTACAGAGAATATTTACTCATTGATTAAACAAATGTTTCTTGAGTACCTACTGTGTGCCGGGAAGTGCATTAAATGCTGAGGATTCAGTAGTAAATGAGAGAAATGATGCTTGCTGCAGATACCTAGATGACAACCCTAACAAGAAAGGGAAACTCAAGAGTGAAGATCCCCAAAAAGAAGTATTGACATGATGATGATAACTTATCTCAGAGAGAAGAAAAGGGAGAGGCATCTGAAGCACAAGTGTGGCTACTCTAAGAACTAATTGTTAAGCTTGGCTGTGTAGAGAAGAGAAAGAGAGAAGCAAAGGGTGTGAAGAAAGAGTAACAATAATATAAAAGAATCAATGTAGGAAGAGTTAAGCAGCTGCACACGATGAGGCTTGCAAAACTTTTAAGAGTTAGACAGTCAAGCTATTTTTAGAGCATGAAAAAGAAAGCATGGTGGACCATTGTTTGCAGCACGTAACAGCTGTCAGGTGGAAAGCAGAGCCACCGGTTCCTGTGTTAATTTTATCTTCATGCGCACAAGAGAATGATGTTCACACTGGAAAAGCATGGCTGCCAGCAAGCGGAAATCTAGACGCTTTGTATCCATCCCTGTGCACTAAGAGGACTGTGATTATAAAGTGACTATTCCTGATCATTAGAAATTAGGAGTAGAAATTAGTAGAAATCCTCGGAGGATTTCTCTTTGTCAAATGAAAAGGAAAATAAGAAAGTGGTCACTAGCCACCTCAATGCTGGGATCTCTGAAACAACCAGTGTCTGCTTTCCTTTTTGATAGGATTTCTAGACTGATAAATCAGGGAAATATTATACATGTAGTTTACATTGATCTTAATAAAGGTATTTCCATTTGTTTTCTGATTGAGACTTTTACCAAGTTATGCACTAAGCTAGGTAATAGCATTAGGATGCCCTTTCCCAAAATGTGCTAATTAAGGTGCATTGTCACTCTGAAAGGAATCAAATAACGTATACTATAAGACTCTGTACTTGGGCCCTCTTGTTACATTCTAACAAAACAACAGAATTTGATGAATATTGGGTATATAACTTGGATGAAGACATGAAAAGCGTTCTTACCAAATTTTCAATAGATGTTGTCTCAGAGAATTGGGTAGTATGATAGACTGACAGAATTAGCATTCAAATGATTTATTCAGAATTGAAGAAGATAGAATTTATCGAGTGATGATGAATTCATTGAACAGCCATTTATTGGATACTTTCTCTATGCCAGGCAATACCTAGATAGATAAGATAAAGGCTCCACTCTTACGGTATTGTCATTCTCGTTGGGTAAATAGATGATAAGGTTGCATAGCAGTAAATAAATAATAAAATTTCAGATAGACATGATTTCTCTGAAGCCAAATTCAGGTAAAGATGAAGACTGGGGAGAGGCAAGCCTAGTTTAGATAGGGTGGTGAAAGATAAAGGCAATGTCCTGAAGTCGGGTTAAAAGAAATCAATTGTACGAGTGTAGAGTTTAGGAGACCTGGGATAATAACAGTTACTGAAGGTGTCCCTGTGTTTTAGCTCTTGCCTGACATGGCCACCCCCAAAACTAGTTCCGTGTTGCCAGATTAAGGAAGACAGCAGTTCCACTGTACCCTGGCCTGGCCATAACCCACCTAGATAGAATGCTGTATTTAATTCTGGCTACAGTATTTTAATAAAGACAAGAACAGAGTAGATGCATCCAGATATTGGTGAGAGGCCTTGAAACCATGTCTGATGAAAAACAGTGGAAAGAAATAAAGGTATCTTGCCTGGAAGAGAGGTGACTTAAGAGACATATGAGAGGGCTTCCTTGGTGGCACAGTGGTTAAGAATCCGCCTGCCAATGCAGGGGAGATGGGTTCGAGCCCTGGTCCTGGAAGATCCCACATGCTGCGGAGCACCTCAGCCCGTGAGCCACAACTACTGAGCCTGCGCTCTAGAGCCCACGAGCCACAACTACTGAGCCCATGCGCCACAACTACTGAAGCCCGCACACCGAGAGCCCATGCTCCGCAACAAGAGAAGCCACTGCAACAAGAAGCCCACGCACCACAACTAAGAAGTAGCCTCCGCTCGCTGCAACTAGAGAAAGCCTGCGCGCAGCAACAAAGACCCAACTCAGCCAAAAATAAATAAATAAATTTAAAAAAAAAAGAAAGAGACATATGAGAGGTCTCCTTAGATATTTTCATGGTTAATATTGAAAAACTCAAATCTGTTTAAAATCGAATCTGCACCCCAAATATATCAAGCAATGATAGCCAGATCAGAAGATACATCAAGTTTACAAGCTTTGAAATCTAGGAAGTTAATAAGGATGGAAAATTAATTCTGGTTTGTGGCATATTTTGTGTGCAAGGAAAGAATAGATACATAAATTGAAACAACTCATGAAGACTGAGAAGCAAAATTCATCAGAAAAATGGAAAAGGAGACACTGTGCATTTTTTGTCTTTAGATAAAAGGTACAGTTTGGGTTTTTTTTAATTTTTTAGTGTACCTTAATATGTTTAAATAGAGTAACCACACAGGTTATAACTGAAGTAGGGTGACTAGATGAAAATAGGTGCAATGAGTTTAGAGAAATTACATATCAGAACTCAGGCTGAATTCTTCTCTGTTGCGAAAAGAGAAACCAGGAAAACTTAGAATAACTGACTTCACACATCCAAAGCCAGGCCTCTTTCAAAACATTAAGAAAAAGCAACATTTGTGTTAACTAAAACATATAATTAAATTTTAGACAATTGCACATTTAAAAATGAAAATAAATCAAGGACTAGTATTACTATTAACTAAATTATAGTGACATGGATCACTTCTCTATACCTTTAATATAACTAGATCATTATATTGAATATAGCAGAATAATGCAGATTCTGTTTAAAATTAATTGGAATAACTATTGGGGTTGGAAGCAAAGGTACATAAATGCTTCTTTCTGTAAAGGACCTCTTTCTCACCCTGTAATTCCATAGGTATCCTTTTTTTTAATTGAAGCCTAGTTGATTTACAATGTTGGGTTAGTTTCAAGTCTACAGCAGAGTGATTCAGTTTTACACATATATATATTCTTTTGCAAATTCTTTTCCATATGTATTCTTTTTTCTTTTTAAATTTACAGTCCCTAAGGAATATATTTTAAAGAAGTTCATTTTCAAGACTAATTTGACTTTGTGTTCATTATTACTATTAGGTAGAAAAGGATGCCTTTTTTTTTTTTTTTTTGCGGTACGCGGGCCTCTCCCTGTTGTGGCCTCTCCCGTTGCGGAGCACAGGCTGTGGACGCGCAGGCCCAGCAGCCATGGCTCACGGGCCCAGCTGCTCCACGGCACGCGGGATCCTCCCGGACCGGGGCAGGAACCCACGTCCCCTGCATCGGCAGGCGGACTCTCAACCACTGCGCCACCAGGGAAGCCCCAAGGATGCCTTTTGTGTAGAAATTGTACCTTTATGCTATTCAATACTTTGTGTGTTGTAGGCTTCTCTGAAAGTTGTGGCACCTTCCGTCCCACTCTCATGCCTTTCCCATGAATAAGTGCTGGTAAATACCTTAAACACAGTTGCTCTCATTCACCATTTGTTGCGTGAATGACTAAGAGGCACAACTCTCTCATATGCCCCATCAGAAAAAAAAAAATGTTTAAAGCAAGAACCATCCCTCTTACATAAAAACACTTAACCTAGTGCCTAGAACATAAGAAGTTCAATGATGTTATTAGTCACAGCATCAGTCGTGGAGAGGGTAATGTCAGTAGTGGTATCAGAGGTGAGCCTCTTCATATCCTACTCGTATTTTTGTACTTGGTGGCTGACTTGAGCTGCCGGTATAAGTAAATTCTCCTCAAGTCAATGTTGTGAAATACTGCAGAAAAGGTTGCTGTGGATTTCGTATGCATATTCTTAATTCAATCATGGAGTCACACATGGTCTCAAATGTTGCCATGGTTTTTCACAAAGATTAGGTTTCTTTAAGCTGGGATATTGTTTAGTGGCATATGTAGATAAAGTAAAAATTTAGTCTCGGGAAGAGAAACCCAAGGCTCTGTTTTCCCACAAGAAGTATAAAGAAAACTATAACATTTGGAAATGTTTATAATTGAACCTTAACCAATGACATTATGCCAATGACAAACCCATGCCAATCTTTCTTAAATTAGCTTCTGTATATTTAGAGCATTATTTGTGCTCCGATGGGAAATCCTGATCAATGGAGAATCTGCCTCATCCTTTAGAACTGACATATTCTGGGCCCCTCTTAAAACTTGGATTAGTAAATGAAGTGCTTTCTTCTTTATATTGAATATTTTTGCACCTCAGTTGAGGCTCTACGTCTCTGATACTAACCATTTTAAATAAGGCCAAATATGAACTTTCTTTCCTACTTGCCTTTGTTTTCTAAACCACTGTTCATATTTAAATGAAATTCTGTTCCTTTTTAATAGAACTTTTATACTAATATAAGAACATCTTCATAAAATATGAAGCTAAGGAAGCTTTTCAAAGCTAAACAAAATACTTAAATTCTCCTTGCAAATATGAACCATTTTACTTGTTTAGAAGCGAGAGTTCCATTAGCTGAAAATACTATATATAAATATATAATTAAATATAGTATAATAAAATATCATATAAAATATATAGTATAATAAATACATGTTAATGAAGTTTGGCAGTTTTATAGTTGTCTCTTCCAAATGCTATTCAGAATGATAAATATTTGTTACTGGCAATACTTTATGCAGAGATTAAAAGTACTCTAGGAAGGTACAACTATCTCATTTTTAAGTGCAGAAGTTGCAGTTCTTTAAAAAGCAAAACTTCCTTGGTCTTATGTATTTCTATTCTCATATACACATATTCATATTTTTATATTCTAATTTTTCCCCAAAGTGATTCTACTGAACATATGCTTTTAAATTTGGGTCCTTTAAGAATAATCTAGCTTAAATATTATTCTCTGTGTCTTTGTTTCTATAATACTGCCTTCTAATTGTAAAGCTTGCTCTTGAATAAATATAGCCTGATTTATTTGCTTAATATTATATCATTTGGCTGTAAAAGTTGTCTCCAATATTTTGCGCTTAGAAATAGCAGTGGATTGACCCTACTAGTACATAAACCTTTGTAAAAAATCATAATTATTTCATCATTGTGAATTTCGGTATGTATCATTCTTTGACCAAATGTTATATAAAGATTTAAGGCTTTTTTGATATATATGACCAGCTGCCCTCCAGAAGGGAAATTACACTCTTCACAGTAGTATATGGAAGAATCTGGGTGTCATCGTTTTTTTCATTTTTGCCAATTTTGTAGGCTCAACAGGAATATTTTAATTTTACTTTTAAAATTATGCTGTGGCTAAACATTTTTTTTTTTTTGCGGTACACGGGCCTCTCACTGTTGTGGCCTCCCCCGTTGTGGAGCACAGGCTCCGGACACACAGGCTCAGCGGCCATGGCTCACGGGCCCAGCCGCTCCGCGGCATGTGGGATCCTCCCAGACTGGGGCACAAACCCGTGTCCCCTGCATCGGCAGGCAGACTCTCAACCGCTGCGCCACCAGGGAAGCCCTAAACCTTTTTTTATATATTTATTTATTGTATATTTTCTATTTTGAATCATCTGAGCATTTCCTCTGTAAGCCTGAAAATTTCTAAATTAAATAGCACTTTTTGTAAGTAAAATGTTAATCTTCATTAAAGGTCAAATCTCAGCTCTTGCTCATGGGGGAAAATAGATATTTTGCTTTTACTTTCCTAAAGCTAAGTATGTTTCTTCCTCCAAAGTATGTATTAATTACTACATCTGTATCTTTCATTAAATGGTTAGAAAATGTCTAGTTAAACATGAATCAGAAACAGAGTCAGAACTTGGACTTATTTATGGGAAAAACTTCTAGGGTAAATCAGTTAATCTTACTAAAATAATTTCTTTTTGGTTCTTCACTGGAACACTAAAGCTACTATACCGTGTATCCAGTGGCTTTGGCTGATTTAGAGCACATTAGTACAAGGGCTGGTGTCGCCAGAAACACCTACTCTATTTTTATAAGACTGAAAAGTTGTCCAACACTTGAAAACATAATTTCAGTCCCATGTAAAATTCACCCATCCATCTCTTTTCCTTCCTTCAAAAAATATTTATTGAGTGCTTCCTCTGTGCCACACACTGTTCTAAATAATTGAGAATTATCAGTGACAACAGACTATCTTATTTCTGTACGCTACCCTTAGTGGAAATAGTCTCATGAACAGTAATAATAAATGAATAAAGACACCAGAAAGATATTCAGTATAACAAACATAAACTTCCACAAATTGTGGAGAGAAGGAACATGACTGGAAAGGCTAATGTTTCAATTCCCACTTGGTTTCTAGTGTTCATAAGAAAAGGTTACTAGGAACTCTATCAGATGATGTTATTAAAATTAAAGCAAAACTTGCAATAGAGATCAAGTTGGAAATTGACTAATCATGAGTGATGGTTTCAAGCGAGCTGGGAATAGCTAATCTACCCTCTGCTGATCCAGGAACTAACTGACATAATCCCCAAGCACATCAGGATTGTCCTGAAAGAATGTGAGACCTGCAGAGGTTGCAGCTAAAAAGTCTTAAAAGGAAAACAAGAGTGTACCGAGTGATTGGAAAACATTTAGCCCATTTTCTAAATTTGGAAAAAAATACTTAGCACCCAAATTGAGTGAAAACTGAGTTATGTCAGAGGTTTCCTATTTCTATCCTTAATAAATCAGTAGATTCCAGGTGAATAATCTTAGTGCTTTCTCCTTTGTTTTTTTTTCCCCCTCTAGAGGCAAATCATAAGTGGCAAAGTCCTCTAATTATGGACTAGTAATGAAGCCTTATCGAAGATTAAAGAATGTGTTCGTTAATATAAAAATAGGTGAACATAAAATTGAAACTGAATTGTTTGAATGTCTTAGTAGTAACTTGAATGATATAGTAAAGAACGGTCAAGCAAGTTTGGAAATTTCTGAGTTAAACAGTCTTCTTAAACACAAGATTGTTCACAACCTTTAATGTGTTGTATGCACATTGCTGGGCATTTAAGAGTCCCCATAAGTCTTCAAGATACAATGATGTGCAGCATCTCCCAAACTCATTTGATCACAGAAACCTTGAGTACAGACCATCTCACAGGACTAGAGCTCTGAGGAATGCCCTTGGCAGAGAAGATGTGTTTGTGAAGTTGAAAGGTGATGTGCAAGAGCCAGAGTAGAGTGAGGAAAGAAAGGATTGCCAGCAAGCTGAGACATGTGAGCAATGCTGTGCAGCGGGATGCAATCTGGGAGAGAATCTCCAGGTTAGAGAAGTGTCTATGGTCGCTAAGTATGCAGGAATTAACTGCAGAGCAGCATGAAAGAACAAGGATGTAACTAAGCATGAATTAATAATGGATTATGATGACAGAATGTGGCTGACTGCATGCAATGTGCCTCAGAAAGGATAGCACATGTATGGTAAAATAACCTCTCAGACATTGCTGGATGACTGTCTATCCAATGGCTAGAAGCCGCTGACTTTCCTTTACTCCTGGTAAAAAGATCAAACTCCTCAGCCCAATATTCAGGGCAGTGATGATACCTATTAATCTAGAATATGAAGAGGAAAAAGAGAGAAAGCAGTAGTATCTGTGATGGTAGTGGTGGTAGCTAATGATTTTTTGAGCACTAGCTATATGCCAAGCGTGGTTTTTTGCACAGCAGTTCTATTGCCATTTTATAGATGAGTGTAACAGGGCTTAACGCGATCGATTTCTGTAAGGTATCATAGCTAGTAAGCGATGGAGTCAGGATTTGAACTCAGGCACATTAAACTTTGATGCCTAGGCTCTAAACCATTGTACCTTTCTGTTGCAAGTGAGGCTTACTAATTTCCCAGTCTCAACTGTAAAAACAGAAGACCGTCACCTTCTCTTCTTTCCTATTTAAATTTTAACTTTCATTCAGGACCCACTCAAGTCTTGCCTGCTCCAGGGAGCTGTCATTTTTTTCCAGCTCTTTCTCTGAATCCTTTTTTTTTTTTTTTTTTTTTTTTTTGCGGTACGCGGGCCTCTCACCGCTGTGGTCTCTCCCGCCGCGGAGAACAGGTTCTGGACGCACAGGCTCAGCGGCCATGGCTCACGGGTCCAGCCGCTCCGCGGCACGTGGGATCCTCCCAGACTGGGGCACGAACCCGCATCCCCTGCATCGGCAGGCGGACTCTCAACCACTGCGCCACCAGGGAAGCCCTCTCTGAATTCTTAAAGCAATTTCTTTTGGTATCCTGAATTTTAGCACTGAATTGGATACTCGTTTGGGTACCTACTGAGTGAGAATTTCTGCCCACTCTAATCAGATTACAAGCCTTTACAGGGTCATATCTTTTAAGTCTTTTGCTTCCTCCTCACCACTTAGAATGTGTAGGTGTCAAGTAAATCCAAGATGGATGATGTGGATGGATAGTGTTAGAGCAATCTGGCTGCAACTCAGAAACCCATTGATCTCCATGATTGATTTGACTTATCTTACTAAGTAGAAAGGTTCACCTTTTCTACATCAAAATATCGAATGAATGGATGAATAAAAGTGCAGACGAATACTTAAAGTATAAATGAATAAAAGTGCAAATAAATGTTTGACTTGGGTAGCAGAATAGAATAGGGATAAAAATATTTTAGGAGGGTGTGGAATATAGCAGTCTACTTCACTTTCACTTACCCAAACTCGTTCATTTGAAAGTGTTTGGAGAAGGTTCATAATAATGAACAGATTTACAGAAAGAGTCAAACGCAGAAAATACAGAAGGCCAAGGGCTTTAATTCCATTACATAGAAAAGAGTGAAAGCAGTTGTTTAAAACTTGAAGAAAAGGGCCGTGTGCTTTATTTCCTAATTGGAGGAATCTATGAATAAATTAGGCAATCACTTGACATAATTGATTTAGATCATGTGAATTCCCTTGCACTGCCAGGGAGGGTTAATTAGATCAGATTGTTTTGTGGCCCTTCCTAGTCTTCTATCACTGACATTTTTTCCCCTTTGTGTTCTCCTATCATTTCTTTTTGTTATCTTCCTTTTAATCTAAAGCAGTACATCCTTATATTTTAATTTATGAGAATTTTTTCCTTTTGTTTGTTGAATTAGAAAAAGTTGAAGATAAGTATTTCTCTAACAAAAAAACGGTGTGCTTATTTATGACTCCCCTTTTCATTTTCCGTAAATCTGTGTGCAGAAGAGTGGTGTAGTCTGTGCATAAACCTCGTGCCATGGGAATTATATTCAAAATGTTCCTGAACTCCTTGCTTTTACGTGCAGCAACACGAAATCGAATTACATCAGGACAGAGTAATTTGACTGCGTGTGAGTTGTGGCGAAGGTTGTGTAAGCTGAATATTCAGAGATTTTGCTCACCTTGGGTCATATAGTATTAGTCATCGTCACAAATACCCCAAAATAATTCCCCAAAAGTTCTGAATCAAAGAACATGATTAACTTAGAATAAATTGGAGATATTCTACATAGTTTAATCACTTGGTACAGGCTCACCCATTACAGTTCCGTAATTTACGCCCATTTTTATCCACAAAGCAGTTTTTGTATTTAGGTTTAATCCAAGAATTTATTAATACAAGTACAGTCTTCTCCAGCCTCATATGCTAAGACAACTGAGGAGCCTTAAGAGGCCCCATGATCACGTAACCTGACTTAGACAGTATCCAGCATAGATGTATTAGTTAACACTTAAATCAGCTAAATTAACTAGCCCCTTAGATATCTAAATCTGTATCCAAGTAAAAAAAATAGTTTTTGTAAAATAGCAAACTATTTTTGTAAAACTGGTTAAATAGTTTTTTACAAGCCGTAATTTAGAGATGTTGTTATATTGAAAATGTGGTCACCAAGTCGTTAAGGGCAAGAATTTCTAAAGACAGCTCAGTCTAATTGTCTGCCCCACTGGAAAAACTGATCATATGCTTCATCATTAATGGACTGGGAATATACTTGTGAAAGCAGGCGATAATCTTAAACAGGCGTTCAATATATCATTACCATGTACTTTTCTAAGCATGTGTTAGAAGGTTCATTTTGAAAATAAAATGCTAGTATTAAGAGAAATATGTAGAGAAGGTTATTTGAGTGGAAAGAGAAACTATCTTTTTCTTAAGTTGGAGAAGAGATTTACTATGGCTAGTATATGTGAAACTAAGGATGGAGTTCATTTTGGATTACACTGTTGTTTTTTAATCCAGCAACATCCTGAAAAATTAATTAATGTGGAAACTCCAGCTTTCTTAAATAAGATTGAGACCCTGTTTAAGAGACACTTAATAATCACTCCCTATTATCCTCATGTTCTGTGTTCAAGAGAATAAAGGAATAATTATAAAATACATGACAAAGGATTAACATCTCTCATATAGGAAGAGCTCTTGGTAGTAATTAGAAAACATTTCAATATAAAATTAGAAATATGTATGATCAGACAATTCACAAAAGCAAAGAGAAATTTAATAAGCCAATATATATTAAATATATTCAGCCTCACAAACAATGAGGAAATTAAGATATTATATTGGCAAATATTGAAAAATATATGCACCAGCCTTACAACACATGCTTGTTGTATTTTTAAGTTGATGCTGCCTTACTGCGAGGCAATGTGGTAATTGTATAAGGCACCTTAGCACCATTTTTACCTTTTATCCAGTAATTCCATTCAGAAGAACCATCCTACAAAAAAAAATGAAAGATTTGACCAAGATTTAAGTTTGATTTTTCACTGTAGTGAACTTAATTTTCCAGCAGGAAGAGGATTAGTGAAATTATAGGCTATTAATCTGATAGATATAATAGACTATTATGCAACCAATAAAACTCTTCGGAGTATTTAATGATATGAAACATTAATGATAAAACATTTGAAGAACACAGTGTACAATTAGTATATGTATGTATGTTGAGATGTGCCTGTCTATACATATATAAATAATGGAAGGACATTTGTCAAAATGTTAACGTTGATTTTTCTCTTAGTGGACAGTGCAAGGATCATTTTTATCTTAGATATATTTCTGCATATTTCAAATCTTCAAACGTGTTACACTTAAAATTAGAATAAAATCAATTGGCATCGTTAAAATAACTTTAAAATAGAATTTAAAAAGCAGGTAATCCTGTCCCTGATAGAAATGGGGATATTTGGGGCTTCCCTGGTGGCGCAGTGGTTGAGAGTCCGCCTGCCGATGCAGGGGAGACGGGTTCGTGTCCCGGTCCGGGAAGATCCCACATGCCGCGGAGCGGCTGGGCCCGTGAGCCATGGCCACTGAGCCTGCGCATCCGGAGCCTGTGCTCCGCAACGGGAGAGGCCACAACAGTGAGAGGCCCGCGTACCGCAAAAAAAAAAAAAAGTGCACATTCCACTGCAACTCTCAGAGAACTCTACCAGCAGTGGTGTAATAAACAGGTTTTTTTGTCATATATTACATGAAGTCCGGATAGGGCCAATTCAGTGTCCCAGTGAAGCCATCAGAGACCTAGGCTCCTCCTCTTTTTCTGTTCTGTCATTCTTGGCCTTTGTCCTCATATTTGTTACTGCAGTGTCCAGATGGTTGCTATATCGTCAGAAATCATATCCATGTTCCAGGCAAAAAAAAAAAAAAAAAGTGGTGGGCGGGGAGAAGGCAAAAGGCTGTGTCACCTTCCCTCTCTATCAGGATATCCAATATTGTCTAAGAAGTGCTGCCCTGAAAACTTCCACTTTTAGCTTATTGGCCAGGCTACGACATGTCACATTCCTTGTCGCCAGAAAGTAGCTGGGGAGAACGAGGCTGCTGGTGACACTGGGTCAGCCAGCCTACAGTGTGTGCCGTAGCTACCCTGTAAGGCTGTGTGCTTCTGGTCACAGCTTATATACAGAAGTGCAAAGAGAGCCTCCTGTGAGCTGGCAGAAGTTGAGAGTTCTTTTAGATCTTAGTCTTTAGGGACTATTATTCCAATCGTATTTTGATACAATTGTAGAATGGGTAGAAAAGCAGTAAGAGAGCAATGACCTGATTCCCTACCTATGGTCAAAGTGAAGCTTGACCAATTATATATTGAGGCAGGAGCAGAGGTTGAGGAGTCAGAGTTGCTTGGGACAATGACGGTGCCATTTTCAAGCTGGAAAATCTAGTGAAGGCACAACATATAGAAAGGAGATGCCCATATGGAACATCAGTAAATCATTATTTGTTTTCTTCTTAATGATCCTAAAGCTATGATTTTTAACTTTACATTTTCATGTCCTGAACTGTTGAAACAGTTCCTCTGGTTGAAGCAGGCAGTGATTTTGTTTTTTTCCTATCGGTCATTCTAGGCACAAGGCTTAGAGCCTATGTGCTTTACAAGGACCTCCCCCAAAGTATCTGAGACATGAAAAAATTACTGGCTCCAAACTACGAGAATAAAGCCAGAAATTTGAAATTAATAAATGACTCGTTCTGAAATGTATCATTATGTCAGTCTTATTAATTGTTACATTTAGAATTTATTTTAAAATATCAGTACATTACATTTATATTTTGGACTTTTTTTCCCCAGCTGACAAGAATTTCTAGGCATTCACAAAGATCGATTAAAAAGTCAGTCAGTTCTTACTAAATGAGAGATTCATACCCAAATAATTTTAAATCAGTTTTTCTGAATATCTTTCAAACTTTTATGACAAGAAACTGTATTTAATGTAAGAATTGGGGGCAGCAGAAAGGAGGGGATGATGCAGCATAAACGCAGCCCAATGCTTTTCCTTTTTCCCTTACTTGGTTGGTAGCTTCTGAGGCCTCCAAAGAAATCCCTGGTTTAAGGAAAAGAGATTTAAAACTCGCTTCCTGTGAAGTCACTTTGGAGTCTGGGTCTAGCAACTTTCTCCTTTTCCTAGTAATGTTTTCTATTAGTTCAGCCTTGTTCAGGATCCTTAATATATCTCAATACCTTCCCAAAAAATAGTGGACATTTAATATGTATGTGTAACCACCCGTTCTGCCAAAAGGAGCCTGATTTCAATGAGCTCACCTAATAGTATAAATTCCCACATCATCTCACTAGTGTGTGCAGACCTTTGTGATCCTTTTTAAGGGAATGGTTGTATGCTCTGAATTGGAGAGACAGCACATAAACCCCCAAATTAATATCCTCCAATAAACAGTGAGTCCGGATGACAACTTTTCAAAATCTATTACATACTAGTAGCCTTGGACAGTTTGCATATTAAACAGACGATAGTAGAGTCTGGGCAGAAATATAGACACTATTACATATTTCAGTTCATGCCAGAACAGAAATCTTTTGATAGCACTTATTGTAGCCAGGAACAGAAGCAACTATACAGTCCCCAGCCAGAAGCCAGGTGCCAAATTAATTCATGCAAGAATGAACTGAGTTGCTGTCTTAGTATGAAGTCCATAAGCTCTGGGGGAAATGCACATGAAAATCCTGGGTAGCTCGGGTTACTAGATCTTGAGGGTTATAGTTCAGTTCTGGGATGGCCAGTTAACTTTACAAGAGATACTGCCTCGTGATGGGAGAGTATGTTGCTACCCAGCCAGACATCCCACAAGCACCTGAAGAGAGTAGGGATGGTGTTCAGTAACGTAAGCCCTGCGCATTACTCAGGTGTAGCAGCCCGACTTGTCAAATGTGTAAGTGACACACAGTTTGGCGGGTTAGCTAATGCATGGATGACAGAATAGGGATTTAAAAAGATCTCAACAGGGAGAACTGATGAGCTGCAATTCAGAAGATTAAATTTAATAGGGATAAATGTAAATTCCTCTACTTGGGTTCAAAAAAAAAAGAAAAGAAGCAACTGCCTCCCGTCTTACTCCCATCCAGTTCATTTTCCACGCTGCAGCCTGGGTGATCTTTGTAAAACATAAATCCGATCATGTCACTTTCTTGCTGAAAATCCCTTAACAGTGTCCCATTGCCTTGAGGATAAAGACAAAACTCATTAATGTGACTTTTGAGATTCTCCATAACTGACCCGTTTCTTTCTCCCCCATTCGGTCTCTCACCAGTCACACGCTCATGCTGAGCACTTCTACTGTACAAAGGATTTTTAGATTCTGTGTGTGGGACCTGTTTTGGGGCTGTCATCTTTCCTCTGTCCAGAAATCAACTTCACCCTTCCCTCTACATCTCCAGGTCTCAACTTAAAGCCATCAGGAAGGCCCAATCCATAAACTAGGTCTAGTCTCTGTATTACCTATCTTCCCAGTTCCCTGAGCATCCTTGTTTCGTTCCATGTATTTATTGAGTACCTACCATGTACCAGGCACTGTTCTAGACCCTGGAGACAAAACGGTGAACAAAGCAAAGCCCACATCCACATAGAGCTTATGTTCTAATGGAGAAGATGTCAGTGATGAATGCTTTGTTGAAAAAATGAAGCAGGAGGAGGAGATAGTAACAGACTTGTGGGTGGAAGGCCTTACTTTAGGTAAGGTGGTCCGGCAGGACCTCTGTGATGATCTGATATCTGTGAAGATGTGAATGAAGGAGAGCCATGAACTATGTGGGGGAAGAGTGTGTCCCAAAACCCTAAAGAGGGTCGTACTTGGCATGTTTGGGGAACTGCAATGAGTCCAGGATGGGTGAAGTACGCTGAGCAAAGGGAGAGCCATGCAGAACAAGTTGGAAAGGCCCCCAGGGAACAGGGCTTGGAGACTCTAGTAAGTTTTTAGATTTTCTTCTAAATGTGATTGGAAGCTATTGGTAGGCTTTGAGTCAAGAGACTGTCACGGTAAGATTTTTGTTTTGTTTTTTGTTTTAAAAGGATTACGGTAGCGCCTGTGTGGAAAGTAGGCTATAAGGAGTAAGCACAGAATCCCAAAGATGAGTCAGGGGCTTATTACATCTGTCAAAGTGAACAGCTGAAGGTGGCTCTGATCAGGAAGGTTTGCTAATAGTCCTCTCACTATTTGTGGTTAGTTGTGTGATAGAAACCCTGCTGGTGCACGGCTCGAGACTGTCTTGTTCACTTCCACAATCCCCGTGCCCAGCATGATGACTGTCATAGCACTGGATCTCCACTGACATTGGTTGGACAGAGACCTGGCTTAAAGCAGTTAATATAAAAAGGACTTCAGGATTTTCGTTGACTGTACACTTGACGAGCCAACAATAGGCCAGTTTGGCTGCCAAAATCTAATACTGTCTTAGGTTGCATCAAAAAGTTGGCAGGGGATGAAAAAGAAAGTTGTGAGTCCCCAGGCATGCCATGCTGCTTCTACTCTGTTGAGACTATTGACCTGATCCTACACCATTTTTTCCCTCTAACTTCTAATAATGGTGGCCCTCAGTCCCAAGACCACACACTGGATTCATTTGTGGTTCTCTCTGTTGCTTCATTCCTATGTTCGAGCAATAAATTCTCTGTGATGTCACTCGGATTTTTCTCTTTCTCCCCTGCTCTGACATCATCTGAACAATAGTCAATGCCTCCCCTTGGTAACAATTTCCAGGTGTATGAGGCTCAAGACAACTTATGACAACCCTATTTCTTACTTCTGAGACCATCAACAACCATGTTTAAGAGACACTGTTTGCCCTTTCACATGGTTGTGAAATTCTACTTTAGGAGGTAGTGGTGACTAGTGAAATGTATAGTTCTTGATGGTAAAGCTATTAGCGAAGTCCTACCATTTGGACTCACATAATAGAAGGAATGTATACTTTGAAGTTGGGAACTCTTCAGTTCCCAGCTATCCCATCCCACTTGCTAACTTAATGACACAACGCTTCTGAGCCTCAGCTCC
Source organism: Delphinus delphis (assembly GCF_949987515.2). Taxonomy (NCBI): domain Eukaryota; kingdom Metazoa; phylum Chordata; class Mammalia; order Artiodactyla; family Delphinidae; genus Delphinus; species Delphinus delphis. Next base: position 30,783,542 of record NC_082689.1, on the reverse strand, counting down.
CTCCTCTGTAAAGTGAAAGTCATAGTGTTCACAGAGCTTTTGTGAGGACTGAATGCGATAACATATATTAAAATGCTTAGCATGATTTGTGACACGTGTAAGTTGGTAGTAAGTTTTAGTTTCCTTCCTCCTTATCCCTGTTAAAGAGAGACTCACTCTATGGAAATATACATTGTAAATAGTGGGATGAGAGATGTGTTGTTTCACTGGTTCATAGTGAATAATGGCCATTTGTTGTGTGACTTATAGGGTAGCCTCTGCCCCTTTTTCCCCCGTGGTTTAATCAATATTGATTTCTTGCTGATAACGGAAATACTTATCAAGGGCCTAGGAAACATGAGAGTCTTCATAGTCTAAGTACTGGAAATAGTCCAACCCTTGGGTAGATCCAAAGAATTCACCGAGAAAGGAGTTTCCTGGGAGGGATCTCACGGTCTTTTCCCTGTCATAGATTTAAAAAAAGAGAGAGAGAGACTTCATACAACTAACCTGAGGGCATTTGTAATCTGTAACTGTTTATGATGTGAAGATGAATAAAATACTATCTTTGCCTGAATGGAAGTTTCCCACAAATCAACATAACATAGGATAAAAAGTGGTATATTTGCTTGGAGGCAAACCTAAAGTGTTCTGGGGGAGACAGAAATAGAGTATTCTACAAAGAGGATGTTATAGTGGAGAGCTGGGCCCAGGAGAAATGTAGTATTTTTATATGAGAGGTTTGAGGCATTTCTATTAAGGATAAAGACAAATAGGAAGAAACAAGAAATCACTGTAAATGACTTCAATAACAGGTAAATAGAGGAAAATATAGGGAGAAAGGTAAAAAGGGTTCAAACCTTAAATAAAAGACTAAGGAAACTATTTTCTAAGCAGGTGAATTTAGTGAAGGTTTTTGAGTAGGTTAGAGAAATGATGGAAGTGATGTTTAGCATAGATTAATCGGAATATGGTAAATAAGATGTAGAGTTGAGCAGGTGGAGGGAGGTCAAGAGCAAGTTGGAGGCATTTGCCAAAGTTCAGTCATGGGATGGAAGAAGCCTTGGGTCTGGTTATGAGGACACTTGGAAGAAAGTCATGTGACCTGCTCATGAAGGTAGCATGTGTGCTGTCAGGACAGGAATAGCCCTGGGCCTAGACATGGTTTCCTTTCAGTCCACCAGCTTAGCTGCATTCTCTTTGTGGTCCCATATTCCAAACAAATTTTTTAATTGCTTATTCTCAGAATTGATTTCATCATATCCTTATGTAGGTGGCAAGCAGGTAATGAGACTTTCGAAGAATATCCTCAGTCACTGATCACATTCTTAGCTCAGTGTTCTCCCCATTACACTTTGGGTTATAGTTACTCAAGTAGTCTTAGGGCCACTGGTTCTGTGATTTAGGAAGCTGTGGTTATAAGGACAAGATATTTTAATTTATTAAATATTAGAATTATCTTGCAACATATTTCAGAGAAATTAAATAGTACCGTATTGTGAAACTTGTTACAAGATTCACATTACATTTTTAAATACCTGAATTAAGGAGATAGGGCTGAGACTCCAGGGAAAACAAGATGGTTAGAGTTTGGAGAGTACCAGCGAAGAGAGATCTGCATAGAGAGTGAACTCCAGAACTATATAGAGAATCTCTCTTGGGTATTATACACAGAGCACTCATCAGAGCATGTATGTGAGGAAACTACCAAGGCTGAGAAAATAAGTCCCGAAAGGATCCAGGAAACAGTACCCAGAGCTCACACAGGACTAGGAATGGTACCTGTTCCCACCAACAAGATTGCGAAAACCTTAAAATCCACAGGACATTGGATAAGGTGTGCATAAAGGCACTTCTTCTGCAGTAGGGCATCATCAGCCTAGGGTAAATGCTGCTGTAGTCCTGACTGACACATCTTAAAAGCAAAGCCCAAAAGGATTAAATCTTTTTAAGTAACTCAACTATATCCCGAAGAGAGAAAAAATATTTATAAGAATGTAAAAATACCGAGCACCCAACAAGGGTAAAATTCACAGTATCTAGCACCCAATAAAAGATTATCATGCTTGCCAAGAAGTATGGAAATATGACACATAATGAGAAAAATCAATCATTAAAACTAGAAGTGGTACAGACATTAGAATTAGCAGACAAACACATTAAAAAATTATTATGTTTGTGTTCCATATATTCAAAAGCCTAGAAGAAAATTAAACATGTTAAGTGGAGGTATGGAAGATGTAAAAAAATCTGTCCTCTGGAAATGAAAAGTTGAATGTCTGAGATGAAAAATACACTGGATGGAATTAATAGCAGATTAGACAATAGCAGAAAACAAGATAAGTGAATGTGAATACACAGCAGTAGAACTATACAAACTGAAACACAGCAAGAAAAAAGACACAGAAATGAGCAAAGAACAGTGACCTGAAGAGCAGCTTCAAGGTGGCCTGAAGTATGTGTGATTGGATTGCTCAAATGAGAGAGAAGGGTGAACAGAGAAAAAATATATGAAGAAATAGTGGCCACAAATTTTCCAAATTTAATGAAATCTAGAAAGCCAGATCCAGGTATCTCAATGAATTCCTGAACACACAAAAAAATGTTTAAAGAATTCAAGTCATGCAACTTATATTCCCTCCTACTACAGTGGAATTAAAATGAAATTCAAAAACAGAACGCTGGCAAACCTACAAATATTTGGAAAATAAAGAACTTCTCAATAACACATGGATCAGGAAAATACTAAGAGGGAAATTAGGAAGTATTTTAATTGAATGAAAATGAAAACAATACATATCAACATTTGTGTGATTAAAAAACATTGTGGGATGCCAGTAAGAGAATAATTTATAGAATTAAACTATATTAGAGAAAGGAGAAAGTTCTCAAATCAATGACCTCAGCCAGGTTTCATGTTAAGAAAATAAAGAGGGTTCAATAAAATTGAAACCAAATTAAGCAGTAGAAGGGAAATAATAAAAAACAGAATACAAATCGATAGAAAAAATTTGAGAAATTAAATTAAGATCTAGTTTTTTAAGAAGGTCAATAAAAATGATAAACCACTAACTAGACTGATCAAAATAAAATAAGACAAGATACATGAACATTGTTAGGATTGAGAGAGGGGACATCACTATAAATTCTACAAATATTAAAAGAATTTTAAGGCAATATCATGAACAATAAATTTGACAACTTAAATGGACAAAACTTGCGAGAGACAAACAAACTCATCCAAGGGGAAATAGTCGGAATATCCCTATAGCTATTAAAGAAATTGAATTATAGTGAAATACTTTCCCACAAAGAAAACTCTAGGTCCAAATGGCTTTATTGGTGAATTCTATAGGAGGAAATAATAGGAATTCTACAGAAACACTTCCAGATAAATAAAGAGGACGGAATGCTTCCCCAACTCATTCTATGAAGCTGGCATTACCAAAGCCAGACAAGGACATGGAAGAAAGAAAACTTTAGATTGACATTCTTCATAAATTGGTATAAAATTCTTTTTTAAAATTTAGCAAGTTGAACTCAACTATGTATAAAAAAGATTATGACCAAGTAGAGTTTGTCCTGGGAATGCAAAATTGGTTTAAAATTTGAAATCAATCAAACATTTGTAAGTCACATATTAACAGACTGAAAAATAAAAATTGCATGATCACATCAGTATACACAGCAAAGTATGTGACAAAATCCAGTATCATTTAATGAAAGATACAAATTTTAAAAATGTTATTTGGGGACAAATTTGTGGTAAAATTTTAAAGAAAAGCAAGAAAATGATACAGTACAAAATTCAGGATTGTGGTTACCTCTGAGTAAGGAGGGAAAGGAATGAAATTGAGTAAACTTATATTCTTTTCTCAAACCCATTGGTTGATACACAGTGTTTGCTTTACTTTTGTCTGTTATACCTTACACATATGTTATAAATATTTCAATGTTTCAATACTTTGTAGCAGCAGTTTTTTTTTTTTAACATCTTTATTGGAGTATAATTGCTTTACAATGGTATGTTAGTTTCAGCTTCACAACAAAATGAATCAGTTATATATATACATATATTCCCATATCTCTTCCCGCTTGCGTCTCCCTCCCTCCCACCCTCCCTATCCCACCCCTCCAGGCGGTCACAAAGCACCGAGCTGATCTCCCTGTGCTATGCGGCTGCTTCCCACTAGCTATCTACCTTACGTTTGGTAGTGTATATATGTCCATGCCTCTTTATCGCTTTGTCACCGTTTACCCTTCCCCCTCCCCATAGCCTCAAGTCCATTCTCTAGTAAGTCTGTGTCTTTATTCCTGTTTCACCCCTAGGTTTTTCATGACATTTTTTTTTTTTTAAATTCCATATATATGTGTTAGCATACGGTATTTGTCTCTCTCTTTCTGACTTACTTCACTCTGTATGACAGACTCTAGGTCTATCCACCTCATTACAAATAGCTCAATTTCGTCTCTTTTTATGGCTGAGTAATATTCCATTGTATATATGTGCCACATCTTCTTTATCCATTCATCCGATGATGGACACTTAGGTTGTTTCCATCTCTGGGCTATTGTAAATAGAGCTGCAATGAACATTTTGGTACATGACTCTTTTTGAATTATGGTTTTCTCAGGGTATATGCCCAGTAGTGGGATTGCTGGGTCATATGGTAGTTCTATTTGTAGTTTTTTAAGGAACCTCCATACTGTTCTCCACAGTGGCTGTATCAATTTACATTCCCACCAACAGTGTAAGAGGGTTCCCTTTTCTCCACACCCTCTCCAGCATTTATTGTTTCTAGATTTTTTGATGATGGCCATGTAGCAGCAGTTTTTAAAGTTAGTGGGTTTTCTTTTTGTTTTTGTCTGAAATGGTGATGTAAAACAAAGACATCTATTTACTCTATTTACAGCTTTGAAAACTCATAACATTTGTGTACTGAAAGAAGTACCCTCTGTACCAAGTATTCAGTATTGTTGTTAATGTAATGTGATATTTTCTGTACACAGAATGAGTTGCTCTTTCAAGTGTCATTACCATGTGGGGAACAACAGTGAGATGAGTGCCAGCAAGCCCAAAAGTAAATTCATAAACACTAATAACCTACTTATTAGAGATACACAGTGAGTTGTGACTAGACTACCAATTATATTTTTTTCTACAGTTCACTACTCAAAATATAAGTGAGTTTATATTTGTAACGAACAGTTCTACTATGTTGTGGTCTTTATTTAGACCTATCCCAGGTTCGAATTCCAGTCACCTTCTTCCAGTCACCCTTTCCTTGCCAGGAGAGTATCTGCAAATTGCACCACAAGAATTTTACTAGGTTTATACACATTTTTGTTACAACATTCATAGAACCATATGTATGCCACAATGAATATCTTTCACATTCATTGGTCTAGAACATTTTGCTGAATGGATGTATCCAAATTGCTGCTTCCTTTCTTTACTCATTCAAATGTTGCATTCATTCACTCAGCAAACATTAATGAGTACTTACGAGGGGGTGGGCATGATTCCAGGCTAACAAGGAAAAACAAGACATATCCCTTCCTTAAGGTGCTCATGTTTAATGTGAAACAGACCCATACACAAATAATTGAGATATTTACAAATTACTTTGGTCCTGAAGCTCAGCCTGGAGACATGAGAAGATGACCTGGAGAAGATGACATTTGAATGGGGTCTTAAAGCATGTTTGCCTAGCAGGAGAATGGATGGATTTTCATTGTAAGTCAGAAGAAATTCCATGTGCCATGTGTATACTATTGTACAGATGCATGAAGTTGCACGGCCTGTTCAAAAACATACTTCTGATGTGATAGAGTGCAGAGCACCTAGCAGAAGTGGTGGTGTGTGAAAGGCAGGTATAATCCATCTTTAAGCACTTGCTTCTGCTAGATTCCAAGATAAGTTTTTATATCCTCTAGGTTGTCTCATACTCTGTGGTAGGGGGCATTATCTACATTTTTACAAATAAGTTCAGTAAGATTGAAAAAGACTAAGTAATTAGTCCATGGTCACACATGGAATTAGTGTCAGAATCCAGGTCCCTGTAACAGCTAAGCTTGAGCTCTTTCACTCTTACAATGCTGCTCCCTTGCCATGAACAAAAAGTGTCCCAGGTGTATTGGTTCAAGTACTCAGTCACCAGAAACCTTTATTATTTTTGTGAATCCTCGTGTCTGTGTGACTGTCTACTATATCCCTAACACATATCCTTCTTCCTTTATTATACTATTTATTACATTACATTGTATCAATACATTATTCATTTGTATCTCCTCATTAAACCCCAGGCTTGAGTGTCTGATTCTTTTCAGAAAGAAAGTGCTTATTGAGTAGATTCAAGACAAATGAATCAATGAATTTATGAAGGCATGTTTTGGGTTTTCCAATGCTTTTTAATGAGATAAAGACAATAGTATAAGAACATAAGGAAAGTATTGGATTTTCCTAACTTTAGATTGAAGCTCTCCTAAGATTCATGGAGAAAGAAAGGGAATTCCCTGGCGGTCTAGTGGTTAGGACTCTGTGCTTCCACTGCAAGGGGCCCAGGTTCGATCCCTGGTCTGGGAACTAAGATGCTGCGTGGCCAAAAAAAAAAAACGAATTCTGAGGATATCACTGAAAAGCTGTGAACATATGAATAGTTGGATAATGATGAGGGAATGGGTCCCTCATTTTTGTCCTGTGGCAGCCTGGCTGGAAGATGCTCTGTAACATTAGAAGAAAACTTCAGCTGTTCTGATTAGCGTATTGTCAGAGCAGCAACACGTCCAGGGATGAACAGGGTGCTTTGGGGGAGATGGTGAGATAAACATTTATGTCATTATATTGTACTGATCACCTAGCCCCTTTTTCAGCAAAAGCCTTATTTTGTTTTTGTATTTCGCTTTTTTTCCAAGAGATGGAAGAATTTTTCAACACATAAGAATTTATAGCGCTGAAAACTCAAAAAGTCTCCCTAAGGAGTAGCAGTATGCCAAATAGTCACTGACATAAGAAAACACTATAAATTAATGCAGTAATAGTTCATGGTTGCTAAGGCAGGAACTTAATTTACAACTTGAAACAGGTTTGTGTTCCTTAGAAATTCTGGAAATCAATCAGTGGTATGGAAACTGATCTGCTAAAAGAGAAGAAAATTGATTCTTACTATTGGCAAGTACATCAATTTTTTTTAAATTCTGAAGGAACAACTTTTAGAAACAAGTTTATTAAGCATTAAGGAATTATTTGATATTTAGTTTCCTAGTAAACTATCCAAAGAGAAGTGTTTATGGCCTCATTAGAAGATAGATTTTTATTGTGCCAATCATCATCTTCAAAACTGCAGTCTCTATCATGCCAAAGACAGGAAAATCAGAAGTTAAATGAGATAGAGCTGTCTATGTGAAAGACCAGCATTGCATCATGTTTTAGAATGCTGCTTTGCATCAGAGTATCTCAATATGAAGTAGTGGGAATCTGAACACATTTGCATATTCCCCATTCGTGACGTAGTGTTGGCATTCTCAAAAAGAATAACTACCTGGTGGCAATTTTTATCTGAAGAGATTTGTGCATGTTAGCAATATACCATCTTCTGTCAGCATAAGAAGAGCCTATGGGGCCCATTAACTCACCAAATCTGCCACTGTTCTTCAAAGTTTTATTAAGCAAGTGAAGTCCCTAATAATCACTTGTAAAATTCATATCAAATGCTATCAATAAGCAAGGGGATTATTTTCCCCCAGTGAGAATGCATTTGAAGAGTATAAGAAGGCTTGACAAAAGAATAAAACCTTTAAGTGATCACTATATTAATATAAATATATCCTACCAGGAAGCCAATATATGTAAGTAGTATATGCACTTTAATGTCTGCCACTAATAAGTTCTCGGAGTACCATATTTTTCACAGATTTTCTTCCCGTATTTTCTTTCTTTATGGTTTCTCTCAACTCTAACAATGAACCTCGTTGAAATTAAGCCAAAAGATACTGTGTGTTTATCCACACCTTTTAAAAAGTTTCCACTAGTGTTGGGTAGTTCGTAGACCTTTGATTAACTTCAAAGGTCTATAACCAAAATAACTGGAAACATAGGCCCACAGGGTGCTGTGTTTCCTGAGCAAGTTTTCCTGAACCAGAGGACGAAGCAGGAAATTAACAAACATCCAAACCAAAGAGTGTCCTCCTTACGAAAAACCTTATAGTAATTAAATCAAATAGTGTCCATTGATCTTGAGTTGAATGCCAGGAAGCAGGAGCTTAATAGAAATCCCATTATCTAAATAAATCTAGAGAAATCTCAGGAGGGACAAGTCCACAGTGCCCTCTAAGAATGTAATAAAAAATGTCTGTGAATTTCATCTTCAGAAGGACTCAACATTTCCCTAATACCTCTTCAATTACTATAATAACTCCTTAAAGTAATCAAGAGCAAATAGTACCAATCTTTGGAAACTGAAGGATAAGAAAGGGAATATAATATGCTCTAGAAACTGGAAAGAAGGAAGGAAGGAAGGAAAGAAGGTAGGTAGGTAGGTACGTAGGGAAGGGAAGAGGGAAGGAAGGGAGGGGGGAGGGAGGGAGGGAGGAGGAAAGGGGAGAGGGAGGGAGAGGTGGGGAGAAGAAAGAAAGGAAGAGAAAACAATCTGTCATTAGAACCAGAACAAGAAATTTTGGTTCCTGCTCCATCAACCCTCTCTTACTTGACACTTTTGGTACCTTACTTACCATTTTGGAATGATAGACCTTTCTCACACCGGGCTCACTCATTTTCAACCTCTTGTAAATAAGCTCTTTGTTTAAAATGACATAGCTATCCTATTAATATTGCTACTGTTGCAACTGCTGTGCTATCTAAATAATATGCAGGAAATGACTAGACTTAAGCTCCAGCCCTGAGAGGAAACTTTATAGTAGCTTTAAGGTAATGTGAGTTATAAAAGAAGTTGAGTATTAATTATAACACTTGTCATATTTTTAAAAAGCTTGGTGGTGTGTATAATTTTACCTCATTTTCTCACTTGCTACTGTTATTTAAATCACTTCCCAGCACTAAGCATGTGCATAAAAGATGATTGTTCCCAATTTAACCTTTTAAGTAAAATGTATTCTATTAATTAAGTCATTACAGTTCCCTCTATTTTCTATGATGTTTATTCATTTATCTTCTGTCCTCAAGATAGACATCTGTGTCAGTGAATATTTTGGAGAAAGACCCCTAATTTTTATGCCCATCACCCATTTGGATGTTCTACACTGTTTATTGTAATAGTTTGGTAGTGTTCTAAAGAATTTCAAATTGTCAATTAAAATAATTAGTATTCCTACTAAAAATAGTAGATAATATTCAGCCAAAAAGTTAAGTTACCATGTTCAACCTAACATGGCAAGGGAATTTGTAGTACTTAAATTGACTTAGATTTAATGGGATAACTTATGTCTGTTAAAAAAAAAAAAAAGACAAAAACAAAAAATAAGATCCTACCCTTGTGTGAATTCCTTTTTCAGAATAACTGCACAAAATAAAATCATGTATGTAGTCTGAATACCATATTTCCTTTGCCTTTCTTCCACTACAAGATGAACTGGGAGCCATATAAACCGGGAGGTAAAACCTGCTGTGGGTATTGGATTATCCCTGAGATAGCAATTGAAAGTACCTTGTGCCCTGCCTATTCCTTTATAATCCTAGGCAAGTGAAATCATAAGCACCACCGCCATCATTAAATTCACAACCTTTACCGCTCTCAGTTTCCATTTATCAAAAGTTTTCATTTATTGAGAAACATGTACCTGGAACTGTGCTAAGTGCTTTTTAAAATTTATTTCCTTCAGTTCTCACAACTCCTTGTACAGTGTTTGTATCTCATTTTTCACATGGGGAAACTAAGGTTTAAAGGAGCTTAGTAACTTGCCTGATAAATCTTGAATTCAATCCACATCTGTCCCATTATTAGCTATCATGTTATTCTGTAACATCTAATGTAAATTAACTCTATTTAGTTTATCATTAATGATCTAATAACTAATATTTATTAAGCACTTACTATGTGATCTTCTAAGTATTTTGCATAAACTTACACAAATAATCTTCACTCTAAACCTACGGGGAAAGCAATATCAACCTCATTTTATATATGATGAGATTGAGGCACAGAAAGTTAAAGTAAATTGCAGGTAACCAGTAAGTATCTAAGTCAAGATTTTAACTCAGACAGATGATTTCTTATCTGTGTAATGGGGATGAATTATTTCAGCTTGAACCTATTAGAACTGTAGATTTCTGAACATGTTAAACAAATTTATAGCTAACACTTGTTCGTATTGGTCAACATAGAAAGATTTCTATTAATAACATATTCAAATTAAAAGGGTAATAGTGTTCTAACATACGGGTGTTTGTCAAGTGTTTTCTTACATTTAATTCATGTTATCAATAATCTGAAAAATATAACAACTCTTCTATGATTCATCACAAGTATAGTAGAGTGATTAAAAGTGCCATGTTTAAGCTCTGGCTCCTCCGCTTACAAGATATGCTGCAGTTTCTTTATCTGTAAAGATAATAATAGCTATCTTTACAGGTTACTGTGAGCATTAAATGAATTAATAGCTGTAAAGAGTATAGGGTAGAACTTGTATATTACAAGTGCTCAGTATTAGCTTCTAGTATTATTTTTTTAGTCACCATCATTGTTTTCCAATGTTTTTTCATTTGTACTATAGATTCCACTGTATATTTTTTCAGACCTGGGAAAGACAGAATTTGGCCCACAATTGGAGGCTGATACATATGGATTGACATCTCCAACTGGAAACACGAAGAAAAGTCCAACAAGATTTTTAAGCAGTTAATACCAGGAAAATCACAAACATGTAGTGCTCTTGTCTAGAAAATAAAGAAATAGCTTAGGAAAGGAGTGCTAGGTGGGTGTGGGAGGACTTAGGAAGATTTTTGTATAATAACTGGGTCAGTGAAATATGACTGAATGTTGTAGGTAAAGGAAGGAGGAGCTTATTACTCTGAGACCAATCTCATATTTGGGAAAATGGAAGAGGTCCTCCTTGTTGGCAGAGTTCCACTCACCTTGCTTCTACCCTTGAGCCACCAGAGTTTTAGAGACTAATGTAGACAATGACATATGGTGAATATTTTTTTTATTTTAACATCTTTATTGGAGTATAATTGCTTTACAATGGTATGTTAGTTTCAGCTTCACAACAAAATGAATCAGTTATATGTATATGGTGAATATTGAACAGCTGTTGTTGAATATTGAAGTGATAAACCATGCAGAGTTGCTTAAGGATTTAGAACTTGGCCTCTTTGTTCATGAGAGATACTGGTTAGTAGCTTTCATGTAACGTCTTTGCTTGATATTAACATCAAGGTAATGGTAGCCTCATAGAATGAGTTGGGAAATATTCCCTCCTCTAAATTTTCTGAAAGAATTTCTGTAGAACTGGTATTATTTCTTCCTTAAATGTTTGGTAGAATTCATCAGGAAATCAGCTGGGTTTAGAGTTTTCTTTCTGGGAAAGTTTTTAACTTTCAATACAAATTGATTAAAAAACAAACTATAGGGCTGTTAGATTATCTCTTTCTTCCTATATAAGCCTTGGTAATTTGTGGCTTTCAAAATCATATCCATTTCATCAGAGCTGTGTTCATCTAAAATTTTATCCACTGCTGAAGCAAGATTCTTCTTCCTATTCTAATGGATGCCCCTGAATTTTGAAGTTTTTCACTCTGGGTATTGGGAATAGGAACTTTATTCCCAACCTTGTATAAACTTTGGACACTGTGCTCTTTCCCCTTTGGGGCAGTTCTGTCCCAGGTCTTGGGTAGTTTCCTCACATGCATGTGATCATCAGCAATTAATTAAATACCTGAGGGGATCCTTTGCAGATCTCAGAAAGATTTCTGTATACCTCTCTTCTCTCCAATTCTCTGACCTAAACTCTGCTTTGGTTTCCCTGGGCCTCCAGCTTCATGTCCTCAGGCTGGAATATCCCTGGGCTCTGCCCGTGTTCCCCTTCCTGCACCGCAACCTGGAAACTTTCTCTAGACAGTAAGCTGGAGCAATGGCAGGAGTCACACCACCTGTTTTCCACCTCTCAAGGGTCACTGTCCTCTGTTGCCTGATGTCTAATCTCTTGAATGCCATTGTTTCGTGTTTTGTCTATTTTAGAAATTTTTTTTCAGGAGGAATTGTAAGTTTGTTCCCTTTTGCTCCATTTTGTCCAGATATAGAAGTCTGATCCTTGGGGATTAGATATATTGCTGTCATGCTCAAAGAGTTTTATTATATATTATACAGCTCTAGATTCTTGAGTTTTTCTGGTTTTGTGGATACAGAAACAACAGCCCAGTTAAAAGAACTGAAAGTATTAGAATTTTTTTTTTTTTTTTTTGCGGTACGCGGGTCTCTCCCGTTACGGAGCACAGGCTCTGGATGCACAGGCTCAGCGGCCATGGCTCACAGGCCCAGCTGTTCCACGGCATGTGGGATCCTCCCGGACCGGGGCATGAACCCATGTCCCCTGCATCAGCAGGCGGACTCCCAACCACTGCGCCACCAGGGAAGCCCTAGAAATTTTTAAAGGAATGAAATTCTATTCACAGAAGGTTTAATGTACATATATTTCTTCATAACTGTCTTTAAATTAATAGAATTGAGGTGCCCCAGGCAGGCTGGGGAAGATGTTTTCTCAAATCTTTGCCAGTAAAAGATTTCACTTATTACAAATCTATATTAATTTATTGTTCAAAAAAATGGCTGATTTACAAGCAGGTCTGATCCTTGTCTCTTTAATTTCTTTGCAGTGCCAGATGAAAGCAAAGTCCATTCATTGGCTGGACACAAATCGGGTAAGAAATTCCTTGTAACTGACTTTATATTCTCCTTCCTGGAAATCTCTGGCTGTGTTTGAGTAGCAGATGGAACCTGTTTCCATCCTCTCATCACTTAAAGACTTGCTAATTAATACCCGAGATGCCTCCGACTTCCACAAAGGTGAATTATTGCTTGGCCATGTGTTGTATAGTGGCATAATGTATGCTGACTGAAATGTTTGAGAAGGAGGAAGAAAGGTTTCCCAAAAAATAATTATAAAACCCCAAATCTTTAACCTGTATGCCAGCTGAACACTTAGAATAACAAAAAATTACAAAGAAAACCCAAGAAAGTTTGAAATTATTTTCCATGATGACTCTCACATTAAAGTGACAGGACAAAGAATTCCAGAAAAAGAAAAACGTGGCCATTTCTTCCTTCTCAAAAAAGAATCATTTTTTTGCCTGTCATCACAGGGGACTGGGCCTGAGATGACTGTATTCTCTTTCTTTAGACTCATGAATGAGCTCCCTGGAGGTGCCCTAGGAAGTCCACCAGGACTCTGAGGGTCTCTAGGCTCTTCCTCTGTTTTGTGTGATATACATTCAGGTCTAAAATCCAAGCTTTTCCTTCATTGCCAAATGACCTACCTTCTGTTCCTTTGCCCTTTCTTCAGCATCATTTGTTCACATTAGTTGAAAACACTTAAAGCTACTAAGCTAGTAAATACAGCAGTAATCCTTTTCTTGTAAGGGTGCATTATTTGGGGGGAAACTATCCATTTTACTCTTAGAAATGCCACTCCAAACAACAGGAGGGTTATGATTTGTTGGCAGCCCTTCGTTTCTGAAACAAAGAAGTCGTTCCCATCACCAAGCATCTCCTGTGTTTATGGGCCAATTATGTTCTCAGCAGTAAGTGGCCTTGATGCCTCATTACTTCCGTCATGTTCCAGGACAAGATTATGATTTTTTTTCCTTTTCTTCTTTCTCCAGATTCACTAGTGATAACAGCAGGGAAGGTCTAGTTCACAACTCTTAGATGTTTTCTTTTCTGCCCCTCCTAATAAAAAGCCTAAGAGGTTAGATCACTGTGAAAGAAAAGATTTCTGAGGGAGTGATAAATTGCCACACGCTGCTTGTTCCCATGCCTGGTACTTCTTGTCCTTAGCTCTCTTACACATATTAATACTTGAAGATAAAAACCTATTTACATACTGGGATGGGCTTCAAGGTAAGAAGTAGAAGCATTTTTTTTAGAATGTGTATCAATTTGGTTTTTGAAAACAAATAATAAACTTTCTGGCTTTTTCTGGGAAATCAGATCTTACTCTAATCTTACTTCATTTCCAAACAAATTACTGTTAGCCAGTAAGCAAAAATTATTGTCACTCTTTTTAAAGGCAAACATTATCTTGGTATATTCATATAGTATTTTAGGTAAATTTTAATGATATGTTTTTATGTAGTGTGAAATAAAGATATTAGGAAAGAAGTACTCTAAACATAAAAATTGAAATAATCTTCCAAATGAAAAGAAAAATGTTAAAAATGGCATAATTTTAAAGCTGTCAGTCAGGTTAACTGTAAGGTTCACATGGCAGAGTTATTTTAGCTGGTAATAGAAATAATACTAATGGTCTTCATATCCCATGAATCAAACTGTTGAAATACATCAGATGTTTTAAATAAGACTTTTGTTACTAATGAACTATTATTACAATATTCACTATTCTTATATTTTAAGTACTTTTATATTCTATCACAACATCATCAAATTTTTCATTGGCTTTTTGTGGAACCAGGGCAAACGCTGAAAACAGCCAGAAAGTTGATAACTTTGGAGCCAAAGTGGCATACGATAAAACACAGTGAAGAGGGCTAACCAGTCACCTCAAATTGTGAGCTCTAGACTTAAATGAGAGCACTCTATAAAACGTTAGAGACAGTACTGAGAAAATAAAAAGCAGTGTGAAAGAAAAAGATGCTATTAAGGTCTTGAATTATAATGCTCCTCAAGAACCCATCCCTCCCATGAAGTGCAGCTCCTTGTGTGGGCTACACTGGGTAGAGCATTTTCCCATTAGGCTTTGGTAGTGACGACAGTGAAAGAGAATTAAGGGTCCTTTTGATTCTGGCAACCTGTTCAGTCATTTTTAACATTCACCTAATATAGAACTATAGTCTCCATCTGCTACCGTCTAGACCACTAAGCAAGTGCCAGTTTGGATTGTAATGTGCAACGTGCCCTGATCATTCATACTTATCTCGCCAATGTCAGCTTCTTTTTTGTTTCACCTTTCTCTTCCCCAAATCCTTTCTCCAGAATTTTCAGGTGAAAAAGTGGTATCTCTTTTGCTAAGAAGAAAGAGTATCTCCCTCTGTCTCTTTTTAATCATAGAAATGTGGGCCCCTTTCCCACTATCCAAGACCATCAGGAAGTTAAATTAAATTTTATGTGCTGACCTAAATCTATCATCCATCCTCTTATTTAGGATGATATTCAACATTTTAATAAATTCATCTGAGTTAAAATTTCTTCTGAGTCAGCTACTTAGTGTGTAGAGAGCCATTTCATGCCAAGTTCCATCTGTTGGTCTGGCTTGGGTACTTCCCAAATTTGTGACAATATTTTTGGCACCATTTCCTTGGCTTATTCTTTAAATGGTTGATTCCTCAGAGCTCAGATCAAATCAAAGTCTTAGGTAAGATAAATCTTTCTAACATTTTTGGCCCAAAATGTAGTATTCCCTCACCTCTGCTGGAATCAATCCAGTATTCTTGAGATTTCTCTAATAATCTATCTCACGGGCTACGCCTGGCAGTACATTGCATCTCATACCTTGGCAAGGAAAATGGCAGGCTGGTACTCCTGTTTATAATCTTATGGGGTCCTCTTCCACATATAAGAGGTATTAATGTTTATGGGATGGTGAGACCAATCATAGAGAAGTTAGGAGCAAAATGCTTTTTGTTTGGCTCCTTTAAAAAAAAAAAAATCATAAGTTTCAGAGAGCCTTGAAAAACCAAAAAACTGTCTTTCACCTTTTTCCCTAACCATCTCACTAATTGAATTCTGACAAAACTCAAATCCTAGCAATGCACAGGGGAAATAACTTCAGCAAAATGTATATTTTAAACAATAAAACCATTTTTTAAAATGACAAATATTCTGAGGAAACATTAGAATCCAGAGAAAAATGACATCAGATTTGTCATAGCCTTTTTTTTTTAATTATGCTTTAATTTCAGCTATACACAGACTCATAAAGTATGTCCAAGAAGGAGTCCTTTTTTTCCCTATGTACTGAACTGACACTTAAGCCAATAGTTTAATGCCCCTCAGCATTCAGACAGAAAGGACTTATAAATTTTACTTTTTTAAAACATGCCGTCATATTTTTTTGTTTTGATTTATTGCTTAGAATGGTTTTAATATGTATTGACTGTCTACAGAGATCTTTGCTGACCCAGCTCTTTAAGATGATGCAGTACTGAAGAAAGCGGATGATGAGTCCTTCTTTATGAGCTCTGACATGTTAATTAGCAAAATGGACTAGAAAGCTTTCCTATTTCTACTTAAATTTCTTATAGTCTCAAACACCTGTCTATATAACTGTAAAACAGGCAAGTCTGTAAAAGTAATGGTTGGCAGTAAGTCCAGACCTTTTCTGAGACGAGTTTATCAATTAATGAGCAAGTGTCCATTAACAATCTAGGGGGACATCTCTCCAGCTGAGGTGCCTTGCAGCCACTAAGTACGGTTGGTATCTCAACACATTTTGCTAATGAAGAAGCTGAAGCTCAAGGCATAAGTCCTTGTTCTCCCAGTTGATAACTCTTAGGGTTAGGATAGAAACCCAGATGCGATGTGGCAGAGCCCATGAATTTGGACACTTTATATTCCACCAGCATGTGCCTAACACCTCACAATCTCAGGAACTGAGAAGAATGTAGGAGTAAGACACAGTCTAGTTGGAAGGCATGACACACATATCAAGATATTCTATAAATCATTACTTACCTTTTATAACCTCAACTAGCTAAACCAGGAACACAGTAGGTGTAATTTCTCTATGGTAATTCAGTGAGCAGGAGAAGAACATCAAATCTGATCATTTGTGCCTTTGTTTCTCTGCATGCATGTGCACGTGAATGTGTGGGCCAAGAGATGTACGAAAAAAATATGCATGTGATGTACACGTATTATACATAAGTTATAGGAAATGTGCATGTGATACGTGTCTTACAGCAAAGGCTGAGAGCTTAGTATGCAAGTTGCTAACTTGACAGAACATACATTCTGCTTTAAGTGCATTGTGTGTAGGGACTTCCCGGGCAGTCCAGTGGTTAAGACTCTGCGCTCCTAATGCCGGGGGCACAGGTTCAATCCCTGGTCGGGGAACAAGATCCTGCATGCTACACGGCACAGCCAAATAAATAAATAAAGAGATGCATTGTGTGTAAACGTCATATCTAGAAT
Source organism: Delphinus delphis (assembly GCF_949987515.2). NCBI lineage: Eukaryota > Metazoa > Chordata > Mammalia > Artiodactyla > Delphinidae > Delphinus > Delphinus delphis. Next base: position 30,766,242 of record NC_082689.1, on the reverse strand, counting down.
GTTCGAATGTAGCTAAAGAAATTGCTGAATCTTTGCAAAAGAAAAGGTAAAACGTAAGGTGATTTGATAGTCACTTTAAGAGTAATGGATCATTAAATGACATTTTATAACTTTTGTTGAGTCTTAGTGTTCCATACTTTTATAGAATATCTAAGTTAAAATATGCATTTAATTTTTGGAGCACCAACCATGATCACTTTTCATATCTGAGTCTTCTAATTGAATTACTGTTTTTTAGGACTTTTCATTGTTATTGTTGATGAGGAACTAAAATCATAGAGTAAGTGGGTAGTGGATTTGAACTCTGTTTCTTTCCTCATCAGTTGGTTAAGGTAATACTGCACGGTTATCTATTTGGACAAACATTTTTATTGGGTATTGTCTAAGCTTCTGTCATGTGTTATGTTGGATAACTATAGCTTTAGACACAAAAAAAGTATGCATTTCCCACATGCTTCAGCCTTGGTTTACATTTCCATGGGATACAGGATGTTTTCATTATAAAAAAATTAATGATACATCTAGGATTCTTTCTATAGAAACTTGATTATGAAGCAACCTTAGTGTCTCCTATATTGCAAAATGTTAGTGATTAAGCTATCCTCTAAGTTTCAAAGAATCAAATCAAATTAGAAAGAAATATATCGTGAGATAAGTTTATTTACTATTCAAATATGGTGTAGGTGTGTGCATTTCTAAATTTTGTGAGCAAATAGATACTACATTTTTTTATAAATCAACTTTCAAAATTATTTCTGTTCCACTCATGTCTATTAAATACCCACTCTGTAACAGGTATTAAGTTTTAAGCGCTGGAGATACAAAGTGACATGTGTCAGAAAGGAAGTGCTTCCATAGCAGCATCTGAAAGATAAATAGAAGTTTGAGGAATAGAAAAGGTCACTGAGCTAACACTTTCCAGGCACATGGAAAGTTGTGAAAACATGAAACTTCATGGTGTGTTCCAGAAACTGTAAACAGTTCGACATGGCAGGAGTGCAAAGGGGAGAGTGACATGCTAGGAGGTTAAGCAAGAAGGCAGAGATTAGATCATGGGGAACGCCTACCAAATGAAAGAATGTGAATTTTATCCTACAGGCTCAGAGAATCTAAACAGATTAAAGGAGGGGAGTGGTCAGTTTTATAGTCTAGTGATACCACTCTGGTTGTGGGGACTTGAAAGGATTTGTTTTTTTAAAGGCAAGAATAGTTAAAAGACCACTGCAATAGTCCAGATAAGAGATGATGTGGGCATAAATTTAAGTGATGAAATTAAGGAAAGAAAAGTATGAAGTATTTAGAGAATAAAGCCTTCAATTTTGTTGTTTGTTTGTTTTTTAATCAAACTTAGTGGGTGAGAGAGAAGATCCAATTTGATTATCAGTGTATCAGTCAACTCTTGCTATAACCATGCTACATAAAAAAACCAACAGTTAACACTTATTTCTTGATCACGTATCTTCAGGTGGGCTGGGACTTGCCGATCTCAGAAGTGTTTGGCCAGGCTTGGCTCTAACCTGTAGTTCAGGTCCAGGTTTTCTGCCTGTGTCTCTTATCCTCCTTGGGCCAATGGTTTCTTGAGGCAAGTACCTTTGATAACAACAGTGATAAGATGAAAATAGAGTAGGCAGAGAGGGAACCCATAAGCTATGTGGCAGTGTTCATGTATTAATGATGTGAGAGTGAAGGTGATAGAAGGAATGATAAGAGGAGTAGAAGGAAGTTGGCAGGATAGCGTTAGCTCTGAAAGAGTCAGGATTTTATATAAGGGTAGAGAAACAATGTACCTGAACATGGAAATGTGAAATAAGGAGATAGCTGAGCCCCCTCCCAACCCTGGGAAAGAAGAGCTTCAAATGAGAGGGCTGCAGGAGAAGCAGATTTCTTGGTGGAGAGCTAGATTTCAATGAAGGCTAAAAGGAAGGGGAATTTTCAGAGAAGGGGTTGGAAGTGAACAGCATTGTGTCAACCATGGGAGGATAGTGGAGATTCGAGGAGGCAAGGTGGAGGATTCTGGGCTGGAGGGCAGAGTGGGACGGTGAGTCACAGGGAGATGGACAGAGTGGTGTAAGGCTACAGCACAGGAAGGAGTAGATGACCAAAGGGCTCACATCTTGGGAGATGACTAAGGGTGTCAGGAGTGATGCACCTAGTTTGTTTAGATGGCTTTGCAGTTGCCAAGAGAATCAATTCTCACTCTTTGGTAAATAGAAAAAAGGCTTGGGCCAGTTATGACTCAGTGGTGGCCTGGATGAATTATTTTTTGTAAAGAGATCCTATCTCTGAAGGATGAGGAGATGAAGATTTTCCAGGAGGAAACGGTCCCAAGGTTACAAGTTTTGAGAAGATGCTTAAATTTTACTGGGTTTGGAAACCGAGAAATGGCCATGGGTAATCATTTCTGCTGGACAGGAAACAGAAGAGCAGGATCAAAAGGAAGTGGCTTGAGGAGGAATGGGAGGTGGAAACAAGGATAGATGATCTTTCCAGAAGCTTAATATTAAGAGAAGAAAAGAGAGATGTATGTAGAGAAGAGAAGTTGTCTTTTGTTGTTGGTGGTATTCTATTTCATGTTAATGAGAAACACAGGACCAAGTTTGTTGACTGAGAAGAAAGAGACATTTGTAAGAGAATGAAGAACGAGGAAAGAGGACATTTTTAAAGGGATATGATTAAGAGTATAGTTTTATAGCAGTTGGCTTTGAAGAGGATGAGCCAAGATTGAAGGGAAAGTGGCAGGGCTGCATGTAGTACAGATAAATGTGTAGGTAGAGGGGGTAAGAAATTAAGGATGTTAATGGTCTCAATTTTCTTGATGAGGTCAAAGTCTGTACATAACGGCATTGTACGGTTGGTCAATAGGCTGGTCAAGAAAATAAGAAACACTATAGATAATAGGTAGCCCATGTTGGGATGTGTTTAAGTCATTGAAGCAAAATTGGATGGGATACTACGAAACAATATATTTACACCTGCACATGCACATATTCACTGCATTCAAGGGTTGAGTTGCAAATGAGCTACAGTTTTCCCCTGAACAAAATGTTCTTATCTTTTGCAGTTATATTTTAAGTTCTCTATTTATGGTGAAATTATAGAAAGTTAGGACTAAGTGGATAGTTATATATGTCTGATACAACCAACTTATTTTAAAGAGTAGATTGATACCTAGACAGGGAAAATCACCCCCCACCAAAGGCCCAGCTGGTCAGACCTGTTGACTTCTTCTTCAGCAACCTCTTGCTTTGTGAATTCAAACACCATTGCTACCAGTTTTGCCTGATTTAATAACCTAAACTGTCATTAAAATGCTCAAAATTTCCCCAAACCCAGCATGGATAACAGAAAGAATAATTTAGCACAGCTCTGGTCTTTTGTCTTTTCAGCTTCTCTCATTGAAACCCACCAGAATTGAATAAGCTTCTATATACAAAAAGTATGTACTTTGTTCAAAGTTTATTACAGACTTTGTCACAAAGTCTGCATCTGTTTATGGTTGCTATTCATTATAGTTTATATTTTTATTATGGTGTTTATTTATTTTGCCCCTAAATATAAATGTACCGGACAGATTGTTCTGTTCTGAGCTCCAGTAGACATTTGCGGATACGGTGTATTCAGTACATACTTTTCCCCTGTGCCCTTATATATTGATATTGATATTACAAATTTCTCAGCAATGAAATTTTTTATTATCCTGTCTCATAATTCAGAGCTCAACAGCTTATCTTTGGAGATAAAATTTACTGTGCTTAAGTGTGCATTGATTTAGAAAATGTATAGTTTCTAAAGTTGTAACTGTTTGAACAAATTAAAAGTAATTTTATAAAGAGACGAGCCTATTTCTATATATGTCAAATTCTTCAAATGTGGCTGAACTCTCTCAAACTTCACCATCCATGGGGAATATGTGTCTTGTACATTTGGAAAACAGTGGTTTGGAACTGACAATTCTAATAGCGTTTCTAAACGCCAGAGTGAACGTCTACAGTGAAAAATATTATTAAATGACTGCATGATGGTTGATAAGGACAAAGTGAATGTTTGACATTAAAGCTTTTCTGTAGGCTGAGCTATCTGCACTCAGCTTTGGACTCGCTGTGCAACTGGAGAGGGACAACAGTAGGAGCCACAGAAAACAGCGAGTGACTTAAAAATTACACAGAAACGCCACCATCAGTCAGCATATTATTGTATGGAGTTGAAGGTATCATGGGTAAAAACAAATTACATTCTCAAAAGCATAGTAACTATAAATGTTAAGCTATGAGCCCCAATTCTGTCCTCTTTCCTTTGTATTTAGCATTAGGATCTCCTAAGTAAACTTCTTGCAATGAAACTATTTCAGTAAAATTGTTGGACTCTATACCTACTAGCTTTTTTTTTTTTAATTAATTTATTTTATTTATTTATTTTTGGTTGCGTTGGGTCTTAGTTGCTATGCGCGGGCTTTCTCTAGTTGCGGCGAGCGGGGACTACTCTTCGTTGCGGTGCGCGGGTGGCTTCTCTTTTTGCGGAGCCAGGGCTCTAGATGCTCAGGCTCGGTAGTTGTGGCTCATGGGCTTACTTGCTCTGCGGCATGTGGGATCTTCCTGGACCAGGACTCGAACCCGTGTCCCCAGCATTGGCAGGCGGATTCTTAACCACTGCACCACCAGGGAAGCCCCCTACTAGCTTTAAATGATGGCAGCCCTATATCGAGAGTAGATTTGGCAGGGGCTACAAAGCTTTTCGGTTCCCATGTAATTATTTTAGAAAGGTTTAATTGACACCTGGAATTTTAAATCACTCTTCTAAGGAAAGTATTTTATGTGTAAATGTGTTGTGGAGAGAAAAAAACGGAGACACTCTGATTCCAATGACCCAGAGAGGTTATAGCTCCCTGCTTGCAGGACCTTTTATTTTAAACGTCTACGGATAATCTAGTTGCCAGTGTTAAGTGATTGGCTGTTTAGACATTCCAGCAGTGTTTTACTTCTGAACTTTTCTCACCAAAATATCAGCCGACATATGATGTTGGAAGGACAAGTTTGGAATATTACTCAGCCATAAAAAGAAACGAAATTGAGCTATTTGTAATGAGGTGAATGGACCTAGAGTCTGTCATACAGAGTGAAATAAGTCAGAAAGAGAAAGACAAATGCCGTATGCTAACACATATATATGGAATTTAAGGAAAAAAATGTCATGAAGAACCTAGGGGTAGGACAGGAATAAAGACACAGACCTACTAGAGAATGGACTTGAGGATATGGGGAGGGGGAAGGGTAAGCTGTGACAAAGCGAGAGAGTGGCATGGACATATATACACTACCAAACGTAAGGTAGATAGCTCGTGGGAAGCAGCCGCATAGCACAGGGAGATCAGCTCGGTGCTTTGTGACCACCTAGAGGGGTGGGATAGGGAGGGTGGGAGGGAGGGAGACGCAAGAGGGAAGAGATATGGGAACATATGTATATCTATAACATTCACTTTGTTATAAAGCAGAAACTAACACACCATTGTAAAGCTATTATACTCCAATAAAGATGTAAAAAAAAAAAACAAACCAAAAAAAACCCCCAGCCTGAGACACCTGAAGATCAGCTTTTACATAATAAATGCCCGATCTGTGTTGAATAACATAAAATATGTGAAAGCATAAATTTTGTTTGTTTAATATCTGATAAAGGTATAACAATGCCAACTAATGGTGAGAAATATTTTAGAATATATTGGCTTTGATAATGTCGGTGTGACTTTACACAACTTGTATATGTGTACACACATGAGTTCCATAAGTGAATGCTGGGTTGAGGCGGGGGAAGCATTAAAAGACTAGTATATTTCAAGAAAGGTTTTGCCTACTTAAAAAAATGTTCATTTGTTCCTGTATTTAGGCTCTATCGACAGGGATAAATTTCAGTACCTTTAACAAGTCATACCATGCCCTCTATCACCTTGTCTTGATCTGCCCTTGCAGCCTGTCTCATGCCACTGTCGCCCTCCACCCCGCCTCATCCCCGCCTCATCACACTTGTTCCCAATTCACAGAGCTACTCACCACTGCTGTCTGACCATATCTTATTCTTTCATGCCTCAGAGCCCCAGCGGAACTCTTTGAAGGCCCACCTCCCTGAAAAACCCTCCCCAGCTTCCTCAGACCAAGGTCTCCTCTGGTATCTAGCCTTGTTTAGCTTCAGGTGTCTCCAGGCTCTGGTTTTATACTTTTTAACTTCTCTCACCCTTTCCTGCCCTAGCTCACACTTCTGCTCTAGAGCCAGTTAGCCCCCAAGGACCCGCACAGGCTGCTTCTCAAATCTCCTTTGATCAATAGTCTTGACTCCCTTAGACCATTAATAATCCCAAGGCATACCTTTTCCTCATATAGGCAGGAGAACTCTGTTATCTACTGAATGAAAGGGCAGGAACCAGTGTTAACTCTTTTATTAAACCAGTATTTATTGAATGCTTACTGTGTGCCGGACCCTGGACCAGGTACCACAAATACAAGGTTGTGTGGACTGTGGATTCTGCCCCGAAGGTATTCACAGTTCACTAGCAACAGTAAGAATGCAAACACTGAAACTACCATGTGCTTATACATAAATGCAAATACATAGAAAAAGTTAACAGTGGCTGCCTTACTTAGAGGAAGAAGATGAGGTTGGGGGTCAAGGGGGACTTTTGCTTTATCTGTAGTATTTGAATTTTTATGTTGAGACGATATTTATGTGCAGTTTGAGTAGTGAAAAACTTTATGGGTTTAAAAAAGTAAAAACATTTCAAACATACTAAAATTTCACATGCTGAATCTAATCATTGAAATGTTGTACACGTGAGATGATTTAGCATGGGGACTGGCACAGAATATGCACAGAAGAACCACAGGAAAAGGGATAGTTTCTGGGAAGGAGATGAGAGGCTGAATCCCAGAGTCACGCTGGGAACCTATTTGGGGCCCAAAAGTATTTCGGGAGGAAGGGAATAGAGAGAGGCTAAACCATGAGATACCTCATTTATGGGTTGCTGGAAAATGTGCCAATGAAAAACATATTTGGGGAATGTTAAACTCCCCTGTCAATTTTTGGTATCCTAGAGGGCAGGAACGTAGTCTTTGAAATTTATTCAGTAAGGCACCCACTTCATGCTTTTTAGAGGTTCATGGTGCCCAACTGTGTCCAATAAAAGCAGAATTATAATGAGGGCTTGTGATGAATATGTAAAAGTTAAAGAGAAAACTTAAAGCAACCTAGATTACTTCTTCTTGCTAAAATAAGCAAATGCAAATTCATTAACACTCTGTTGATAATTAGAAACCACACACACACACAAAACCACTTACAAATTCCACCCCATCAAAATAGAACAAAGCTGTTGAAAGTAACCTTTTGAATAAAAACGCTTTTATTAACTAATCCTTTTTTTGTAAATGTGCATGCCTTTTCAACCAGGAAAACAACAACTGCAAAGAAAGAGGGAGGAAAAAAGCAGATAGTTTTGTGAAGTATCATGATATTGCCATCCGGGAGTTGTCAGAGGTATTTAGAAATGTTGGTGTCAAACTGGTGATGGAGGCTTTTTACTTGTTATGCTCAGAGAAAATGTTACTATCGGTTGGTCTAGTGACCTAGCGGTTGATGAACTATTTTAAGTGATTTATATGGACAAACACTTCTTCTTTTTCAAAAGTATGCATCTATATTGACGTGTATTAGTAAAGTACTATTTTTCTATTTATAACAGGGCTACATTTTTAAAACTAAAATATTAGTGGAAAAAGTATGAGATTTTAAATAATATTAGGAAATAACAGTATAAAATGATTTGTGAACCTGGCAAATTATCCTGAAGTCCTATGACACAGTTTGCTGAGGTCTGGGAAACAGTGATGAATTCTGTACGTTTCCATCAGCATGTCCATCGTTTCCATCATTGTGCTTTTTTGCAAAGCTCAGAAGATCTTGGTTTGAGAAAAGTACATGCACCCTGAGGCCTTGGGCTATATAATACTCACTCTCTGGGCCCCATTTTCTGTCCATGGACTGATGCCTTCAATTCTGGTTGAACACTGGCTCCTTCAGCAAAGAAATGTCCAAATCTTCAACTGTTTCTTACTATGAATTTCTCTCCATCAAGTTTAACTTGAGTTATATTTTGAAGTACATGCCTCTAACAGGCCATCTTCATCAGAGAAGGAAACATAACAGATACCATGGTGCCCTTCTGTGTGAGCCTGGAAAAGCAGTCTCTTACAAATGCAGAGTCAGTCTTCATTTTTCACCTTTCTTTACCTACCCCATTAATCCAGTAGGAAATCAGGTTTGTCCCACAGGAACACAACCCAAAGCTTTCCTGCCTACCCTTGCCCATGCCACCATCACCTCATACCTTCAGTAGCCTCCTAACTCCCATACTCTCTGCCATTCCATTCTCCTCACAAGAGCCAAAGGGATCTCTGGCAAACATGACACAAATCATGTCCTCAAATGCTTACAATCCTCCGATGGCGTCCCACCATTCATAGAAAATAATCCACATTTCTGACCACAAGCCCCAAGTCCAGCCTCATCTCCCTGCTTGCCTTGCTGACTTTGTTCCCACTGCTCCTCTCCTTCAGGACACTTGGCCCGGGTTACCTGCTTTCTGTGTTCAGCAGGCCAACTTGTTCTCTTCTGGGGCCCTTTGCACATGCCTTCCCTCTGCTCAGAATGATCTCCCTCACCTTCACGTGGCTGACTCCTTCTGATTCAGTTCTTAGGTCAAGTGTTCTTTCTTTAGATATACCTTCCCTGACCACCCCATCTAAAAGAGGCAGAATAAGTCAGTTTCTGTCACTTAGTCTGTTCACTTCCCAGTAGCACTTATCACAGTCTGTGGTGTGTGTGTGTGTACGTGTGTGTGTTTAACGTACTGTCTGTCTCCTCACCTACAGAACGTGAGCTGCACACAGGCAGAGACCGTGGGCCCCAGTACAGGAGCAGTATCTGGCATGGAGTAGGCATCCTTTGCTTAGTATTTGCTAAGTCTTTTGCTTGTATGTCTTTTTGCATATTTTTACTTTCAAACTCCCCATGTCTTTATATGTGTGTCTTGTCTTACAATTTTTTTGTGTGTGTGTTCGTTCTGACAATCTGAATTGTAACTGGAAATTTGGCACATTTGCACGTATTGAGATTACTAGCATACTTAGATTTACATTTATCATATTATTTTATACATGAGTCACTTCTTGTCCTCTTAGAATGAATTCCTGTTTCATTTGGGGTTTTTTTTGTTTTCTTGGTTTTTTTTTTATTTTTGGCTGCGTGGGGTCTTCGTTGCTGTGCCCAGGTTTTCTCTGGTTATGGCGAGTGGGGGCTACTCTTCATTGCGGTGCGCGGGCTTCTCATTGCGGTGGCTTCTCTTGTTGTGGAGCACGTGCTCTAGGCACAGGGACTTCAGTAGTTGTGGCACGCAGGCTCAGTAGTTGTGGCTCCCAGGCTCTAGAGCGCAGGCTCAGTAGTTGTGGCTCACGGGCTCTAGAGCGCAGATTCAGTAGTTGTGGTTCATGAGCTTAGTTGCTCCGCGGCATGTGAGATCTTCCCAGACCAGGGCTTGAACCCAGGTCTCGTGCATTGGCAGGCAGATTCTTAACTACTGCGCACCAGGGAAGCCCTTCATTTTGTTTTTAAACTCACTTTTTTCTTATATTAATTTGAAAATTATACACTTCACTTTTATCATGCATACTTAATAAAATCTAAAATTAGTTCATACTTAATCCTTTTCCCAAACAATATAAGGAACTTAGAATACTTTTGCTCTCCTTACCCCCTCCCAATTTCTATACTGTGTTCCATTTTTTTCTTTCTTATTTTTTGATTCACATATTATATATTAATTTTAATGTTTTCTGTATCTATTATTTTTTCAAACTCACCTGTGTATTTACCAATTTCTTTTCTTACCATTCTTTCTTATACCTCAGATCTTCCTTCTGGGCTCATTTTCCTTCTTTCTGAAGTATGCTCTTCAGACATTCCTTTAATGATGGTCTATTGATTATACTCTGTTGTTTATCAGGAAACATCTTGTTCTGACAACTAGTTTTGTTGAGTATACAGTGTTATGCTGGCAGCACATTGAAGGTGTTTTTTCTAGTGTCTTCTGGCTTCTACTGTGAAAAGTCAGCCATTGGTTTAATTGGCCTCTCTGTACCAGTGATCAGTCTTTTCTCTGGACACTTTTAAATTCTCTTTGTCTTTGATGTTTACTTTCACTACCATCTAGGTCTTGCTGTAGGTTTCTTTATATTATCTTTCTTTGTATATAATGTGTCTCCTATGGCTGTATATTAATGTTTTCCATCACTTCTGGGAAATTATAAATTATAAATGTTAATGTGCCTCTTCCCCAGTGGAACTCCTATTAGATGTATGTTAGACCTCACTCTTCAGCCATGTCTCCTAGACACTCTTTCATACTTTTCTGTCGCCTTCATTCTGTATTTCATTCTGAGTAATTTCTCCAGGTCTGTCTTCTAATTACAATTTGGTATTTACATATCTTTCATGTTTCTGCTGATTCTCATCCACGGTGACTTTTTCTTGATGGATTTGGTCATTTCTCTTTAGGATGTCATACTTGGTTGGATTTAATGTGTGAGCATTTGGGGGAGCCTGATTTGCATGTGCTTTTCTCCACAGAAGATTTAGATTTGCTGCTTCTGGGGTACAAGCAGAGTACTACTAACCTGGAACCACTTTCATATAATTTCTTGGCTGACAGCTTAATTAATTGAGAGAAAAATAAACTTGATTTAATACCTCCAAGAGGACAGTTGTCCTGTGGTTGAAAATTCTCAAAGAGACATGAAGATTGTCTTTTTGTGGGTTGTTTTGTTTTGTTTTGTTTTCATTGTTATTTTTCCTTTCTAGAACCAGAGTAAAGAGAGATTTTCTTGAACTCGGTTTGCTGAGTAAAGTGTATTTGATTGTTGAGGTTTCTTAGCCTACCCTTCTACTAAGGTTGTAGATCCTTTTGCAGGTTGCTTTGCTTCAGGATTTCCCTTAATTTCCTATGAGCTAAGCAGTGCATTTAAATGTATATTTGTTTTAATTTATCCAGGATCTATTTGTATTTTATTATCGGGATTTTGAGAATTAATACATAGCTGGAAGCGGAAGTCTCTAGTCTAATAATTGCTGACTGAACGAATGGATGAAAGAATGAATGATTATCCTTCGTAAATGGCTGAGTTCAAATAAACCATTGGGCTCAATGCAGATTAAAGCACATGTTCACCCAGACATGGTTTTATCTCACTGAGTCTGGATTGCTTTTGACAAAATACTCTTTAGAAGTATATGGAAAGCCACAGGACATAGGAACAAAGCTGGGAATGATGTCCATAATATGCTGAGAAAGTCTGAAATGGAAAATTCCCTTCATCAGAAACCACATAGTAAAAAGTGCTGGTTATATTTGTAGTTTCAGGCTATGATTTACGACACTGTCTAGAGATTATTAGAATGATTCATTGTTATAGGAAGAAATAAAATAGGGTTTACAAAGGAGCTTTTATCAGATTATGATTTGCCTTGTCATGAAGTTGGGAAGAAGAGGCTTATCAGGCTATTTGTTGTCACTGCCTATGTGGGCCGTGGATCAGATGCTGATTAGAATTGTTTTCTGGACTCCTAGAACACCCTCCAGAGCGAATTCCTTGTCACGACCACACCCAAAGAGTAGTTTATGAGAAGGCTGTTTGATAGATCCTTTAGGTACTAAAACAAATCAAAACCAGTCCTGTTCATTCCAACAAAAGCCGTCCTTCCATACGTTCTCCTTTTTGCATCAAATGCTCTTTGGTTTTTCTCTTTCTGAAGTCCAGAAATTCTGATACTTCTATAGAATTTTTGTGCAACTTCTCATTTATGCAAGACATGTTAGCACAGAATAGGTGCTGAGATTGGGCAAAGGAACAACATGAGAATTTGGATGATGTCAGCTTATACTCCTGAAACTGAAGAGCTTATCTTTGCTGTTAGCGTCTACTAGGATTAAGGAAACCCCCTTAGTTCTCTGGAATGAAAATACTAGCTTGGTAAGCATTAGTACAATAGATGATGTGCTTGTTGCCTGTCGTGCATGAAGAAATCAGTAGACTTTTGTTTTTCTTCTTCTTTCTCTGTGCCATTTCATCCTTTGTTTCTATGAATTAGAATTTCTGGGTATGGCATCCAGGGCTGACACTGCACACACAATACCCTTGGCTCCAAGGAGGTCGTGAATTTGGATCATTTCCCAGATTATACATCTGCCCCTGTAGCTTGCATTTCAGAGCGTATGGCCATGGCAGAGGGGGCATATTAGAAATTGTCCCTGCATTGCTTCTGAAGTGTAAGAAAGAGGAAACACCTTTTCATCCGGTCATGAAGTTGTTACTTGAGTGTTAAAACGGTATGGGTAAAACTGTTTTCTTGTGAATTCCCTTCAGTAAGTTAAAATGCATTCAGTGTGTTGCTGTCACAGAATTCATACAAAGTACTATATGGTAGAAACACACAACACAAAAAAACCTGAATTTTTTTAAGGAATTCATATGTCATTTGAAATGCGTACAGCCATGCCTATGAGAAGGAACAACTTGAAATGGTCCATTTATTGCTTTACATTGTATTCATTTCTCAAGTGCTAACACATAATTTTTCTTAAAATATTTATATCTACATGCAAGTATTCATTGGAGTAGTATGTTTATTTCCAGGGATATCAGCCATTAGGGCTTCTTTTGAAATTGTGAAAATTTAAGATTCTGCAAACTAGGTATCGAATACTACCAAAAGGCAATTTAGGGCTAATTTGAGGCCCAAGGTAACCGGTGAGCTGCTGTGAGGATAATGCTTTGTGGATCTGGAGAAAGAAATAACAAAAGTAAGAAGGTAAAGAGGTGAATGTTAGCGGAGATGTCTCATTCTCTCTCCTCAGCTAATCAGTCACTTGTGTTCTGAATATATCCCCAGCTATTTCTTCCAAGGCCTTCTCCAATCAATGAATGGCTTTCTTTTCCATCTTCATATTCTTCCGCATCTTTGGCTCCTTCCTTTCATCCAAGGAGGAATAATCTAGGTGAGAAAGAAATAGTGAGTGGAAATGGTGGGAGTATATGGAAGCAGGGAGTAACAGAAGGAAGGAGAGTCTAAGCAAAAGCAATGGATAGCAGTAAGTACAAATGGGAACTATGTCTTAGAAGTTGATTTTCCTCGCTAAGGTGTCTCACATGATCACTTAAATAGCAGACAGGTCCACTACGGCAGCAGCAGGGTTCGTGGCAAGAATCACGGCTTGCAAGCCGCCCCGGGCAGTCTCATCTTCCTGCAGCTTCTGGACCCTCAGGCTTAGTGAATCTCATCCAAGAACCTAGAAGGGTAGAGGGAAAATTATTTCCACTCCCACTACATCAGCTTTGACAATGCAGATGAGGGCAACACCCTAGGGGATGCCAGACAAACAAGACCTGTAACCTGGGTTGTGAATGACTGCCGAGAGTGGAGCAACTGCCTGTGAACCTGGAATGATACACCAGAAATACATCTACACGTGGAACAACTCCTGCAGAACACCTACTGAAGGCTGGCAGAAGACCTCAGACCTCCCAAAAGGCAAGAAACTCCCCACGTACCTGGGTAGGGCAAAAGGAAAAAAGAATAAACAGAGACAAAAGAATAGGGACGGCACCTGCACCAGTGGGAGGGAGCTGTGAAGGAGGAAAAGTTTCCACACACTAGGAAGCCCCTTCGCGGGCGGAGACTGCGGGAGGCGGAGGGGGGAGCTTCGAAGCCGCGGAGGAGTGCACAGCAACGGGTGCGGAGGGCAAAGCGGGGAGATTCCCGCACAGAGGATCGGTGCCGACCGGCACTCACCAGCCCGAGAGGCTTGTCTGCTCACCCGCCGGGACGGGCGGGGCTGCGAGCTGAGGCTCTGAGGCTAGGGTTTCGGTTTCGGACGGAGCGCAGGGAGAGGACTGGGGTTGGCGGCTTGAACATAGCCTGAAGGGGTTAGTGCACCACAGCTAGCTGGGAGGGAGTCCGGGGAAAAGCCTGCACCTGCCGAAGAGGCAAGAGACTTTTTCTTCCCTCTTTGTTTCCTGGTGCGTGAGGAGAGGGGATTAAGAGCGCTGCTTAAAGGAACTCCAGAGACGGGCGCGAGCCGCGGCTAAAAGCGCGAACCCCAGTGACGGGCGCGAGCCGCGGCTGAAAGCGCGGACCCCAGAGACGGGCGCGAGCCGCGGCTGAAAGCGCGGACCCCAGAGACGGGCGCGAGCCGCGGCTGAAAGCGCGGACCCCAGAGACGGGCGCGAGCCGCGGCTGAAAGCGCGGACCCCAGAGACGGGCGCGAGCCGCGGCTGAGGGCGCGGACCCCAGAGACGGGCGCGAGCCGCGGCTGAGGGCGCGGACCCCAGAGACGGGTGCGAGCCGCGGCTGAGGGCGCGGACCCCAAGGCGGGCGGGAGACGTTGGGGCTGCTGCTGCCGCCACCAAGGGGCCTGTGTGCGAGCGCAGGTCGCTCTCCACTCCCCTCTTCCGCGGAGCCTGTGCAGCCCGCCACTGCCGGGTTCCCGGGATCCGGGGACGACTTCCCCGGGAGAGCGCACGGCGGGCCTCGGGCTGGTGCAGAGTCACGCCGGACTTTGCCGCCGCAGGCCCGCCCCGCATTCCGTGCCCCGCCCTCCCCGCCGCCGGCCCCCGTACGCCAGAACCCCCGAATCAGCGGCTCCTTTAACCCCGTCCTGTCTGAGCAAAAAACAGATGCCCTCCAGCGACCTACACGCAGAGGCAGGGCCAAATCCAAAGCTGAGCCCCTGTGAGCTGTGAGAACAAAGAAGAGAAAGGGAAATCTCTCCCAGCAGCCTCAGAAGCAGCGGATTAAAGCTCCACAATCAACTTGATGTACCCTGCATCTGTGGAATACATGAATAGACAGCCAATCATCCCAAATTAAGGAGGTGGACTTTGGGAGCAAGGTCTATGATTTTTCTCCCTATTCCTCTTTTTGTGAATGTGTATGTGTATGCTTCTGTGTGATATCTTGTCTGTATAGTCTTGCTTCCACCATTTGTCCTAGGTTCTATCCGTCCATGGTTTTTTCTTAAAATTTTTTTTCTTAATAATCAATTTTAATTTTAAGAACGTTATTATACTTTACCTTCGTCCTTTCTTTCTTTCTTTCTTTCCTTCCTTCCTTCCCTCCTTTAGACAACGAATCATCCCAAATTGAGGAGGTGGTCTCTGACAGCAAGATTTATGATTTTTCCCCCTTTACCTCTTTTTGTGAGGGTGTATGTGTACGCTTCTGTGTAAGACTTTGTCTGTATAGCTTTGCTTCCAACCTTTGTCCTAAGGTTCTATCCGTCCCTTTTTTTTTTTCTAATTAAGAATTTTTTAATTCAATAACTTTATTATACTCTATTTTATTTTTACTGTATCTTCTTTCTGTTTTCCCTTCTTTCCCTCCTTCCTTCCTTCCTCCCTCCCTCCTTTCGTTCCTTCTTGCCTTCTTTCCTTCCTTGCTTCTTTCTTTCTTCCTTCCTTCCTTCCTTCCTTCCCTCCTTCCTTCCCTCCTTTAGACAACGAATCATCCCAAATTGAGGAGGTGGTCTCTGACAGCAAGATTTATGATTTTTCCCCCTTTACCTCTTTTTGTGAGGGTGTATGTGTACGCTTCTGTGTAAGACTTTGTCTGTACAGCTTTGCTTCCAACATTTGTCCTAAGGTTCTATCCGTCCTTTTTTTTTTTTTTTTTTCTCTAATTAAGAATTTTTTAATTCAATAACTTTATTATACTTTATTTTATTTTTACTGTATCTTCTTTCTTTTTGTTTTTCCTTCTTTCCCTCCTTCCTTCCTCCCTCCCTCCCTCCCTCCTTTCGTTCCTTCTTGCCTTCTTTCCTTCTTTGCTTCTTTCTTTCTTTCTTCCTTCCTTCCTTCCTTCCTTCCCTCCTTCCTTCCCTCCTTTCCTTCTTTCTTTCCTCATACGTCTACTAATTCCCTCTACTTTTTCTCCCTTTTATTCTGAGCCGTGTGGATGAAAGGCTCTTGGTGCTCCAGCCAGGAGGCAGGGCTCTGCCTCTGAGGTAGGAGAGCCAACTTCAAGACACTGGTTCACAAGAGACCTCCCAGCTCCAGATAATATCAAACGGCGAAAATCTCCCAGAGACCTCCATCTTAACACCAGCACCCAGCTTCACTCAACGACCAGCAAGCCACAGTGCTGGACAACCTGTGCCAAACAACTAGCAAAACAGGAACACAACCCCACCCATTAGCAGAGAGGCTGCCTAAAATCATAATAAGGCCACAGACACCCCAAAACACACCACCAGACGTGAACCTGCCCACTAGAGAGACAAGATCCAGCCTCTTCCACCACAACACAGGCACTAGTCCCCTCCACCAGGAAGCCTACACAACCCACTGAACCAACCTTAGCCACTGGAGACAGACATCAAAAACAGGAGGAACTACGAACCTGCAGCCTGCAAAAAGGAGACCCCAAACACAGTAAGATAAGCAAAATGAGAAAACAGAAAAACACACAGCAGATAAAGGAGCAAGATAAAAATGCACCAGACCTAACAAATGAAGAGGAAATAGGCAGTCTACCTGAAAAAGAATTCAGAATAATGATAGTAAGGTTGATCCGAAATCTTGGAGATAGAATGGACAATAGAATGGACAAAATGCAAGAATCAGTTAACAAGGACCTAGAAGAACTAAAGATGAAACAAGCAACGATGAACAACACAATAAATGAAATTAAAAATACTCTAGATGGGATCAATAGCAGAATAACTGAGGCAGAAGAACGGATAAGTGACCTGGAAGATAAAATAGTGGAAATAACTACTTCAGAGCAGAATAAAGAAAAAAGAATGAAAAGAACTGAGGACAGTCTCAGAGACCTCTGGGACAACATTAAACGCACCAACATTCGAATTATAGGGGTTCCAGAAGAAGAAGAGAAAAAGAAAGGGACTGAGAAAATATTTGAAGAGATTATAGTTGAAAACTTCCCTAATATGGGAAAGGAAATAGTTAATCAAGTCCAGGAAGCACAGAGAGTCCCATACAGGATAAATACAAGGAGAAATACGCCAAGACACATATTAATCAAACTGTCAAAAATTAAATACAAAGAAAGCATATTAAAAGCAGCAAGGGAAAAACAACAAATAACACATAAGGGAATCCCCATAAGGTTAACAGCTGATCTTTCAGCAGAAACCCTACAAGCCAGAAGGGAGTGGCAGGACATACTGAAAGTGATGAAGGAGAAAAACCTGCAACCAAGACTACTCTACCCAGCAAGGATCTCATTCAGATTTGATGGAGAAATTAAAACCTTTACAGACAAGCAAAAGCTGAGAGAGTTCAGCACCACCAAACCAGCTTTACAACAAATGCTAAAGGATCTTCTCTAGGCAAGAAACACAAGAGAAGGAAAAGACCTATAATAACGAACCCAAAACAATATGGAAAATGGGAATAGGAACATACATATCGATAATTACCTTAAATGTAAATGGACTAAATGCTCCCACCAAAAGACACAGATTAGCTGAATGGATACAAAAACAAGACCCTTACATATGCTGTCTACAAGAGACCCACTTCAGACCTAGAGACACATACAGACTAAAAATAAGGGGATGGAAAAAGATATTCCATGCAAATGGAAACCAAAAGAAAGCTGGAGTAGCAATTCTCATATCAGACAAAATAGACTTTAAAATAAGGACTATTAAAAGAGACAAAGAAGGACACTACATAATGATCAAGGGATCGATCCAAGAAGAAGATATAACAATTGTAAATATTTATGCACCCAACATAGGAGCACCTCAATACATAAGGCAAATACTAACAGCCATAAAAGGGGAAATTGACAGTAACACATTCATAGTAGGGGACTTAAACACCCCACTTTCACCCATGGACAGATCATCCAAAATGAAAATAAATAAGGAAACACAAGCTTTAAATGATACATTAAACAAGATGGACTTAATTGATATTTATAGGACACTCCATCCAAAAACAACAGAATACACATTTTTCTCAAGTGCTCACGGAACATTCTCCAGGATAGATCATATCTTGGGTCACAAATCAAGCCTTGGCAAATTTAAGAAAATTGAAATTGTATCAAGTATCTTTTCTGACCACAACGCCATGAGACTAGATATCAATTACAGGAAAAGATCTGTAAAAAATACAAACACATGGAGGCTAAACAATACACTACTTAATAATGAAGTGATCACTGAAGAAATCAAAGAGGAAATCAAAAAATACCTAGAAACAAATGACAATGGAGACACAACGACCCAAAACCTGTGGGATGCAGCAAAAGCAGTTCTAAGGGGGAAGTTTATAGCAATACAAGCCCACCTTAAGAAGCAGGAAACATCTAGAATAAACAACCTAACCTTGCACCTCAAGCAATTAGAGAAAGAAGAACAAAAAAACCCCAAAGCTAGCAGAAGGAAAGAAATCATAAAAATCAGATCAGAAATAAATGAAAAAGAAATGAAGGAAACAATAGCAAAGATCAATGAAACTAAAAGCTGGTTCTTTGAGAAGATAAACAAAATAGATAAACCACTAGCCAGACTTATCAAGAAAAAAAGGGAGAAGACTCAAATCAATAGAATTAGAAATGAAAAAGGAGAGGTAACAACTGACACTGCAGAAATAAAAGAGATCATGAGAGATTACTACAAGCAACTCTATGCCAATAAAATGGACAATCTGGAAGAAATGGACAAATTCTTAGAAATGCACAACCTGCCAAGACTGAATCAGGAAGAAATAGAAAATATGAACAGACCAATCACAAGCACTGAAATTGAAACTGTGATTAAAAATCTTCCAACAAAGAAAAGCCCAGGACCAGATGGCTTCACAGGCGAATTCTATCAAACATTTAGAGAAGAGCTAACACCTATCCTTCTCAAACTCTTCCAAAATATAGCAGAGGGAGGAACACTCCCAAACTCATTCTACGAGGCCACCATCACCTTGATACCAAAACCAGGCAAGGATGTCACAAAGAAAGAAAACTACAGACCAATATCACTGATGAACATAGATGCAAAAATCCTCAACAAAATACTAGCAAACAGAATCCAACAGCACATTAAAAGGATCATACACCATGATCAGGTGGGGTTTGTTCCAGGAATGCAAGGATTCTTCAATATACGCAAATCTATCAATGTGATAAACCATATTAACAAACTGAAGGAGAAAAACCATATGATCATCTCAATAGATGCAGAGAAAGCTTTTGACAAAATTCAACACCCATTTATGATAAAAACCCTGCAGAAAGTAGGCATAGAGGGAACTTTCCTCAACATAATAAAGGCCATATACGACAAGCCCACAGCAAACATCATCCTCAATGGTGAAAAACTGAAAGCATTTCCACTAAGATCAGGAACAAGACAAGGGTGCCCACTCTCACCACTCTTATTCAACATAGTTTTGGAAGTTTTAGCCACAGCAATCAGAGAAGAGAAGGAAATAAAAGGAATCCAAATCGGAAAAGAAGAAGTAAAGCTGTCACTGTTTGCAGATGACATGATCCTATACATAGAGAATCCTAAAGATGCTACCAGAAAACTACTAGAGCTAATCAATGAATTTGGTAAAGTAGCAGGATACAAAATTAATGCACAGAAATCTCTGGCATTCCTATATACTAATGATGAAAAATCTGAAAGTGAAATCAAGAAAACACTCCCATTTACCATTGCAACAAAAAGAATAAAATATCTAGGAATAAACCTACCTAAGGAGACAAAAGACCTGTATGCAGAAAACTATAAGACACTGATGAAAGAAATTAAAGATGATACAAATAGATGGAGACATATACCATGTTCTTGGATTGGAAGAATCAACATTGTGAAAATGACTCTACTACCCAAAGCAATCTATAGATTCAATGCAATCCCTATCAAACTACCACTGGCATTTTTCACAGAACTAGAACAAAAAATTTCGCAATTTGTATGGAAACACAAAAGACCCCGAATAGCCAAAGCAATCTTGAGAACAAAAAAAGGAACTGGAGGAATCAGGCTCCCTGACTTCAGACTATACTACAAAGCTACAGTTATCAAGACAGTATGGTACTGGCACAAAAACAGAAAGATAGATCAATGGAACAGGATAGAAAGCCCAGAGATAAACCCATGCACATATGGACACCTTATCTTTGATAAAGGTGGCAGGAATGTACAGTGGAAAAAGGACAGCCTCTTCAATAAATGGTGCTGGGAAAACTGGACAGGTACATGTAAAAGAATGAAATTAGAACACTCCCTAACACCATACACAAAAATAAGCTCAAAATGGATTAAAGACCTAAATATAAGGCCAGAAACTATCAAACTATTAG
Organism: Delphinus delphis; assembly: GCF_949987515.2. Taxonomy (NCBI): domain Eukaryota; kingdom Metazoa; phylum Chordata; class Mammalia; order Artiodactyla; family Delphinidae; genus Delphinus; species Delphinus delphis. The sequence continues at coordinate 30,745,812 of NC_082689.1, read as the reverse complement.
AGGAAAACATAGGCAGAACACTCTATGACATAAATCACAGCAAGATTCTTTCTGACCCACCCCCTAGAGTAATGGAAATAAAAACAAAAATAAACAAATGGGACCTAATGAAACTTCAAAGCTTTTGCACAGCAAAGGAAACCATACACAAGACCAAAAGACAACCCTCAGAATGGGAGAAAATATTTGCAAATGAAGCAACTGACAAAGGATTAATCTCCAAAATTTACAAGCAGCTCATGCAGCTCAACAACAAAAAAACAAACAACCCAATCCAAAAATGGGCAGAAGACCTAAATAGACATTTCTCCAAAGAAGATATACAGACTGCCAACAAACACATGAAAGAATGCTCAACATCATTAATCATTAGAGAAATGCAAATCAAAACTACAATGAGATATCATCTCACACCAGTCAGAATGGCCATCATCAAAAAATCTAGAAACAATAAATGCTGGAGAGGGTGTGGAGAAAAGGGAACCCTCTTGCACTGCTGGTGGGAATGTGAATTGGTTCAGCCACTATGGAGAACAGTATGGAGGTTCCTTCAAAAACTACAAATAGAACTACCATATGACCCAGCAATCCCACTACTGGGCATATACCCTGAGAAAACCGAAATTCAAAAAGAGTCATGTACCAAAATGTTCATTGCAGCTCTATTTACAATAGCCCGGAGATGGAAACAACCTAAGTGCCCATCATCGGATGAATGGATAAAGAAGATGTGGCACATATATACAATGGAATATTACTCAGCCATAAAAAGAAACGAAATTGAGCTATTTGTAATGAGGTGGATAGACCTAGAGTCTGTCATACACAGTGAAGTAAGTCAGAAAGAAAAAGACAAATACAGTATGCTAACACATATATATGGAATTTAAGAAAAAAAAAATGTCATGAAGAACCTAGGGGTAAGGCAGGAATAAAGACGCAGACCTCCTAGAGAACGGACTTGAGGTTATGGGGAGGGGGAAGGGTGAGCTGTGACGGGGCGAGAGAGAGCCATGGACATATACACACTAACAAACGTAGTAAGGTAGATAGCTAGTGGGAAGCAGCCGCATGGCACAGGGATATTGGCTCGGTGCTCTGTGACCGCCTGGAGGGGTGGGATAGGGAGGGTGGGAGGGAGGGAGACGCAAGAGGGAAGAGATATGGGAACATATGTATATGTATAACTGATTCACTTTGTTATAAAGCAGAAACTAACACACCATTGTAAAGTAATTATACCCCAATAAAGATGTTAAAAAAAAAAAAAAAATAGCAGACAGGTTGACCATGTTAAAACAAAACCTGGACCATGTCATTTTTCTTCTTTGAAGCCTTCATTAAGGATCAGCTATATAACCAAACATAAAAAGAAAAGAGGACCTCCACCTGTACCTTACATTAGATAAGAAATTTATTCAGAATGATTCATAAATCTAAATGTAAAAGCTAAAACTTTAAAGCTTCTAGAAAAAAATAGGAGAAATTTCAGTGCTAGTTGATTAAGCAGTACATCTTTTAGGACCAGCTAGACTACTGAATTATTTTAAGTAAGCAGTAATGAGAGGTTGAAGACGACTGTTAAAGAGAATAGGAGAATTGATAAATGTGTTATAAAAGATGTTGCAGATATAGGGAATATAGGACTTGACAATTTCCTGTATTTGGGAACAAGAGATGGGGGGGACTCAAAACTTACCTGAGACTTTTAGGCTGGAAGATCAGCAGGAAGGTGGTGCCTTGGACCAAATGAAAGGAACCATGAAGAAAAGCCAAATTATGACGAAGAGGCGTTTGAAAATACTAGTCTGGAACTCAAGAAAGAGGTCAAGGTTAGCAATACAGATTTAGAAGTCATCTGCAGAGAGGAGATATTGAATCTTGGATTTGTCCACAAGATTGCACAGATTAAATTAAGTAATAATTCTTTAAAAGAGTTAGTAGCCATTAATTCATTTGGTTAACTGAAAGCTTAAGACGAAGGCAAAGGCAGTTACTAGGGTTAATGATCAGTCTCATTTTTGCTATTATCATGTTCAATAGCTTGAAACGACTAGGATTTTTCTCTGAAAATTAGCAGCTGAATGGAAATGCAAAATTTCTAGCAGTCACAAATTCCATATCAAGTTAAATCAATGTATATATTTATATTCTTAAGGGATCTTAAACACACAAATGAGATTTTTGTTCAAGTTCTTAAATATTAGGTGGCTATGAGTGCATAGAAGTCATTATGCAATGAAATTTGCTCTGATTTTGCCCATATCGTCTTGGGTTTTCTTTTAAAATGCAATTTTTTGCTTGTTATCATATTAGTTGTTTAATTACTTAAAATTAATTAAAAATACTGTTTTACACACATACATAAAATGTGAAGGTTTGCAAAGAGTGACTATTATATCTATAGTTAATTAGTAATTCGTATTACCCACATATAAAATCATATATTTTAATTTGCATCGTCTCTATGCTTGTGTTTGCTGGTATTAATGCTGCAATTTTCACAAAAATTGCTCTAAGCTTTACTGTCCTCAGAACAAGCAGGGAAAAAATATCAACACTGAAACTGGATGGAGGTAACACCAATGACTTACTCCAAGATAAATTAATATTTCCTTTTTCTTAGGCTTAGACAAAGAAAAGACTTCCAAGGATAAAAATAAAATGCCTATGTACACGGCGGCCTTTGAGGACTATTGGAGTGGTGTATAGAATAGATACACTTTCAAGAGTCAAAATCTGATGTTCAGTGTCTAAATGTTAGAAACAATCGGAATATTTACTTTTAAAATTATGTGAAGGGCTCTGCAGCTTTTTCTTCATTGAATTTTGATGTGCTGATATAATGATGACAGTGTTTTTCTACCTACAAGTGGGATAATTTCTTATATGTGGGGATTAGGATGGAATCTCAGGTGCTTTTTGATATGCTTCTTTCAGTATTGCTACTGACGTATTGAGACTTCACAGAAAAGAGACTGAACGCGGTGTAGTGATGTAGATGTCACTTTTCATTGTTTTATTCTCAGAAATGAGAAAAACTCTTTCCTAGAAAACGTTGATAACAAGGAATATTTTTTATTTTTAAAATTAATATTCAGTGCTCTTTTTAAAACTTGATATTCATTGAATACAGTAGTTTCAAGTCACATGCTAGTATAGAAAATTGAGATATGCAAATCTTTGGATTTTTCAGAAGTGAATTTTATCAGACACATATTTATTAAATTAAACAGGCTATCAACTAGAGCCTAGAAATTCTCTGTTCATACAGATTTTTATCATCTTGGAACTTGGCTGGGACATAAAATGTAAATCTTGAGAGAAGTGCTTTTGATTTTTATTAAAAGTAACTTGCACATCATATAAGGCATCAGTCAGAAGACTCATTAGGAACATCATACCAAAACATTAAAACGTTCCTTCTACTAAGATCATACCACTGTATCTTTGAAATACTTAGCTTCTGATCTGAATATGCTTTGCCTTTTAGACTTCCATTTGAAGGAAGGAAAAGTAAATTTTGATTAAATATCTATTGATTTACTGTCTCCTAAACCCACCAGATAGAGTTTGTCTAAGATTAAAATGAAGTTACCTCTAGAGTAAATTTTGGCATATGAGATGGAATTTGGAAACTGTTTAACTAGACACAGAGAATTCAATCAATTTATAACAAAAGTAAGGTGAACACGATCTTATGTCGTTCAAGATGCAGTGGTATTTTAAGGAGGGAAAAATAAATTTAAAAGAAATTTAGTTTTGTAGCTCATAACTTCATGCAACATTGTAGATCAGAAATACAATTATTGGAGTCTTTGTTGGTGTCGTAAGCAACTGTTGCTTAGTGATTTCCCTGGAGGCATATGTGCTAGCATCCAACGCTGAGAGAGAGTTAGGTCGGGGGAAGTACTTAGCATAGCACCTAGAACATACTAAGTACTAAGTAAATGTTAACAAGTACTATGATTTTTGTTGCTATTTTCTTTACCAGTCTGTGTCTCTCTTTACCTTTCTCCCTTCACTCTAATTTGAAAAAGCATGATTTTGGCTTCACTAGATTTGAACTACTGATTCTATTTTTTTGACAATAAAAGGATTCTTTTCAGTATCTTGTCCTGTGTCAGCCATCCTTGAGGAAAGAGGAAGAGGTGGGCGATGGTGAGGGTCTCCTTGTGGACTTCTCTTGCACATGTAGTTTTCAGAGTCAGGTTGAAGGGATATAAGTGATTTTTCAGTGAGACATGCCACTTTTCAGACTTGTTATTGAATAACTGTTTCAGTCCAGGCTATTAGGAGCATTTTCAACAAAAAGAATCCCGTCTTCAGTCTTAATGATACTAAAGGAAAAGTAGGAAAAAGGGCATTTCTCCGACAAGATTTAGAATATCTGCAGTTATTTTCCCAGAGGTTTTTGCTAAAATCGAAGCTAATCTAGCTCATTTTGAAATTTTACTAATGCATACCTTGGATTTTTAAAGATGAGAATTCACTCTAAGTTCCCTTTTCGTATTTTTCTTCGATAGTCCCAATAATATTTCTCTATTTCAGCCACCACTGATCACAGAACTTCTTTAACATTTTACCCTCATACAAATTATGACATCAAGTAGTAATTCTTCCTGTGCCTGATACTGCATGAAATACTGTGAGAATCCAAAAGAAGTAAAAGGCATAGGGAGCAGACACGTTTTCAAAGAAGGTAAACCTTAGACACATGAAACAATTAAGAACAAGTGAACTCTGGAATAGAAAGTGCCAGATTGTGTGACACAGACAACAGGGCAACAGGGCTTAGAGACGGGCAAGATTAGCGCGGGCTGTATTCATCAAGGAAGGATTTGGCCTGAGCTTCGAATGATTGGTTGGATTTGGATCACGATAGAAAAGAGGAGAAGGCATTCCAGGCAGCAGGGAAAGCAAAAGCAAGCTCAGAAGCAGAAATGTCACGCAAATGTCATCGTATGCCCTAATTTTAATGATCCCGCAGTCCTAGGAAGTGACTTTGATCTCCTTGTAATTTACATCAGCAGCAAAATATTCCAGTTTAGTAGCTGACTTCATTACAGAGAAGGAAGATTGAAGAGTGAATACTGAATATATCTATTTAACAAGTAATGATAGTAAATAAAAATATGAATAAGCTGAAGTTTTAGTTTCTAGCAATTCCAAGCATGTTCTTTAGTCCCTGGCTTGGTTTTAAGAGGACAGAATTCCTAGGGCATCATAAAGGACCTCAAACATTCAAGATAACTAATCTAATCTCTAAACTAGAGGAAGGATGTTTTTCTTAATACTGTAATGAAAAAGGCTGCTGCCGTATTTTATGTGGCACCAACCCTGTTGGTTATTAATCAAACTCTTAAGGCTAAACTGCAGGGCTGCTCTCATCCTTGGATCTTTAGTGAGTGAGCCCTAGTAAACATAACCATCATTCTCCTTGCCTTCTCCAGTGAGAAGGAATGCTGACACCGAAATGTTTTAGAGTCAGCTGCAAGAACTCATTAATATTGTGCCAAAGTAGGAACTGCTGATCATCAGGGATTTGATCACAAAGTAAATTAGAGGTTGTGCATCACCATGTCTTGTGACAAACATGAATTAGTAAAAGTAAATAAGCATGAAGACAGACCGATTAAGGTCTGCTTATATAATTGGTTCTTGAAAACACTTTATTCCAATATATTAGGAGAGAAATGAGCATCAACTTGGAAATCAGATTGACTCTGTCATAACACTGAACAAAAGAACTGTTAGAGGTTTGTAGTAAGAGATCCTGGCAGAGGCCAGTATCGATTCAGATTACTGGTCAGCACTCTTAAGATGCTGTACTTTTCTGGGTGTTAAGAATCCCCTGGGAAAATAAGAGAAAGAAAATTGAGTTTGCAGTGCACAGAAACATTTGATTTGAAATGAGGTCTAAAGAACCTAGTGCTCTGATGTCACTAGTGTTATGAGGAAGTAATTTGTGGATAAAAAGTAAAAAGGAAGGTCCAAAAGTAGTACTAAAATTTTAATTCTGAAATATATGCCCAGCCCAAAATAAGCTAAAAAAATATAGTTTTGAGTAACATACTGGAAGTTTGGCAAAAGAGAAGACCTCTTAACTCTTCAGAAAAAATTTTGAAATTAGTGAAGGTTTAAATGTGATCATGACTGGAATAGAAGTGGAAAAAGAACAAGAAATCACATCATTTTAACAACGTCATTAATGAGGTGATAGCAAGAGACTCTCATAGAAGTTATTTCATTTGTAGACTGGAATTGCTCAAAAGGAAGAAAATGTAATATTCTCGTAAAAAAAGACATGCTCAAGTGTGAATTTCCAAGCAAGTGGTTTATCCTATTAATAAAATAAGTATAAACCATCCAGTTTCAGAAAACCTATGAGGTTGGAAGAGTGGGTATTCCATTTTATAGGTGAGGAAACTGAGATGTTGATACAAATAGTAAGGGTTCTATCAATTTGAACCTAAGTCACTTTAAATTTTTAAAAATAAATCACTCAAAACTGTTACAATTTTTGCATTTGACTTCAAATGAACAGGGTAGATAAATTCCTACCTAGATAGAAACTTATTTTATTATAATTTCCTAATTCCCCAAAGATAAGTCCTCAATGATTAAGTCTCTTGAGTGTCTTTCAAATAGCATTTAGATTTTTGTGTTAAAACTTTTTGGTACTTAATCCTAAGGAACTAATGATACACTCGTATAACTAAATAGACTACTTTCAAGTTGTTTTCCAATTTTAGTTTTTTTGTCATTAGTAGTATATTTCAGACATAATAAAGGAAGCCAGGAGCCTTTTTCACGTCATGCTTCATGCGTAAGAGAGAGAAAGCAATACGGGCACCTTGTTAGAATTTCCAAGAACTTTTATGTTCAGGAATTTCTAGTCAGGAATTTCATTGATTTTTTTTTTTAAGTTCCCCCAGGGGCAATTGAGCTCCTGGGCTGCTGGTTCTCATAACCAAGCTCATACCTGACAAACAAAAATGCATTACTTCGTGACAAGGTATAATTAGTAATTTCCCTCTAAACTGGAATAGTCATTTTAGCTGTCAGAGATTTTTTTTTCCTAGTAAAAAAAATTCCCTTGCAAAAAGCAAATTAAGATCTGAAGGATACTTACCGAGTTGAGCAAGCAAGGGGAATTGGATTACGTGAAAGGAAGCTATATGTGTTTCCACTTTTGGAATGTTCCATAGACTAAATGTTCTCTAGGATTCCTCCTGATACTTTCACCAATCTCCTCATTCACAAATAGCAGTATTATGTGTAATTTTCTCCCTGAAATAAAGCAAATAATGGAAGGTTTTAAGAGACATCTTCAGATCCTTCAGATAATAATATTCTAAGTACAGGACTAAATTAATTCATAATACTATAGTGTGTCAGTTAAGAATGCTCTCGGCTACAAATAACAGAAAGCTGTACTACTGTTAACCTAAAGATGTAGGATATATGTCTCTGACATAATAAGTAGTCTAGGGAAAGTCACCTGCTGGCAGGGAAGAGGAGGAGGGAGAGTTCACTGGGTAGGAGGTTGGTTGTATCTCTGGCTATCTTGGCTTCTCCCCCTTGACACTTTCATGGCAACTCTGGGCATAAGGCCCATGGTGAAAACAGGAAAAGGTAAAAGGAGTGAAAGGATAGTGCCAGCCTTGTCTGTCCTACTGGTAAAACATAAGGCCTCCCCCTACCCAGAAGGCTCCAACCCACTTCCGCACATAGCTTTTTACCCAGAGTTGGCTCACTTTCAAAGCTGGAAGCAAAAACTGGGATATGAGTATTTGATTTTCTAACCTCTATTCCAGAAGCAGGGAAGAAAGAAGGTGGTTGGGAATGGGATTGGAATAACCAACCAACAGTGATTGTCATGCCACAAAAAATAATAAGTGCTACCACCAAAATAAACTTTAATCATAAATTACATTATTCCATTATAGCTTACCTGGATCTAGAAAATAATCACTTAAGATGAATTACCATATATCCAAAGACCAGCAGAGAAAATCACACTCCCAAAGATTTCAGAAGCTGGACTTTGTGCCAGGTGCACTTTCTGCAAAGTGATTCAGATTCATGCCTCAACAAAATATCAGATTGCTTCCAGACGAGGGCCTTCAGAGTCACTTGAGAATATATGAAACTCCAGTGTCAAGCATTTGCTGCAGAGGGTGAGAGCAGGAAACCCTCATAGTCCCCATGTTTGAAGAATTTCCTTCATGAAAAAAATAGCATTGATAAGCAATAGTGATTGACTGATTGATGATGCAATCTCTGACATATAAGTAAATATGCCAGTAACATAAGTAAATATGCCAATGATATGTGTATATAATTTTAGCCCAAAGCAAAAATAATTTCTCTTTTAGGATATTTGTGAGCTTACTAAAATGTACAGTTGCTAGTCATCATCATTTTGATATTTAGAAATAACTCACAAGTCTTCATTATAGTTGCCTATTATTTTCTTAAGGGGACTCAAATGTAGACTAGAATCCCCAGGTTGGAAACCACTCAACTTTCCACTGATGCTTCCACACTGATTTTGAAAGAAATCATTGTATGGTGTTAAGTAGACTTATTGATTATTTCTTGATATATACAAATACCAGGTCATTATGTTTTACATCTGAAACTAATATGATGTTATATATCAACTATATCTCAATAAAAAATTGTATCAGACATAAAAATTATTTTATTTTTAATTGGTTACATTTTAACAGCGTATTAGCTTCCTCTGATAAGATTAGTAAAAAATGTTCTTATTTTGTCTCATTCTCTGAATGAAAGGGAAACAGTTTGATTCTGGTAAAATTTTGCTTAATTTGATTTCTCAGAATTTAATACTGCAGTATATATTCTACCACCTTGTCACACATTTTCTTAGACAGTCCTATTTTAGATAATCTGTCCCCTCATTCCCCTGATTATTTTCCTCATAATCATATTTGCATTTGATAGAACATACATACCATAAACAGCACCAGTAGCAGGAAATGTGTAGACTTTAGTATATTGTATATAAGGACTATTCAATTTTTAAAATTAGCTGTTTCAACTAGAATGTGTTTGGCTGCAAGTAACAGATAATCAGTGACAATGGTTTCACCAGAAAAGAGTTTATTTCTCTCAGGCATCATGAAGGGCAAAAGCAGTCTGGCCAGGATTGGTATAGTTGCTCAAACAAGCCACCAAAGCACCAGCCTCCTTCTGACCTCCTGCTGCTCCATCCATACCATGTGGCTTTCAACCTCACGTTTGCAAAAAGGCTGCTGCCCCTCCCTGTTCCAGGCAGGAAGGAAGATAGATGAAGGGCAAAAGACATAAGACATAATGGCTGATTATTCCCCTTTTATCCAGAAAACAACAGCTTTCCAGAAATTTGACCTTAGAAGTTTGGGTTATATCTTATTATTCAAAACCATTACATAGTAACCCAGAAGTGCAAGAATACATGGGGAGATGAGTACTTTGAACTAGTCACATTGCTTCTTCAAGCAAAGTCAGGATTTCGCTAGAAAGAAGAAGGTAAAAAAGGATTTTGGATAGACAACAAGTAATTGTACTTAAGACAGATGAGTTAACCAAATAAAAATTGTCCCTTTTATTATATATTAGTTTTTTCCCCCTAAATTTAACTTAAAATGCCTAACATAATTGAAAATAAAGAAGTTTTGCAATGTAGACACTAAAAGTTATAAATAAACTAGTTCAGTGTTCTCTGAACAGCAACTAACACATACGTTGCAGGAATTTAATGAATAGTAAATTAAATTGTGTTGATTGCTTCAGTGATTTTCCTTAACCTAAATTTTCACTTTAACAGTTGCAACACAGTATTCATATATGCAATCAACTCTCAATTACCAAAGGGTGCATACTGTGAATTCCCATTATTGTTCGAAATTCCAGCTATCCATTTCTTCTTTGCATCGTCACCTAGTGGAACGCTTTCACTCCTTTGTTAATCTTAGGGTGAACTCTGCTCCTTCTCACTATAGCAAAACACAACTGGAGTGGAAGCAGATGTGAGTTCCCTCTCTACACTTGGGTCAGCTTCCATAGAGGATCTTTCCTTCCCATGACCTTCTCCTCCTTCAGCAAAGATGTAAACCCTGAAGCATTTATCCAAAGAGCAGCTATTTTGAGGCCAGTCTTCTCCATCTTGACTATGAATCAAGGTGAGAAATATTAAGAGTATCAAATGCATTTGCCTAAGAGTGTACCAATTCCTCCTAAATTGAGCATCCACGTTCTTGTTTGAAAAGTTGTGAGTTTACGGTGTGGAAAACACTTACTTTGTTCATTCAGTCAATCGTGTATTCATTTGACAAATACCTGTTGAATTCCTACCATGTGCTGTATATCATGCTGAGCTCACAATGCATGTAGTCACACTGTATTCTGCAGCCATATTGAATAGTATTTGTAAATGTAGCTTGAAAAAAATTTACTTTCGTAACTTACCTATGTTGTTTCATTTTTGTTACTACATAGTCTACCAGGCTGTACAGCTCCACGATGGGAGTGGGAGGGGGCTATATATGTAAACTACCTGTGAGTCATGTGAGTGGTGTCCCAGGGGCTACAGAGGACACAACCCATCTGAGTGTATGCAGTTGCTCTGGTTACTTTACTGCACATTTGAGGATTGGTTCCTGGTTTACATTACCCATATTATTATCTTAGGTAATTTAGACTTGGAAAAATACAGGATTTTTTAAAATCGGGCAATTTTCCCTCATATATGTATCTAGATCTTAGATAAATTACTAGTATTGCATTTACTTTCTATAAATATTAATCGTAAGACAATTTAATATCTATTTTCTTTCCTCTTTTGTGAATAGACAGCATGTCCACATGCTTTTGCTACAGCACTTTGGGGTTTAGGATACCTCATAAACTTCCAACTTTGTAAATTTGCAGGAGTATTGGCCAACTGATTTCATTCCTTTGATGTATGGAGGAAAATACTTCATTCTTCAAGCCCTCTTAGAAACTTATATTGCAATTCCGTACAATATTACTGCAAAAAAAAAAAACCCTACCATCTTATTCACTCCAGTGAGAAATGTTTATTATTAAACAAATATATGTTATATAACATTTGTTTTTATTAACACTTCCTTTTTCTATATTCCTTATTTTACATAGTTCACTTTTACGTTGATGACTTTTTAAAAAAATTATTTCTGCTTAATTTTTATCTGAAATTATTCAGGAAGCTATGTCACTGTATCTTTGACATTTTCAATATGTCTTTTATTAAATACAGTATTTGTCTTCAGTTAGTGACAAATGTAAAGTTTAATTTTGGCAACTTTTAAGTCCTCTTCAGAAATCATTATATTACTTTACAGATGATCCATAGCATTTTCTCTTCTTGGTTTTTCAACAAGTTGTCTATAATATGTATGCCTTAATATTACCTTTGTAATCTGAACTATTAAAAAATCTGTGGTAAAAAGAGGAAGTACCATTTTACTAAATATTCTTTTAATATTTTAAAAGCAATTCCCATTGTTACCATTGCCTTAATTTTTATTATCCTTTATTGTAGAGTTGCATGTTGTTTCGAAGGGCTTTTAGTTTTGTTTGTTTGTTTTTTATAAATTTATTTATTTATTTATTTGGCTGTGTTGGGTCTTCGTTTCTGTGCGAGGGCTATCTCTAGTTGCGGCGAGCGGGGGCCACTTTTCATTGCGGTGCGTGGGCCTCTCACTGTCATGGCCTCTCTTGTTGCGGAGCACAGGCTCCAGACGCGCAGCTCAGTAGCTGTGGCTCATGGGCCCAGTTGCTCCGTGGCATATGGGATCTTCCCAGACCAGGGCTCGAACCTGTGTCCCCTGCATTGGCAGGCAGATTCTCAACCACTGTGCCACCTGGGAAGCCCAAAGGCTTTTAGTTTTACTCGCCCTTTGCTTCTAGATTTCTAACTGCTTGTGAATCTTTTGAATATACATTTAGACATGAGAGGAAAAAAAATGTGAGTAATGCTTGCTAACTGTGGGATGATTGCAGACTGAGAAGGAAGTGAATAAAGAGGTAATATATAATCACAAATCAACCCCCAGACCCAGTGTTAGCTTCTTTCAGTACCCTATTGGACAGGGAAGATCTCTTTTGAGTTTCACAGATTAGCAAAAACTTCCTTGTATTTACCATGTACTGAAAAATTAGCAGTGTGTATGGGGAGAAGAAAGATAATGAAAAGAGAAATTAGTCTCTGAAAAGCACATTCTAATGAGGCCATGAAATGCAAGTTCACGTGTCTTCTCTCCAAATATTTATTTAAGAGATCCAGCAATAGAAGCCAGGAGCTGCCTGCCTCTTTGGATTACCCAAAAGAGGTGATTGTGGTTTCATAATAGTATAAAAAACATCAAGAGAAGTAAGAAGAGCTACAGTCTTGCAGCCTGTGGAACAAAAAATACATTCACAGAAAGACAGACAAGACGAAAAGGCAGACGGCTATGTACCAGATGAAGGAACAAGATAAAACCCCAGAAAAACAACTAAATGAAATGGAGATAGGCAGTCTTCCAGAAAAAGAATACAGAATAATGATAGTGAAGATGATCCAGGACCTCGGAAATAGAATGGAGGAAAAGATCGAGAAGATACAAGAAATGTTTAACAAAGACCTAGGAGAATTAAAGAACAAACAAACAGAGATGAACAGTACAATAACTGAAAGGAAAAATGCACTAGAAGGAATCAATAGCAGAGTAACTGAGGCAGAAGAATGGATTAGTGACCTGGGAGACAGAATGGTGGAGTTCAGTGCTGCGGAACAGAATAAAGAACAAAGAATGAAAAGAAATGAAGACAGGGCTTCCCTGGTGGCGCAGTGGTTGAGAGTCCGCCTGCCGATGCAGGGGACACGGGTTCGTGCCCCGGTCCGGGATGATACCACATGCCACGGAGCGGCTGGGCCCGTGAGCCATGGCCGCTGAGCCTGCGCATCCGGAGCCTGTGCTCCGCAACAGGAGAGGCCACAACAGTGAGAGGGCCGCGTACTGCAAAAAAAAACAGAAATGAAGACAGCCTAAAGGACCTCTGGGACAACATTAAAAGCAACTACATTCGCATTATAGGGGTCCTAGAAGGAGAAGAGAGCGAGAAAACCCAAGAAAATATTTGAAGAGATCATAGTCGAAAACTACCCTAACATGGGAAAGGAAATAGCCACCCAAGTCCAGGAAGTGCAGAGAGTCCCATACAGGATAAACCCAAGGAGAAACATGCTGAGACACATAGTAATCAAATTGGCAAAAATTAAAGACAAAAATTATTGAAAGCAGCAAGGGAAACACGACAAATAACATACAAGGGAACTCCCGTAAGGTTAACAGCTGATTTCTCAGCAGAAACTCTACAAGCCAGAAGGGAGTGGCATGATGTACTCAAAGTGATGAAAGGGAAGAACCTACAACCAAGATTACTCTACCCAGCAAGGATCTTATTCACATTCGATGGAGAAATCAAAAGCTTTACAGACAAGCAAAAGCTAAGAGAATTCAGCACCACCAAACTAGCTCTACAAGAAATGCTAAAGGAACTTCTCTAAGTGCGAAACACAAGAGAAGAAAAGAACCTACAAAAACAAACCCCCCAAAATTAAGAAAATGGTAATAGGAAGGTACATATCGATAATTACCTTAAACGTGAATGGATTAAATGCTCCAACCAAAAGACACAGGCTTGCTGAATGGATACAAAAACCAGACCCATCTCTATGCTGTCTACAACAGACCCACTTTAGACCTAGGGACACATACAGTCTGAAAGTGAGGGGATGGAAAAAGTTATTCCATGCAAATGGAAATCAAAAGAAAGCTGGAGTAGCAATACTCATATCAGATAAAATAGACTTTAAAATAAAGAATGTTACAAGAGACAAGGAAGGACACTACATAATGATCAAAGGATCAATCCAAGAAGAAGATATAACAATTACAAATATATATGCACCCAACATAGGAGCACCTCAATACATAAGGCAAATGCTAACAGCTCTAAAAGAGGAAATCAACAGTAACACAATAATAGTGGGGGACTTTAACACCTCACTCACACCTATGGACAGATCATCTAAACAGAAAATTAATAAGGAAACACAAACCTTAAATGACACAATAGACCAGGTATATTTACTTGATATTTATAGGACATTCCATTCCAGAAACAGCAGATTACACTTTCTTCTCAAGTGCACACAGAACATTCTCCAGGATAGAGCACATCTTGGGTCACAAATCAAGCCTCAGTAAATTTAAGAAAATTGAAATCATACCAAGCATCTTTTCTGACCACAATGCTACGAGATTAGAAATCAGTTACAGGGAGAAAAACATAAAAAACACAAACACATGGAAGCTAAACAATACATTACTAAATAACCAAGAGATCACTAAAGAAATCAAAGAGGAAATCAAAAAATACCTAAAGACAAATGACAATGAAAATACAACGATCCAAAACCTATGGGATGCAGCAAAAGCAGTTCTAAGAGGGAAATTTATAGCTATACAAGCCTACCTCAAGAAACAAGAAAAATCTCAAATACACAATCTAACGTTACACCTAAAGGAACCAGAGAAAGAAGAGTAAACAAAACCCAACGTTAGCAGGTAGAAGGAAATCATAAAAATCAGAGCAGAAATAAATGAAATAGAAACAAAGAAAACAGTAACAAAGATCAATAAAACTAAAAGCTGGTTCTTTGAGAAGATAAACAAAATTGATAAACCATTATCCAGACTCATCAAGGAAAAGAGGGACAGGACTCAAATTAATAAAATTAGAAATGAAAAAGAAGTTACAACAGACACTGTAAAAATACAAAACATCATAAGAGGCTACTACAAGCAATTCTATGCCAATAAAATGGACAAGCTGGAAGAAATGGACAAATTCTTAGAAAGGTATAACCTTCCAAGACTGAACCAGGAAGAGAAGAAAATATGAACAGACCAATCGCAAGCACTGAAATTGAAACTGTGATTAAAAATCTTCCAAGATACAAAAGTCCAGGACCAGATGACTCCACAGGTGAATTCTATCAAACATTTAGAGAAGAGCTAACACCCATCCTTCTCAAACTCTTCCAAAAAATTGCAGAGGAAGGAAAACTCCCAAACTCATTCTATGAGGCCACCATCACCCTGATACCAATACCAGACAACGATACTACAAAAAAAGAAAATTACAGACCAATATCACTGATGAATAGAGATGCAAAAATCCTCAACAAAATACTAACAAAGAGAATTCAACAACACATTATAAGGATCATACACCATAATCAAGTGGGATTTATCCCAGAGATGCAAGGATTCTTCAATATATGCAAATCAATCAATGTGATATGCCATATTAACAAATTGAAGAGTAAAAACCATGTGATCATCTCAATAGATGCAGAAAAAGCTTTTGACAAAATTCAACAGCCATTTATGATAAAAACTCCCTAGAAAGTGGGCATAGAGGGAACCTACTTCAACGTAACAAAGACCATATATGACAAACCCCCAGGAAACCTCATTCTCAATTGTGAAAACCTGAAAGAATTTCCTCTAAAATCAGGAACAAGACAAGGATGTCCACTCTCACCACTGTTATTCAACATAGTTTTGGAAGTCCTAACCACAGCAATCAGAGAAGAAAAAGAAATAAAAGGAATACAAATTGCAAAAGAAGAAGTAAAACTGTCACTGTTTGCAGATGACATGATACTATACATAGACAATCCTAAAGATGCCACCAGGAAACTACTAGAGCTAATCAGTGAATTTGGTGAAGTTGCAGGATACAAAATTAATGCCCAGAAATATCTTGCATTCCTATACACTAATGATGAAAACTCTGAAAGAGAAATTAAGGAAACACTCCCATTTATTATTGCAACAAAACGAATAAAATACCTAGGAATAAACCTACCTAGGGAGCCAGAAGACCTTATGCGGAAAACTATAAGACACTGATGAAAGAAATTAAAAATGATACCAACAGAGGGAGAGATATACCATGTTCTTGGATTGGAAGAATCAATATTGTGAAAATGACTATACTACCCAAAGCAATCTACAGATTCAATGCAATCCGTATCAAATTACCAATGGCATTTTTTATAGAACTAGAACAAAAGATCTTAAAATTTGTATGGAGACACAAAAGACCCTGAATGACCAAAGCAGTCTTGAGGGAAAATAACGGAGCTGGAAGCATCAGACTCCCTGACTTCAGACTATGCTATAAAGCTACAGTAATCAAGACAATATGGTACTGGCACAAAAACAGAAATATAGATCAGTGGAACAGGATAGAAAGCCCAGAGATAAACCCACACAGCTCTGGTCAACTAGTCTATGACAAAGGAGGCAAGGATATACAAAGGAGAAAAGACAGTGTCTTCAGTAAGTGGTGCTGGGAAAACTGGACAGCTAAATGTAAAAGAATGAAATTAGAAGACTCCCTTACACCATATGCAAGAATAAACTCAAAATGGATTAGAGACCTAAATGTAAGACCGGGCACTATAAAACTCTTAGAAGAAAACATAGGAAAAATAGTCTTTGACATAAATCACAGCAAGATATTTTTTGATCCACCTCCTAGAGTAATGGAAATAAAAATAAAAAGTGGGACCTAATGAAACATAAAAGCTTTTGCAAAAAAATAAAAAAATCTAGGGTTGGCTTTGTTGTTTTTAATCCTGAATTCTCTATTTTGTCAACAGAAAATAGAGAGATGACAAAAATTCAGTTTGATGTCCTTAGGAGAGAGAAGTAGTTTAGCAGGGATTTTTTTCATATCAATGAAGTTGTTCCAATATGAATGCAGAAGACTCTTAATGCTTGTGAGTGTGGTATTTACATTAATGGAAGTGGAAGGTATCATCTCAGGTATGTTGGTGGTGTTGTCATTATTTAGTCTGAGAACTCTATTCAGAGAGAGTCTCGATACAAGTAACTGAAGCTGTTGCCCTCACTGAGGTGTTCTCTCCCTGAAAATTTGTAATGTACACAATAACATTAATTGCTGATACAGGGAAGTCGTATTTGAAAGGAAAAGAGGGCCAGAGGAAATTTGGATGGGAGAGCATTCGGCAGCCTCCTTTTATGGAGAGCCAGCAGGATAGTTTTAAGGCCTCCAGCTCCATAGTATTTATACAGTATTTGTGGTATTTTCCTTTTTCTTTTCCTATTCATCCTTAGTAGAAGAAAGGACAAAAAGACCTGGTGAAAAGCTTCACCAGGAAGAGGGTTTTTTTGCCAGAATTTAAAAGAAGACAGAGTCGGAGCCCAGTGTTACCTGTGGAGGAACTGAGGGAAGAAGAGCAAAGGCAAAAGGCCTTAGATAGTGGGAGAGGGAGGCAGCACCCACCAGCACCCAGATGGCCCTCCTGGAAATGTGGGGAACTTTCTCCTGGGAAAGTAAGCGGAGTTCCAAACTATGGCTTGCGGCAGTTATGAGCCAATGTACACACAGCAACTTCTGCCTCTGAGCTTTGTGTGAAACCTCGGAGAAGAGAGGCCCAAAGAACTTTAGTAGAAAATGTGCCGCCCTGGTTGGGAGACCTACCTGTAGCCGTCACTCCTGGCTTTTGAGTCTCAGCTCCACAGCTGGTTCAGCGTGTGACCCTGCGGCACTCTGAGCCACAGCTTCTTTAGCTTTGAAATGTGGATACTAAGAATATCAACCTCATAGGTGAAGATGGATCTAGATGATTCATGTAGAACAACTAGCACAGGTTCCGGTACTCAGGACAACCTCCCTGTATGTTAATTGATGATCCACATATTTGCAACAACAGGGATGCAATTAAAAAAGAATCCATGCTGTAAGCAATCAAGGAGGGCAGTCTTTGAGACTACTATTAGGCAAGTTCAGTTAGCCAAACAACAAATAATTATTGAATGTCCACTCTGCAGGGCATTGATACGAAGGTGACCCTGACTTCACACCTACCTTCAAAGAGCTTAGAGTTTAGTAAGGAGGACAGATACGTGTGCAGACAATGTACAGAATGGTGCGTCATTTATCAGAGCTGTGGTATCACGTTGTGTAGGACCCTGCACTTGAAAATGGAGTACTTGAGTTCAGATCTCAACTCTGTCGCTCACTAGCTGTGTGACCTTAGATAAGGTACTTAACCTCTCTATGCCCAAGTTTCCCTTTATATAAGTGACAATAATAATAGCACTTGTATCCAAGAGTTGTAGTGAGGATTAATCTTGTGAATAATGTGCAGTACTTAAAGTAATGCTTTGCACTCAATACGTACTAGTTTTTATGACATTGTAACAGAAATGAGGAACCTGACTGCTTACCTGTCCCTTCTTTCTTTTTTTGGCATAGAGGTGGTTAGGAAAGTTTTCCTGGTGGAAGTGGTGTCTTGAGGAAGAGCCTCCCAGAGAGGGGAGAAAAGGATCCTAGAAAGAGAAATGGCATGTACAAAGACCCAAAGGAGGGAGCTAGCATCTTTGAAGGATAGCAATTAGTTCAAAATGGCTAGGATTTGGAAAATGTGGGGAAGAGCGAAGGAAGGAGAAGAGAAGTGAAGTAAGAGGCCAGATCCTGAAGGGCTTTGTAAACTATCCTAAGGAGTTTGGACTTTCTCCCAAAAGCAATGGGGAGCCTAGAGGAGTAATTTAATCAAATGATCAAAAATCCTGGAAACAGAGGCCCAGAGGGTGAATGTGAATACACAAAGACAGCATTGAGCTGAGGGTTGCATTTTGGAGAGGGCCCACATTTGGTGAAAGTGGAAAGAAAGGGCACCGGTAGAGGAGAATGAGAAGGAATGGACACCTTATGAGAATAACCAGGTGGCGCTGGGCCTGGACCAAGGGGGAGGATAGGATTTTAAGTAGAAAGGGTTAAGCAGAAGAGCGAGTGCGGCGGAGAGATCAAACAAAATAAGGCCTGAGAGAGGTTTATTGGTTCTGGCAATTAGGAGGTAATTGGTTACCTTCGAGCATCGAGGAAGCACTGGAGCTGGACGCCATATGGCAGAGGGTGCAGAGACCGGGAGAAAGTAGACTCCCTGGATCAGGCCTCCAGGTGCACCCAGCCTGGCATTAAAAGAAGGGGAAAGAGAGAGGTTACAGACCTGCCTCTGAATAGAAGAAACTCAAGAGATGATTTCTGTGAAGAGGAAATTTCTAGAGGGATGGAGAGAATCAGGATGACTGTTAGATTCAGAAGGGAGAAGGCAGGGGGTCTCTCTTAATTGGCTCAGAAGACAGGACGGATACAGGAACAGAGACCATTTCTGAGGCTAAGAAAGGAGAGACTCAGAGGAGTTTTTTTTAAGTTCTGAGAATGAGGGGAAATATACTGGAATGGGGGGCTTGCGGTAATGGCAGGTTTTGAGTCAGCTGCTGTGGGAGGGGCTTTAGGGACTTAATGAGAAATGAGTAAAACAATTCCTGGGCACCCATGAGGTTAAGTGCTACTCTTTCACAATAAGTTAATGAATTTAATTTTTCTGTAAGCTTCCTGCAATTGTGAGAATGAAAAAAACAATGTGTCCACTTAATTCCTTAAGAAACTTGAATTTAATTCAGAACTCCCAGAAGCTACTGAACTTTATAAAATGGTATTCATTTTCCAATTCCCTTAATTCTACTAACCTTTCCCCAAAATTCAACATTGCCTTTCAAAAGAACTGCCAAAAATAAGTGGTAGCGTTGCCAGTGCATCCTCTCCTTCCACTTTTGATATTGGCTATGTTTCAGAATTCATTTTTTTTTTTTATACAGCAGGTTCTTATTAGTTTATACATGTCAATCCCAGTCTCCCAATTCATCCCCCCCTTCCACCGCTTTCCCCCCTTGGTGTCCATACGTTTGTTCTCTACATCTGTGTCTCTTTACTTGTTAAAATGTTTCATTCCGATTTCCCCAAACACTGGGCCCTATAGCTTCTCTGACTTTCACGAGTTGTAATTCTGTCTTACTCGTGTCTCTGCCATTCTCGCCGCCTCCAGTGTTGGAGGACTCATCCCATTCATGTGTTTCCTCTATTACCAGCTTTCCTCATTATATTATTTCATGTTTTCAGTTTTTTGCTTTGTTAATTATGAACATTTGCCATAATTTCACGTTGGCATTATTGAAACGTCCGATTCTCCAAAGGGCAAGCTAAATGAATGTCTTACCACAAGGAACAGAATTTCTCCTTAAATCACTGCTTTTATTTGACCTTCGAATCACCGCAGTCTAGTTTTAGAGCCTTTCCCCAAAACTCTGAAAAGCTTCTTCTGAGTCACTTCATGGCATGCAGGACCCCTGAGAGGGCGAAGGCTGCTTTCAATGGCTCAGCCCGTCCCATTTCAGTAAAAGGACATCACTTCCCTAAAATGAACCCCTGCTTAGAGAACATTTCTCATTCTCTGATAGAGTCAAACCAGACCAAAGAGAAGCACATTCTGGGAAGTAAGTTTTCCAATGTTTCTGACCATAAAGCTGGGTTTCTGCAATCTAAGATTATTCCCAGCAGGAAGCCTAAGTACAGCCTGAAGCTACAGAAAAGATGTATCCCTGTTTTACCTGTTATGTCTCTAAACTGTGATCACTTATTTTCATTCCAGAGCCATACTTTGTGCTGAACCATGAAAGCAAAAATACATTTAAAATATTAAACTGTAAGCCGTTAGAGAAGGGTAAAAGAATCCCTTTGTGTCGGGATTTCTTCTGTCTGAAGGGATGAATAGCAGCAGCCTTTCTCTGACATAAATAGCTTTCATATAATACCTTCCAGTGGGAAAAAAAAAATGGCTTTAGGACAAAATACAGTCACCACTCCTTTTCCCCATGCATGAACTTTGCACAGAAGAATAACATTAACAGATTATTAAACTATTTGTCACCAAAGGAAAGTAGATGGTAGTTTTGTGCCTTAGATAATTTGTAGCAAAAAAAAAAAAAAAAAAAAATCAAAGGGATAGTCAGTCTTCCCTTGCCTTGTTTTCACATTCACTCATTTTTCCCTTTCCAATGTATTCCACAATTGTCCTAGACTTTCAAACTTGTGATTTTGTTCATTATTGCAAATGGTTTAATTTTCATTCTACAATCTAGATTAGGTTTGAGTTCAGCGTGAGAGAAGGGAACCGTTGAAAAACACTTTTTTTCTTTCCTTTGTTTCCTAAGGGAAGGCTTTGGTTCTCAGAGGATATCAAATTCCAATGTCAGTTTTGTAAATCAGTATCAGGAAGTCTGTTGTCTTCCCAGGCCAGGCTGTTTGTCTTGTTTGTGTGTTTGTAGTAAACTCATCTGCAAGTGCTTCCCTGATAAAGTTAACACTTAGTTAATTACCCAGAGCCTTGACATGTCCTATACTTGCCATTTGGCTAACAAACCTTTGATACTTGTCTTGGGTAGGATTTGTTGAGGCCTAGAGAGGCAAGCTCTTGATGGATGGGGAACAAACCAAATAAATACAGTATTTTATGTTCTTTTAATTCAGGGCCAAGTGTATTTGGATGAAGTGTTTATTTAGTTTGCTGGCTGTTTCAAGATGCTGTGGTGTATTGATTCCTTTTATTACTAGCAGCCGTTTAACCTGACCTCTTCCAGATCCAGTATTTTAAAAGCCATAAATTTTAACTTTACTCATGAGCAAAGGCTGAAATGCTGTGAAAGCCTTTTTATTAGTTGAGCTCCACCATTCTCGATGCTCTCATGTCACCTGTGGCAACGATATTTAGGACTTCTTACATGAGAGTGGCTGGTCGAGTGCTGGTGGGGTTGGGTGGGGAGTGCAGGCAGCCATTAAAGGAAGTCATAAACATTTCAGGCATATAGGATTCCATGACGCGAGAGCAGACAGGTGCAGGAGAGAAGGGGCAGGCCTAAGGAGAAAAGGATTGGGGTTGATCGTGT
Organism: Delphinus delphis; assembly: GCF_949987515.2. Classification (NCBI taxonomy): domain Eukaryota; kingdom Metazoa; phylum Chordata; class Mammalia; order Artiodactyla; family Delphinidae; genus Delphinus; species Delphinus delphis. The sequence goes on along the minus strand of NC_082689.1, from coordinate 30,723,901 downwards.
TAAATAAACATTGACTTCAGCCTCTCAGATACTGAACACTGTTTGGAAACGAGGAACAGAACACCAGGTAACCAAGGAGCAGGTCTGAGCCAGAGACCAACTTGGGACGCCAGTCTTAGACAACTACCCTGGTCTTCGTGTCCCAAGGTCCCAGGTACAACCTTAATCTCTGGAATTAAAACAAACTTAGAAATCATTTTTTTCCCCTAAGCTCTGAAAATATATGCTTCCCATCACAGACTGAGTTGAACGAGATCTTGGAGAGACTCTTTCTAGAATGTCAGTTCATAACTCTTTGAAGATACCTGTCCTCTAAGGACAGGGAACTATTTTATGTCAATCAGCAAATCAAAACCATTTCATCTTGAAAGAGCCCAGTCATGAACCTCCTGGCCAGGTGTATACACTTTAAAGGGCCTAATTTTACATAAAAAGAAGAGAAGGACATATTATATATGAGTTTATTCCTGAAATGCATCAGTAGGTGAGAATGCCTTATATTTGGAATTGAGGACAGGAAGAAACTTAATTCTACTTTGTGTGGCTTTCTGGTTTTAACTTAAGCACACCAGTAGCTGTGGTCTGCTTTGTAGAAAATTTCCCATCAGTTTTCTAATTCTCAAAGATGTTTAAACAGATTTTCTTTTCTCAACCCTTAGACCTCTTTTTATTTAATCATGCAGCAAAACTCTAATACAGCATTAGTGAGGTTATCTAAGCAAAGAAGTATCATTTCACCATAGGAAAAACCCAAGCTATGAAGAGAAAAACTCATATTGAAACAATTTAAATAAAAACGCTTATGACAAAAGAGAAATGTGGAATGAGGAGATTTCCCCCCCATCTTCAGTTTATATTTCTCTGCAGAGGAATTGAATCCATAATGATATGTGTTTGTAATATATTTCTCTGCAGAGGAATTTAATCCATAATGATATGTGTTTGGACATGTTTTATTTTACCTTACTGATCTCTGTCTTTTTTTCCTTAATGACGTAGTCTACCTAAGAATCCTTATACAACCTATGGCCAGAGACTTCTGTCCTAGCATTTTAAGAAGCCAGATATTTTTAATAACTTGAGTAAAACTTAAAAGATAACCCTTAACATTTGTCTCTTCTTTGGATATTTCAGTGACTTAAATATAAGAAAAATTAAATAAATGTCTTGCTGTTAAAATTAAGTTGCTTCCCCAAATCATGTTTCTTAAATCGCTAAAATAGGAGAAATGTTCTTAGTAATTCGAAAAATGAAAACAAAATCAGGGTTAAAACAACAACAGAATTTTACCATCTTTTACTTTTAAAAATTGCCAAAACTCAGTTGGCTATAGGTCTCACGGTATCCAAATCATTGTCTGTCTTCATATAAAAACCAAAGCCTTCAGAGTGTGGGGATCTTTACATGACTATGGCCAAAGACTTCTGTCCTAGCATTTTAAGGAGCTAGGCATTCTTATTAATTCAGTTCCCTGAATTTGATTTAATTCATTGCACTAAACAACAGCAAAACGTTTAGTGTTTTCTTTTTCTACAGCCTTATTTAAATCAAGGTGGACCTGAACACATTCTTTACCCAAACTATCATGTGACCAACGCCCCTTTTTGATAACCATGCATGACTTTTTTTTTAATTGTAGGAAAATACACATAACATAAATGTACCATCTTCAAGTGTGTAGTTCCATGGTGTTAAGTACATTCACATTGATGGGCATCCCACTTCTAACATACCAGGTATTCTAATAAATTCCCCTCTTCCCTGCAGTAAGCACACCACCTCTGCAGCCAGAACTGTCAGGGTGTATTTGATGATCTTGGGCAGAATGTTTCCTTCTACACCCACAAGAGGGAAAGCAGTTGTTACCTTGGGGAAGTTACTCAGATTTCTAGAAAAACTTTCTGTCGGGTTGGCTGTCATGGTGTGAATTAAAAGGTTATGTCAGAGGTTAAACTATGCAATTAAATCAAGAAAGCAGATTATTCTAGTAGCTGACATTAACTTTTGAAAAGAGACGGGATTAGCTGTACTTAGTCACATATAAAATGCACAAAGCAAACACCGGGAAAAAAATTATTTCAGCAGGTTCCCTTGAAAGAAAATCATTCCATCTCACACCTCTAATTTTTCATCTTAATTCTGTCACTTCATGAGGCTCATTATCCTTTTCCAGATTTGCACACAGTGGCTGATGCGTTGTGACGGGTTGTTTTTGCTTTTCTGCCTTAAAAAAACATTCCCTCCCTCCCTAAATAATTATCTGTAAATTAACCTTTTCTCTTACTGGAATATTTAGTGAGATGGAGTAGAGAAAATAGGAATGTGTAAGCGAGACTCTTTGGACAGGAGATAAATTCTTCAAGGCCACGAGGGTATCATTTATTAAATGACTGCTACAGTCCACTAAATGGGCCCCTTTTGACCTGAAAGAGTTAATGCTGTATTGAAAGTGTCTGGGTTGTCCCCAGCTTTTCTCCCTTGGAAGGCTCTGACCCACTAATGGCGGTAATAATAATAACAGAAAACAATCCCACTTTGCCTCCGTTACTCTAAAACTGTTAATGGTATCCTAATGTTTTTTTTATTCTTTAGGTGTAACTGAAAACTGACATTTTGCTCAGCTAAAATTTCTAATGTGCTATTTTTTTTCACTGCCGTTTTTACATACCATGCAGGATGCTGTAAGGAATAAGGCAAAGGCTTATAATTGGTCTTTTAAATCATTATAAACACTTATTTTAAAACAAACAGAATGGCTGCACGACAGATGCAACCTGAGGCCCACTGGTTCCAAACCTACCTGTCAAGGTTTGGGCTGAGAGACTAGCCCAGGTCTTCCCAGCCGGTTATTGACTCCTTTGATCCACTCCAACTCCAGCTCATGCCATGCACGTAGTGACTGACAGTGCCCTGGGTGAAAAAAAAAAAAAAAACCACTTATTTTTTCCCCCCATGGCTATATCTAGTGCCAATAACTCAGTCATAAGATGATGGGAAAAACTATTTAATGATGCATCACAAGCTCCTTCCTAAATTCTTAGCCAGAACTAGGCAGGGAATATAAACATATGACACTTTGCTCAAAAATTGACTTAAAAATAAGAACAAAAGTAGCTCTTTTTTTTATTGTTGTTCGCATATTAGCAGTGAACCAAGTAATGCTTTCTTTTTTGACATAAACACTCTTTAGAAAAGCCATATATGTTTTTTGCTTTTATTAAATTAATTATTAAAAGTGGGAAAAGAGCCCTGTCATGTTTGAAACAGAGCTGGGGCTTCTGGTCTGGAAGGATAACTTCTGTACAAGGCGAAGAAGGACCATACCTCATTCCTGGGGCGGTTCAGATTGCGAGCTTTTGACCCAGAGCGCATCACACACAGTAAGTGCTAATTAAGCTTAGCTGTTTGTTAGTGCTATTGAGCCAAAACACAACACCCATCCCAACTTGAGATCCTCAGGCCATACACACAGGGGGAAGATGAGTCCCACCTAGTGTGGAGCGCAGTTCAAGACCCCCTCCTTGTTTATTGACCGCAGCAATAAACAGGTGTATTCGGGCGACTGTGTTGGGACACAGGGCCTCGTATTGCCAGTGGGGTAAGTCGTACCTCTGGCCGCCTGGCTGCTTCCCTCTCTTTGTGCTCTCTCTGTCTGGCCTCACCTCTGTGCACCTGCAGCCCACGTGGCTCCTCTGCAGTACACGGATCAGTGGGCTTGCCACCCTCCACAGGCCTCTGTTCTCATCTTCCTCCCTGTCCCCTGGACCACCTCTCAGTCTGTCTGATGCTGCCCAGTTTTCAGGGGCCCATGTCAGGCCAGAGTCCTTCTTTCTCTCCCCTGATTCCCACCACTCACTCCATGTCTTGCTTTACCCCACCTTGTTTAGGGGTGCTTTTGAATGCTGCATTTTGACTCTTCGTATAGATTGCTTGTGCCTTAAGAGCAGGTGTTCACAAAGAGATACCCCTCTGTGTCTTCATTTGATCAGTTCAGTCCAGTGCCTATGACAGATTTAGAGGAAAACATCCCTCCTTTTCTTATTAAGAGCAAATATGACACATATATATGGCATGTTGCAGCTTTGCTACTTTCTTGTACATGCGTAATTGCATCTTATCCCAACAAAAACCCATGAAATTGGTATCACTGTTCATTTAGACAAGTTACTTAACCTGCCTGTGCTTTAACTTCGTCAGCTATAAAATGGAGATAACAATAGTGAGTACCTCATATAACTGGGTTAATATCTATATAAAAGTACTCAGAGCATGCCTGGTATAGGTAGCTGCTGGTGTTTTTACCATCATCATCATAACCATCCTCAGTATAACCTTTTTCATTATTCCACTTTTACTGATGAGGAAACTGAAGCCCAGAGAGGTTAAACAGTTTGCCTAGACCCCAAGTCTTCCAATTCCAAGTCCACACCCAAGATGCCTCTTACATCAAAATCTTTATTGTTAACCACCCAAGACCACTTGCTTTTAGTCCATCATTTCCTTACTCAGTTTACAGAGAAGTTCTTAATTCACAGTTTGTTTAGAAATTCTATGAAAGAGAAGCTTGAGAGAAACATACCCATACAACACAAACACCCCTCCAGAAACAGACACCTCCTCCCTGTGAGGCAGCTCTGTCTCTTCCCAAATGTGAGGTCTCTGTTGAGTGGCCATGGGAACACCGTGGGAAGAACAGGCACTTAAAAGTGATACCAGGTTTACTCTTATCTCCTCAAAATCCAGAACAACATATTTAATTAGCACAATTGTAGATAGGCTGTTTGAACCCTTGGTCAACCATAGCAAGATCTGATTGTATTCCTCTTTTGGAAGCCCTTCTATTTTTCTAAAGTGTATAACAATTAGTTGTAGGTCTATAATTATTAGTAACCATCTAGAGAATGGTCCCCTCTTCACGGAGGAGTCAGGGCCAAGCTGAGCAAATGAATTTAATACAACTCTTCTCATCATTGGGGAATTTGTCTCTCATAAAATCCACCCTGTAATAGACTAGAAAATGCTCACCTTTAGACTGGCCTCAGACATACGTCTCACTGCTGTTATCAGTTCAGTACTTATGATCCCTTCACCAGCATTATAGCCAAAGAACAATCTTCCCTGCTCCTCAAGTATCTGTCTGACCTGAGTTGGAATAACTGGTGGGTGTTATATGAAGGAGAGATTGGAGAATAGGGCATTAAGCCGAGACTCCTTAGGTTACAATCGAAAGAAGCGAATTTCAACCTGGCTGTTGCAAAGAAGATAATGTGTTGCTCAAGCAACTGTAAAGTTCAGAGAGAGGATCTAGGGTCTGTGTCAACTATATTCTCACAGTTTTAGTTCCTCTCTTTGTAGAAAAGCAAGATGGCTACCAGCAACTCCAGGTTTATCCTCCCAGTAACCCCAGTAGCAAACAAGATGACTTTTTCCTGATCACTCTATAAGGATTAGTTCTAATTAGCCAACAACGTACTCCTGAACCAACCAAGGGGATGAAGTGACTAGTCGTGCCTGGGTTAGAAGCACACTTCTGGGTGAAAGTAGGGGAGGTATAGTAACCCAAGGAAAAGCGGGATACCCCTTTCAGGTGGAATAGTGGATACTGGGTAGTAAAAAAAAAAAAAAAAGAATGGATGTCCATAGTGGGGGAAGGTAAAAAGGGACTGAGGATAACTGAAGCGTTGTGATGCCCTTCCTCTTTCTCTGTGAGCTTCCCTCAGTCAGCGTAAAGCAATGTTTCCAGGTACCGCTGACATTTCGCTACAATCCAGCAAGAATTTCAGTACAAGAAAGATTGATCATGGACTTCCCCCGAGGGGGAGTTATTAATGGAAATACCACCTTCTTGTAACCTTGTTTCCCGCTGACAAGAGCTCCTCGGGCTGAGTTATAGGGAAACTCTAGCATGTTGTCAGATTTCACAACAACATTAAGTGGGACTTCCTTTTCATATTTGCCACCTCATTTATTTTGTGTGTCCCCATGTTATTAGTTTTACTGCCCATTAATCATTATATATTATAGAATACAGTAAAGTGTGCTGAAGGAGAGATAGCAGTGGGCCCGGCCGTACCAGTCACAGCTCAGCCATGCAAGAAGGAAGCTCAGGAGTGATAGGCAGTGCCCCTTCCTACCCCTTCCCAGAGGCACAGCCATGAACACCTCTTGCCTCCCAAGTGGACTAGAACTTGTTTCTTCAGCCTTTCCTACCTGGTCAAAGAAAGATCTGAGGACAGTTAGTCTGTTCACTGTGAGGACAGATGACTAACCACACTAAAAATGTTTTCGAAGAAATTGTTTCACAAAAGCCTGAAGTTACAATTGTAAAAAGGAAGAAAGTAAAGAGCAAGGTATTTTATAAGCAGGGAGCTCCATTGCTATATGATTTCAGTCTTTCTTCTAATTTGTCCTATAAATTTCTTCCAAATTATCTTTTCTCAAAATAACAATATCATCAAACCATTCCTCAGGTAAAAAAACTTTCAAAGGCTTCCAACTGCCCCCTGCTCTGAGTCTCACCTTCTTAACTTTGAGACCCTTCATATCTCTCTTCTTCCTCTGTCCCCACACTTATTTCCCACCAATCCCCAGTTTTCCCTTGCTGGTCCTCCATCCTGTGTACCCACTACCAAGCAGACATGTCAGGACTTTTCCTCATACGTTTCCCTGGCAGTAGAGTGACTGTCTACCTCCTACCTTTCCCGTGTATTTGATCCATCTTCAAGGACAAGTCCTGCTTCATTCATGAAGCCTTATTATCCTTTGACCTGGGATCACAGTGTGCTTTCTCTTCTCTGGACTTCCCCAAGTCTAAACTACTCCAGCCCTGACCTCTGCCGTATGTCAGTGTTCTCAGCTCTATCATTCACAGAGATGCCTATTGACTAATGATCCCAAAAGCCTTATGACCTTGTCTGGTTTGTCATTTTGTTGATGGTGTCATGGGTTGCTCTGAGGGAGAGGAGTCACTTGGCTGGCGAAAGAAACTAACCAGCTCTTTACTTGCTGTCCCAGACATGGTTATTTTCATCAAGTGATTTTAACACTTGGTTTCTCTTTGGAAAATGCCTCTGTAAGAAATAAACTTATTTGGGCTATTGAAGGAAGTGAAATGTATAGAAGATGATTTGAAAAGTGCTGAAGACTGTTAAACAATAGAAAACAAAAAAGTAGAAGTTTTGAATAAAGAGTGAAAATTCAAAGCTAATGATGACTCAGGCCCACAGTGTATGGATGTGGAAACAAATTCTCCTGGCATTCTGTTGGCTGGAGATAATCCTTCTAATGAGTGTAAACATTGCTCATGCAAGAAGACATATGGTACAAACTAATGTTTACTAAATATTTACTGTGTGCCAGGCATCATGAGATAATCCTCTAGCTACCCTGCAAGGGATGTGCTATCATTATCCCTCTTTTACAGATAAGGCAAGGGAGGCACAGAGAGGTACAAGCCTCATCCAGCTTCACACAGTTAGTGCGGAGGTGGGGCTAGAACGCAAATCCAAGCAGTCTGATGCCAAAACCTGTGCTTGCATTAGGTATTGCTTTAAAGATTAAATTTTTAGTGGATGCTGAAGAGTTAGTTAACTGGTGGAACGAAGAGATAACATGTTCCCCATTGGAAATATAATTCCAGAGAAAGCTAGGAGTCAAACATTTTTATTTTCTAGAATTTGGGGATATATTGCCCTCAGATGGGTACTTCACAAACGTCAGGGACTGCTCTACATTCTCTGGTGTTATCACTGCATGTGTTCATCTTTGCTCTGCACTCGGATTATAGCATCTTGGAGGAAAGCAGGTGCCTTATCTTTTATGTCTGAGGCATCAAAGAATTTGGCAGGAGCTTTAGCTCAAGAATTGTCCAGACATAGCATCTTGGCCAAGTCAGTGGCCAAGCTTTTCTTGTCTGCCAACTCAGGGGATTTAAGAGAGGAATTGGAAGGGTATTGAGTTGAGTGGTTCTTCTGAAATTTACATAAGACATAGTAGTAAGGCACTGCCTCTCAGGAATGGTTCTCGAGATCTGTATGATCTCATATGTGAATCTAAAAAAGCCAAACTCATAGACAAAGAGAATAGAATGGTGGTTGCCAGGAGCTGAGTGATGGGGAAACCGAGAAGAGATGTTGCTCAAAGGCTATAAACTTACAGTTACAAATGCTGGGGATCTAATGTACAGCATGGTAACTGTAGTTAACAGTACTGTACCATATACTTGAAAGTTGCTAAGAGAGTAGATCCTAAATGTTCTTATCACACACACACAAAAAGCTAATTATGTGAGGAGATGAAGGCAATAACTAACTTTATTGTGGCAATCATTGTGCAATATATACATGTATCAAATATAAATATATACGTATCAGAATCAGATATGTATGTATCGAATACATTGCACACATTAAACTTACACAGTGTTACGTGTCAATTATATCTCGATTACAAAAATAAAATGTTTACCCAGGGTTAAAAAGAAAAAATCAGAGACTCACAGGAACAGTTGATTTCTCTTGATTCTCAGTCTCTCCTAGACACACACTCACGCTGGGGCACATTCTCATTGAGAGTAATGGTGAGTAAAATTGCTCTTATTACTTATTTTATCCTGCCCTTCCTCCCTCCTCACTTTCTTTGTAGCTCTCTCTGGACATGAAAACACAGTTAAACTTGGGTAAGATCAGTTGTGTAAGGTGTATCCTCATTTTATACAGGAAAGAACTTTATAAATTATAAAGCGACAGGAAAATGTTAGTTACTATTATACTTCTATTCCTCTTAGGACCTAGCACAGTTCTGAGTGACAAAAAATACTCAGTAAACACTCATTGATGGCTGACTTGATTATGGCTTGACACTCTAACGGTAGATTGAAACCTAGGTTAAAGCATATCTCTTAAGAGATTGTTATTCGTATTACTGAATATTCATATTGTTGTTATTCAAAACTGAAAAACCTTACTTTCTATCATTTCTGGAAATACTGAGTAATTGAAAATTCAAAGTTTTGTTTTGTTTTTTCTTTATAATGCAGTCAGTTAGCTATAAAAAGGGGAGAAAGAGGGCTTCCCTGGTGGCACAGTGGTTGAGAGTCCGCCCGCCGATTCAGGGGACACGGGTTCGTGCCCCGGTCTGGGAAGATCCCACATGCCGCGGAGCGGCTGGGCCCGTGAGCCATGGCCGCTGAGCCTGCGCGTCCGGATCCTGTGCTCCGCAACAGGAGAGGCCACAACAGTGAGAGGCCCGCGTACCGCAAAAAAAAAAAAAAGGGGAAAAAAGAGTAAAGCAAAAATTATGAAAATAATTTTTGGCCCTAAAAAAATAGAGGTACCCAGTTTATACTACATCCTGTAAAAATGTCTTCATGTGGATACCATCCAAGAAATCAGTCAGTTTGACTTTTTGTTATGCTAATGGTCTGTGAAGAAACTTATTAGAATTCTTTTTAGTAACTTTATCTTGAGAGTATGGCATTATACAACCCACGCTGTATAATATATAAACTGCTCGACATTCAAAAGCAGAAGAAAGAGGTGCTGTTGAGGCAAGCAGTACAAAGAATAAGTGGTAAAAAGAATGAGGAGGGAAAAAAAAAATAACTGAAACAATTTGTGTTCAGAATGAAAAGCCTGTTACCAAGACATACAAGGAAGAGCTGGAAGACAAATAAGGGTGTTTTGGGCAGTGGGTAAAAATAAGACTATTCAAAGTGCACATAAGGAGGGGAAAATAGAAAAGGCTAATGTCACAGAGACGTTAAGCAAACGGAATGAGTCGTAGAAAAAGGCAAAACATAGAGAAGATGAGTGAGTAAATATAGGTAGGGCAGAAATGATTAAATCCTTGGAAATGACACAAGAAAACCTAAGGGTCATATTAACGAAGAACAGGAGGCTGTGTGTGGGCTTTGAGGGCGTGAAGCAATCGTGAGGTGTGTTTCTCCCCATAAACTCCCTTCAGCCTCACAGCACTGGAGAACAGGGCCGTCTTCATCCTGTAACTACCCTTTCCTTGCACCTTCCTTTATTCCTACAACAAACATTTATTTAGTACTTCTCTGCGCTGACAATACAAAGATCAACAAGATTAAGAAAATGGTAGGTGGCATTCATCAGTCCTACTGATCCCATTCCACAGGTAGGAAGGCTGGCCTCTTTACTCAGTTTATTTGACTCTCAAGTGAGTCTTCTTTTTTTCCCCCCTCACTTAAATAATAAAAGGTTTTTTTTTCCTTCTTTAAGCAGCCACATTTCCCTTCCAGAAACCAATGTTATTTATGTAATTTTTAAATTAATTATTAGCTTGAATACCAGTTAGAGGGGTGGTGGTGGTGTTTTTGACCCAGTGGAGTTATCCTGATAAGGCGGAGAGAGGGAAAACAAAAGATTATAACAAACTAGTCTATTGGCATTAGGTTTGAGTCCGTCAGTTGCCTTAACAGAACCTACCCAGAGATATGGTTATAAATATATTTTGAAAAAGTGTTTCCCTACTAAATTGAACCACAGAGTCCATTTTCTTATCCACAAACTAAAGAGTAAAAGAAAAAGTGTCATGAGAATATTTTGGTGTAATATGTTCACTATTCATTACATTTGTGGGATATAATTTGAGTTCAGGAAAGAAACCAAAATATGGCATCAGATTTTGACTTTCAATTTATAAAAGAGGGAATTTTTAGTGAAGAAAATTAAGGTGTACAGCAGCACTTAGCAGAGGTTTGAAGTCACTTGGAGGGCCATGCCCACACTTACAATCAAAGCATTTGTTGTATTTGTTCACCTCATCTTCCCGTAATTTTCTCTATATCTTTTCACTTTAAAATAGACAATGTTTGGAGACAGAGTAGGAAAGATTATGCAAATATATGAATCTTAATGAGAAGTTCTGAACATTTTGACACGAATGTCAGGAAAAGACCCTGGGATATACGAGACTTTTAAAGGAAAAAAAACTCTGCTCCTAGAGAACTTGGAGATTGCCAGTAAAAGAACTGAGACCCAAATGACAGCAGATAATGTATAAACCAGATACATTATGCCCTATGGTACATGAATAGGAAACAGGGCACTGTGATAAGCTTGGAATGATGATCAATATTTGGAATACTGAGATAGGCAAGAAGGTAATTAGGCCCATTATGGACACAGTTAACAGATAACATAATTTGGGAAATTATACATTTGGATATTATGGGGAATTGGGGCTAATGGATTTGCAGTGATATCTATTAAAGCACATAAGACATTTTGCCTCTAGGGGAAACTACTAAAAAAAAATCAAAATTTTCAGTAAGTGTAATCTGAAATAAAAAGACAGTGAGATGTGTTGGAGAATAAAGTGGCGTTGTGACTTCCTAGTTGGAAGTTGTAATAATTTTTCATTCAAAGAGTTTTAAGGCTATTAATTTCACATCACAACTCCCCATGAAGCAAGGAGAGCATTTCTATTGTATTTGCCCAAGTTCATTGCTCATAATACGGCAAGGCCCAATTGTTAATGAAAGCAAGCTATCTTGACGAATTCATGGCCTTCTCAAGTTTCATGCTGTGTCCCCCGGATAGCGTTGCAATCATTTTGATCCCCAGTTTACTACTGCGCACAATTCCTTTATTTTAGGGGGAGGGGCTCTAACATAATTAATTTTCACTAAGTGCCTTGAGGGCCATCAATGTTATTGAAATTTGCAAATTAATACATTATTTATTGTTAATTTATCATGAGTATTTGTTAATTATAAAGCTCTACCTTGGAGGAAACCTTGCCACGTATATGAAAGTGAATACCTTCCCCCAAATAATTCTTTATGTTTTAATAAGAACGTATTGGAAGCAATCTCATCAATAATGGATGATCCAATTACTGGTCTTCTGGATTAAGGCATTCTTTTATTGCAAGATTTTAATGCTAGAATGGGAAGTTCAAACATTGCCAATGAAATCTCAGACTAATTAAATGATTATAACCTAAGGGGAAGGGCATCCAAGACTCCACTATTAATCTTCCCAAGAATAGCCTCTGTATGTGATGAACAGATGGATATATATACCTTATTTCAGAAGAAAAAGCTGTAAGGAGTTGTCTGGGGAAAAAAAAGTCAGTTTAACTTTTGAATAAAAAAGGAAGGATGGTATTTATTTATAGAGCCCTTTTCAGCTTCTTGCAGAAGGAATAGTTGTATTTTAAAATGCAGTGGCAGATTGAACCAAATAAATTGTGCTAGACCTCCACTTACTCAAATGTTTAGAGTTGATACAAAAGCACCAGTGACAATCATCATCACTAATGCTTTATGAGTCCCTATTACATGCCAGACGCTCTTCCATCCTCGTCTTATCCAAATTTTACAGATTAGGAAGTGGAAAGCACAGGAAGGTTAATAACTCAAGAAATAAGTGGCAGAGTGGGAGGGTGTTAGATGTCCCACAGTCTCTCCACTTCACTATTAATCACTAGACCGTTCACTATTCACCATTCACTATTAATCACTACTCTCTAGACCGTTTTATTCTCTATTATTCTAATCACCTGCCTTGCAGGGAACCAACAGCAGTTCTCAGCTATAGGGCAGAGGCAGGAACCCAAGACTGGGTCAGAAAAACTGAGGTCCACATCCAAACGATCCTCCGGGAGGGACCTTTTGTTTTATAGTCTGTTGAAATGGGACTTTCTACCTAGAAAGGCTGGGGCAGTGGTTTCTCAGTGGTTTGACTCTGTTTTATAGAGGTCCCTCTCCACCTTGACAGTAGCTCTGTACTGCCCTTCTCCCCACTTGTTTCATGCACATGGGAGAAATGGTGGCAGAATCCTTTAAGTCTTTAGACTTGAGTGTTCAGTTTCTTCATAACACTGTATTTTTCTGGATGGTGGGGAGCAGTGGATGTGTCTGAGGGTTGAAATTTCCCTCGACTCTGTATGGGGAAGGCTTCCAGGACCACGTCAAGCCAATCCTTCATTTGGGAACAGGCAAATCTTCAAAAATGCTGTAGCATCTTTTAAAACAATTATTTCTGTGATGTTTCTTTATGAGACTTTTACTTTAAGGAAAAATTTGGCACGTGGAACGTTAAGAATATTTTCATTATACCATTTTGAGGATAACTTTTATCATGCAAGATCCCTCTTTTAGTACCTTTGATAAACGTTGTATCATTTGTTTCAAGAAATTTGTGAATGTCAACTTCATGTTTCTGACAGGAAGATAAGTTTATCTGGATCTTAGAGAACATGGTCACTGAACATAGAAGTCATAAATTTAAAAAATAAAGTCATGCTAGTAAAGTTTGTGAAAAGATTTATTTCTTGGCATTTGCAACTAACCTAAACTGGCCTGGAAACTGTTGAAAAATCATATTCAGATTAGTTCTGTAGATACTCCAAATGGGACAAGTAAACGCTCAAATTTGGACACAGACCACCTTGTGACTGATAACACGTGGTATTCAAAGATTGCTCTCTCAGGTAATTGCTTAAAATCAGCCACGATCAATATCACATCAGCTACAGGTGAAAATGTGAGGAGTCCTCACTCTTGGGGATGACTTCAGTAGGACAGAGCTTTCTATTATCCCTTCAGAGAGACCTCTGCTTGTAGTGGGAGCCTAGAAAACAACATGATTTGTATAAATGGTTAGGCTAAAATAGTGAATCTTCCCATTCTGAAAGCTACAGAATTTCCAACGCAATGGCAACCTAAGCTGGAACTGGTGAGGATAGGGGTAGGGAAGGGGGACTGACTGTGACAGTTGATTGTGCCCACTTAGGATCTTTGTGCGGTAAAACGCTTTATTCCAAGTGTTTTGTTGACATTTAGTGCTGATGCCATCAGTTGACATAACAGTCCCTCGGAACCAGTAACCTGGACCTTCCCTCAGAAGCCTTGGACATGTGAAGGAAATGTGAACTCTAGTCAAGGTCCTTTTCATGTGGAGATTCAATTCAGTCAGTTCAGTGCACCTGTAAGTCCTGGTAAGGACTTTCCTGATTTCAGATCCTCCTCTCTAACATCAGTCTTTATTTTTCCACCACTATATCCTGTTTACTCCCTAGAAATAAATAAGAAAGTTGTTTTCAAGCCTGAAAATCCCTGAGCCCACATTTGTAACCAAGACTCAATCGCCTTTCTGCTTTTAGTGTTACTATGTGCTGAATCCAGTAGAGCTAGATTACAGTTTTGGCCAACATTAGTTGACACTTCTAATTTGTGACTTCTATTTATGTAAAGTGAATTACTTGCTGGCTCTATTAATCCTGCAAAGTCCATGAATCCTTAATGTTCAGTTTGCTTTGAACGAGTAACAGTGTATTTGTTCCTTCTCAAATATGACTTCTTGCTGAGCTTTAGATGAGCTCCTTTTACATAACATGCCTTATGTCTTGGATGATTTATTCACTTTCATGTTCCCCAGAATTTATTGCTAAAGGTTGACGTGAATACTTACAGTTTGGGCTCTAATATAATCTCCTGAATGGCAATTAATAAATAAAAGATGGTTACTATTGTTGACAGAGGAACTAGGCTTTCTCAGATAGTTTTCATCTTCATGTTTTCACCAAACTTCATGTCAGATCCCTAGGGAGTGATGGTGTAAAATATTTTCTGTGAACTCCAAAGCTTTTACTGTTGCCTTAATACCCCGAGCCTCTATGTTGCTTTTTGTTTTCTTGTCAGAAATGATCTTATTCAATTTCTGTTTCTTCCACTTACCTTCCTTCCTGGGACTATAAGAAACATGCCTATTTCTGGATTTAGTAATGATGTATTCTTACTATTTATGATTTGCAAGTAGCACCTGAAATTTGTCCCTGAAATTCCTTATAATTTTTTTTTTTTGCTTAGTCCGATCTCTGTTGCATTTATTAATGATGCACTGTTGCCTATAAAATGTAATGTTGGGCTTCCCTGGTGGCGCAGTGGCTGAGGATCCGCCTGCCAATGCAGGGGACACGGGTTTGTGCCCCGGTCCAGGAAGATCCCACATGCCGCGGAACGGCTGGGCCCATGAGCCATGGCCGCTGAGCCTGCGCGTCCGGAGCCTGTGCTCCGCAACGGGAGAAGCCACAACAGTGAGAGGCCCGCGTACCGCAAAAAAAAAAAAAAAATGTAATGTTTATTGTCATCATGTATATTGTTCAAAGTGCAAAATTGCCTCCTGTAAGTTAATGATGAAACTGTAAAACAACATCCAGTTTTTGCATTTTGTCCGCTTGATTAGGCTCAGGGTCTTATTTTAGAGATGAGGAAACTAGAGGCCATTTTAAGTAGCTTGACCATAGTCAAGTAGAGGGTGGAGATCAAGTACAACTTTAGACAGTACAGAGCAGAAAAGGCGGAGTTAGGCTGCCCGAGGACAGTTCCCAGCTCTGAAGCTTATTAAGTGTGTATCTCTAGACTAGGTATTTATCTGCTCGGTGCCTCAGTTTCCTCATTTGTAAAATGGGAACAATTTTGGCAGTAGCACAACTGTAAGGATTAGGGTAAGTTAGGTAAAGCACTTAGAACAGGGCTAAGCACTCTCTGCATTATTAGTTATTAGCATTATTGTCATTATTTTGACTATTTTTAACATATTCACAATATATGGGAGGGTGTGTTTTGCTGTTTTGTTTTTTTAACTTTATGCGTGTCTATATAGTCATTATACCTTTGTTGTACTTCTTTTGTATCCCTTGTATTACCTAGTGATAATGTTCATGATGGCAGCATTAGTAGAAGCAAAAATACTGATCATAGTAAGAAAAGATAGGGCTGTTTACTGAGCCTTACTATATGCTAGGCATTGAAGTAGGTACTGTATGTACACAATCCTTAATATGTACTCAATCTGTATCTACTAAAAAACTGCAAAGTAGTTTATTTCCAGAAATGTACGTATAACCCCTTCATGGCAGTAATCTTTGTAACTGGACAGGATCATGAGCTTTGGCCCTGGTGGAAAAGAGCCCTGCTAGAATTCCCTCCACCTTTAAAATAATCCTTGTGCTGCTGGTATTTATATAGCCTAATCTTGTTACGGACAACTAGGGGCCTGGCTGTGGGTGGGAATGGGGGTCAAGGCATGGGTGAAAAGGGGCAGGTGGCAGGGCAAGACAAACAGTGCACATGAAAAATATTACGTATCAGAACACACATTATTCAACTTCACCTAGTTTTTCTTTTGGAATATTATGTCATATAAAGAAAACTACCTCTTTCCTAGATACCCAAATAGAAATACATTTGGAACAGTAAGCACTGACACAGAAAAGTTGTTTTCTTTCTTGCTTTGCTTTGTCAACTAAAAAAATTGCATTCACCGTACAGTAAGAGCGCTAGAGTATGGTAAAGTGTTTAACCATAAAAATTACAATCACTTCAATGCTCTTTGATTTCTGTGCATAATACATTACTTAATAATTATAAAAACAATGTTGGAGATAATAAAAGCTACAATGTAGGGGAGCGCTTGGAATGAGAACTGTGAGAGAAACACTGTTAGGTGCTCTGTATGTGTGTGCAACTGTGTGTGTGTGCATACGCTCACGCATATAATCTCTGCAGACCGCTATAGCCTTTCAGAGTCATGTATACGTGTGTGCACGTGTGCATGTATATATATACGTATGCATATTTATTTCTATATATGCCGTATCATTTTAAATCTTCCCACAACTTTATAGAAAAGGAAACGAAGGCTCAGAGAAGTCAAAGTACTTGCTCAAAGTCACAAAAAGCGGCAACGCTGGGGTTTAACACCAAGTCCCACCCATTTAACCCCCCTCCTCCCTTTTTGAGATAGAACAACAACAAGCCTTCCCACTCCACCCCACTGCCTCATTAGGGGAAGGGTGACCTTTTGCCCTTTTTTCTTCCAGACTCTCCAAGCAAAGATTTCGGTCCAACTCTGGGTTTGAAAAAGTCCAGCTCCTTGGAGAGCCTGCAGACTGCAGTTGCCGAGGTCAGGAAGAACGAACTTCCCTTCCACCGGCCCCGGCCGCACGTGGTCCGTGGCCGAGGCTGCAACGAGAGCTTCCGAGCAGCCATTGACAAATCTTACGATGGACCCGAAGAATTAGAAGCTGGTAGGGCAACGAGCTTGCTGAAATGGTTTCTTCCTCTCCTTATTATCTGCGAATCATAGGCAAGAATGGGTGCTTAAGTACAGAGAAAAGTGATTTAAGGTCACAATTATATTTTTGATATTAAAAGTAATTCATTTCCCTGATATGTTTTGCCCTTTGGCTTAACGAACATGGAACTAGATAACGCAACATGTGATTTATTTTACAGTGCAACCGCCAAAGAAATGTTCTCCTTCAATTTCCTACAAGGACCAACTGTCATTTACCCTTAGGGCAGGAGCACTAAGTATGCATCTCTTGACATTATTATTCAAGTCATTAGATGCAGCCTCAACACGAGGACTGACTGCTTTAATTGGGTAGAAGCAGTCCGGTTATAGCTGGACTCAAAAACTTCTCCTGGAAATAAACTCACCCTGTTTGTTTCCCAGCACATCGGCATTCTGAGCTGATCAAGGTTAACAAGCTGCTTTGAGAGAGATCAGTGTTTCATCACATATCAAACCTTTTATACTACTGGCTAAGCAACCAATGTCCCCCACTCCCAGCAGCAAACCTTGCTTGAAGTAACCAGATTTAGGCAGTTGTCTCTTCAAAGGGTACGCGTAGCCTCGTGGCAGGGTAGAACTCCGGAGTGCCTTTATTCATTATTCTGTATTTTACATTTTAACTTTTCTTGAGATACTAACAGTAAGTGCCCCTGACCATGTGTATTGATTTTTTTCTCTGTACAGATGGTCTGTCTGATAAGAGCTCTCACTCTGGCCAAGGAGCTCTGAATTATGAATCTGCCCCTCAGGGGAACTCTGAGCTAGAGAATGCAGAAAATAAAGCCAGGAAAGTCAAAAAACCGAAAGAAAAGGAGAAGAAGAAGGAAAAGGGCAAATTCAAAGTCAAGGTGAAAAAGCAGAAAGAGGGAAATGAAGATCCAGAAAGGAAAATAAAGAGGAAGGGATTTGGTGCCATGCTGAGGTAGGGACCTGCTTTGAAGGCAAAGTTGGGATGGTTTTGTTTTATTTTGTTTTGTTTCTGCTGATGAAATCACTCATTTGTGTGCATTCAAAAAAAACAAATGCAAGCTTTCCCTCCTCTTCAGCTAGATGCCTAAAAAATCTTTTTTTAAATTATAGTTGATTTACAATGTGTTAAGTTCTGCTGCACAGCAAAGTGATTCAATTTTATACACACACACACACACACACACACATATATATATTCTTTTTTATATTCTTTTCCATTATGGTTTATCACAGGATATTGAATATAGTTTGCTGTGCTATACAGTAGGACTTTGTTATTTATAAATTTTGTATATAATAGTTTGCATCCACTAATCCCAATCCATCCCTCCCCCACTCTCCCCCCACCCCACTGGCAGTCACAGGTCTGTTCTCTATGTCTGTGAGTCTGGTTCTGTTCCATAGATAAGTTCATTTGTGTCATATTTTAGATTCCACATATAAGTGACATCATATGGTATTTGTCTTTCTCTTTCTGACTTACTTCACTTAGTATGATAATCTCTAGTTGCATCCATGTTGCTGCAAATGGCATTATTTTGTTCCTTTTTATTACTGAGTAGTATTCCATCGTATATATGTACCACATCTTCTTTATCCATTCATCTGTCGAGGGACATGTAGGTTGTTTTCATGTCTTGGCTGTTGTGAATAGTGCTACTGTGAACATTGGGATGCATGTATCTTTTTGAATTATAGTTTTGTCTGGATATACGCCCAGGAGTGGGATTGCTGGGTCATATGTAGATGCCTAACAATCCTAACTGCTGACTGTGCTGATCCTTTCCTGCAGAGGCAGGAGGAGCCACTTGGTTGGCTCCTGATGCTCATGGTGATGACGGGAAGCTGTCATAAATGTATGTCAAAGAAAAGCCAACACTTGGTAGAGGCATGGGCTACGCCTATAGCCCTAGGTACCAAAGCATTATGTGGATAAAGAAAAGGCTTCTTCCATCAACATAGGGAAAGCAAGAGGTGAGGGAATCCTCAACTGTGACCTCTAGAACACCGCCTTTGAATTAGAGAAGACAGGTTAGATGAACCACAACCCCACTCCCACCCCCGCCCCCATGATTCTAGGTGTGCCCATGGCCAGGTCTGTGGGCACATTAGTCGTCAGAGGCAGTGAGGTGCAGTGGAGATGTCATCGCATCTGGAGTCAGAGGGCCTTGATCTGAACCCATGACCCTCATACACAAGCTGCTGGGCATCGCACATGTTACTTAACTTCCCTGAGCCTTGCTTTCCTCACTTTCCAAAGGAGGCTAGTATACTGCCGTCTAACTCAGTGGGATTGAGAGACAAGGTGTCATAGGCAGTCAGTCCATTGACTAGGCATAGCTCAGCAGGGTGCAATCAGAAAACAACTTTCTTTCTTCTCCTACAGCTACCTTCAAATACACCCTGTTGGTGTTGTCAGAATGTCCACGATTTGATGACATCTCAGTTTTCTGGCTGATGGCTTTCCGGTCACTTCTGGATGTTAAAACATCCTCTTTGTCAGGGGCTAACATGCACCATCTGATGTTAATCAGCGCTTTCTTCTTCCCGGCCCCGCAGGGCTCAGCCCTAGCGAGGGCCCTACAGTGTGCAGGATTCCACATTCTTCTGGTTCTCCGTCTCTGGGACAAAGGGAAGGGAAGGACTTTATTAAAACAAAGGCCTGTATCTGGTGTAATCTGGCAGTTGGGGCTCTTTGTGGGCCACTTCTGTGGAGTTTTCAGGGGGCTCCTTACTGCACCAATCACTGGTATAGGAGATTTATTTTTCCGTTGACTTCCTGAGACCCTTTGACCTCAGGGAGCACAACTCTGGAGCCTCCTTAGCCAGCTGGTAGACTTCTTTGATGATGTCAGCTTAAGGTGGCTTTCGTCCAACTTCCTTCTAGAGCATCTGCTTGGCTCACTAGAATTACCAAACTCTTGCCCCTCCAAATGATAGAAGTGCAGCCTGTTCCCACTGTTCCATTTCTCCTTACCAGCCGTACAGATCCCCCAACCAGCCTGGCATCTCCAGATCACCAAGCAAACAGGTACGACATGGGATGTCAGTCTCCTTTTATACAGTTACCTCCAAATTTTCTGAGGGGTTTTCTCGTTGCCCCCTTACTTATTTTGTTGGGAGTGAGATGAGGAAGCACCTCTTTCCATTACTTCCTTTACTCCTATAATTTCCCAGCAAAGAAAATCCATTTCTCAATCTCTACCCTTCTGTTCCATGGACTGAAGGTGAGTGATGGGAGGTGATAGTTGATGGGCCAGTTTAGCACCTCTTATTAAACCGTTAGGAGACGTCTTTCTTAAGAATGCTTTGTGGTATTTGTCATCACATGTTCTCAGTTTGGGATATGCCACTGAAATTTTAGACAGAAATGGAAAGTTCTATTCCATATCTGTTATTCATATATATATTCTCTCTCTCTCTCTCTCTCTCTCTCTCTCTTTCTTTCTCTCTCTCTCTCTCTCTCTCTCAATGTTTGTGTGTGTGTGTGTGTGTGTGTGTGTGTACATACATATGACCTTGAAACTACACAGTGACATTTAGGGACACAAATAACATCAACACCAGTGGACATACCCCTCAAAAAAACGGTGTTTTTCCTGGTGGTCTCTTTAGACTCTGTATTTCCATTTGCCATTTAAAATTTTAAACTTGTCCTTATTCTGGGTAACTATTATGACTGCTATTAGATAATCATCCTTGATAATAATGGTAACGTACAACTGCAGTATATTTAGATGAGAGTCACCTTTGCAGTCATGGAGTTCAGAGGTTAAAAATGCAGACTCTGTATGTGTAACTCTGATGCCAATCCTGGTTCCTCTGCTTTCTCTCTAGGTAACATTGGGCAAGTTATTGTAATATTTAATCTCTTTCTGTGTCATCTGAAAAATGGGAATAACAATTGAATCTACTATTATTATGAGAATTATAGTTGCTTAATTACAAGTAACTTGCTTAGAACAGTGCCTGGCAAGTAACAAACATTCAGTAAATGTAAATTATTGCAGTAAGTAGAATAATGGCCTCCCTAAAAATGTTCATGTCCCGCTCTGCAGTACCTGTGAGTATGTTATATAGCATGGCTAAGGAGAATTGAGGTTGCAGGTGGAATTAAGGTTGCTCTTCAGCCGACCTTTAAGATAAGGTGATTATCCTGAATTTGCCCCTGTGGGCCCAAGGTAATAACAAGGGGCCTTAAAGGCGGAAGAAGAAGATGTGACTATGGAAGAAAGGTACAGAGAAATACAGTATGTGACTGGAGGGGCTATAAGCCAGGGACTGTGGGCAGCTTCTAGAAGGTGGAAAGTAGAGAAATGCATTCTTTCTGGAGAGCGTCCAGAAAGGAGCACAGCCTGCCAACCCCTAATTTCAGCCCATTTCTGTTGTCTAAGCCACTAAGTGTATAGCAAATTTTGCATCATCAATAGAAAACCATATAGCTATTATCATAATTATTAATACTTCTACAATATCAGGGTAATTTGTAAGGTAAAAAAAAATCCTCTTTAAGGTGTTAAAGGAGAAAAGCTATAAGGATTTGGCTAGTCTGTAAATATAAAAACTATTAGAGCTTCACATATCCCATTTTCTAGAATATTATTAAAGTAAGCCTGAACTTTGTATTTGACTTCAGTTGATGGGATTTGGCAGGTTCATTCTCCACTGCCCAGAATACGGGGCTGGCTCTTCCTGTTGTCATCCAGTATTTGCTGTGTTTTCCTCTGGTAGAAATCACAGGTCCTAGATCCTTGAGACATCTAGCAATTTGGATTTTGTTTCCTTGTACTATTTAAGCACAATTAAGATCCGAAAGGTGGTGTTAGATTTTACCTCCAGTGTAAAAATAGCAACTGTTTTCCATAGCCTTTTGCATCTGAGTTTGTGAGCGTATTGGAGACGCTGCTACCTGCACATTTTCAACAACAAAGAACACAATAGCTGTTACCATTAGCTAACAGATTTTGCTTTAACTCTCATCTGTTGCTCAGACGCTATTGACTTAGTTTCTTGTTTAAAAAAGATTGATTGCTGTAGGGATCTCGAGGAGTTGGATGTGGCTTTGCTCTTGCTTGTGGGAAGCTAAGTGTTGTGTGCTTTTCTGATATTCACTGGCCGCTTCTGTGTTGATGACATGTAGTAGCACAGTTTAGCTCAGTTCATTCAACCTACTTCCTGTCGTTTTGAAAAAATGATGGGGGGTCTCATTAATTCGTATCTTTACATCTGTTGTCTGATTCCAGTAGGCATGTGTTTTGTTGATTGCAGAATTACCTCTTGGTAGATTCAACTATGGCTCCTACACAGGCCGTGAATTATTGTATATTGAAATTATTGAATTATTGTATATTGAAAAATACACAGCTTAAAACCTACCAACTTTGGTAGTTTCCCTGTATGCTGTTACCTGCTGTTGAAAGAGAAGTTTAGAGGATCAAGATGCTTACATTTTTCCATTATGTCTTTCCTGTATTCTTCATGACCCTACCCTGTAGAAAAGACCACCAGTGGCTCCTTGCAGCCAAAGGGTGAAGTTCAAACCCCTCCAAAAACAGCCCCATGGCTGTCAGCCCTACCCTGCCTTCCTGGGGTCTAGTAGATGTTTTCTAAGCACTGAAGAAAAATATCTTTTGGCTAAGAAAATCTTGCCCTGTCTAGAGTGGGAAATTCAAAAGTCAGTTCTTGATTTATCAATTATTTAATAACCTTGTCAACCCTTATATTCTTTAAGCTGAATTCTGTCACAGATTTGTGTTTAAAATCCATTCCTTTACATCATAGCAGCTATTGTCTCCTCTTGATATTATAGACCACTCACTTTGAAAACCTCTGGTCTATCAACTTGTTCTGGAGCCTAAATGGAAAGGCTTGATGGCGATCAGGTATCTTTCTCTATACCCTTGGTCTGCCCAGGAAACTCCTTTTTTAATGGATTAACAAAGAACAAAGAGTAAAGCCTGCCAATCGGAATTTCATTTCTGATTTTAGTATGTTTGCCCATATTCATTTGATCAGTAATATTGTTGAATACCTCCTCTTTGCCAAGCACATTCACAATTATTCTTCATTTATTTAACACCATTTATTGAAGGCCTACTTTGCATCAAGCACTGTTCTAGGCACTGGACATACAGCAGGAAATCTCTGCTTTAATGTACTTCTTTTATCTTCACAAAGGAAGAAAAAAATCAAAGACTTTTGAATTTCTTGTAGTGAGTTTAAACCAAAAACAAAACATGTAAGCTATCTATAACAATGAATTTCCTAGGGAGTGGTGCGATGTTTGCCTCGAGGGAATCAACAGTCAATTTATATGGTGCTGAACAAGACCTCCTGGCCATGGCTCTTATGGAATTTATATTCCAGTGAGGGAGAGAGAATAAACAACTCACTCAAAATAAATGAGATTATTTCAGGCTCTAGTAGGTGCTATGAAGAAGGTAGAATCAGAAGGGATGGTGTCATGTCACCCTCAGTAACTGGCTACCAGCCTGATATAGTGTGCATCTGCACAGGCTACACTGAATTTCCAGCAGATATGTTATCAGAACTTAGCACGCTGGGGTACTAATGCCAAATCACCTTATTCCTGCTTTTTTTTTTTTTTCCATTTTTGCAGCATATGAATATGGGAAGATTATTTTTAAACCAGTTTCACGTAAAGTTATAACAAAGAGGTAACCCAAATTGTGTATGTTTTAGTATATATGATACCTGAAGTATCATTTTGAAGTGATGATACTTCACACCTGAAGTAAACATTTTAAAGACACATGGTCTGTGATCTGAACGGTGAACTTGATTTGCAGCTGCTTATATTTAACTCTGCTCCTCGGAGCCCCACAGTTGGATATTCTTTATTATTTCTTCCTAACTCAGCTAATGCAGGTATACGTCAGGCATACACTGGTTCAGTTTCTACACTGAAAAAATTAAATCATGAACCCTAATGACAAAGGTATTTTTTAAAACACAGAGGCAGCAACTTTTATTTCTAAACTTTGCAAATGGTATAAAGCATCTATGTTTCGTCCATGTTTTGCTCAAATATACTACAAGCATGCCTCGTTTGGTTGTGTTTCACTTTATTTTACTTTGCAGACATTGTATTTTTCACCAATTGAAGGTTTGTGGCAACCCTGCCTCGAGCAAGTCTGTTGGTGCCATTTTTCCAACAGCATTGGCTCAGTTCGTGTCTTTGTGTCACATTTTCATAATTTATGCAGTAGTTCAAACTTTTTCATTATTATTTATTTGTTATGGTGATCTGCGGTCAGTGTTCTTTGGTGTTACTATTGCAAAAAGATAACTCGCTGAAGGCTCAGATGACGGTTAGCATATTTTAGCAATAAAGTATCTTTTAATTAAGGTGCGTACATTGTTTTTTTAGACATAATGCTATTGCACATTTAATAGACCACAGTATAATATAAACATAACTTTTATATGCACTGGGAAACCACAAAATTTGTATGACTTGTTTTATTGCGTTATCACAGCCGTAGTCTGGAACCGAACCTGCGGTATCTGCCTGTATATATCTTATTGAAACTAGGGCAACTCTATATAATGACATCTGCTGTGAATTATTTTTAAAAGAACACTCCTACACACACACACACACACACACACACACACACACACACACACACACACACACACACACACACACACCCTCATCCACCACCACCACCACAAACAGCACAGACATCACTGCCACCAAATTCTTAACTGAATTGAAAATCTGCCCCTTACAGACTCTGTGGCCTTCATTAATCCCTTTGAGTCTCAGTCTTCTCATCAGTAAATTGGGGATAATAACGCATCCCCTCCGAGTTGTGAAGTTTTATGAGCAAAGCTATTAGTGTGGTGCTTGGCTTGGTAGACTTCCCCTCTTGTCTCCCCTCGAGGCCCCACCCCAGAGAGCCAACCATCAGATATTGCCTTTCACTTGGAGCCCACTAAATTTCTGCTTCGATTTTTTTTACTTTTCTTCTAATTGCTATTATGTATTTCAGGTGGCCATGCTATCTTTAGCCTGGACAATTTTGCATAGTAAAACTCTAAGAAGTAATGGTAAAACTCTAAGAAGTAGTGATAAAACTAAAATCATTCAGTCATTTATATTTTATAAACTTTGGGTCACCCCATTCTAAATGTAACCATGAACTATTTTCAAAGGTTATTTCATCACTTGGTGATGGAAAACTTTCTACTGAATTAATTCAGTAAAACTTTCTATTGCTAAATACAAATGGAGAATGGACTCAGATGGAGAATCAGGTTTTTTTGTTTTGCTTTCTTCTTTTTTCTTTTTTTTTTCCTTCTCCCAGTATTTCAGGCCAGAAGGTATGGATGGGTTTTGGACTTGATATTCCTAATGCATGGCTCAGAGTTATTTCACTGGACTGCCTTGGAAGTTGTCTTATAATACATTACCCATAAAGATACATTTTGACTTGATTTTTAAATTAGGTTAGATAGACTGAATACTTAAATCTCCAGGGAGCATGACATCTCTGTCCTACATTTCTGCTCCTTACCTTGATCCCATAATGGCTGTTATAGGTTTATAGGTCTCGTGTACAATAAGTATAATGCAGCCATGCCTGTCATTGCCTCTTTCTAGATAGTGGTTGTAAAATGTTCAATTTTATGAGTATGAAGGGTAACCTAGCTAATGTAACCAGACCAGTGCAATCGTAACAGTCATTTCCCCAAAGGCAAAAGGCCGAGCACTGGCTAGCGTTAAGGTGCTTGGTTTCAGGAGTAGAGGCCGGTTGGAAACATGAAATTTCAGATGAAAAATGAAAGTCAAAGTGGGTCAAAGTTCGTAATTCAGCTTCGAGCTGGATATAGAAATACAGTGAAAACACAGTGCCTTGCAGATCAGGGTAAAATGCCTGCAGATATTGAGTCTGAAAGAAATATATGACTGTGGCAAAAAAAATAAATTTGCATGTCAAAGGCTACTTCCTGGTGCCGCCATCCGTCCTCCACGGCTGTCTGTGATTGCAGAGGAAAAGAAACAGAAGATGAAAACACACTGGAATTTAGTTATCCTCATTTTTTGCCTCTTTGGTAACTGAATTTTCTCACCTCACAATCCATCTTAAATTATTTACTTTCTCTTCCACAGTATGAGCCATGAATATTTCGTTTCTTCGTTTTGTTAATTTGCCAGTTTTCCTTTGAGCTAAGTGGCCTAGCAATTTTAATTTTTCATTTGAGTTGGGAAGAGCAATGACCCTTTTTTTTTTCATTATTACCATCACAGGGCTGGACTCAGAGTGCTACTTTTTATGAGCAGCAGTGTCGAGCCCATAATAGAAATGCAATGTAGAGAGTGTAATATACCGATATTGACTTCCATTAAACCCAGTGGTGTGATCGCTGATAATATTTATATATTTATGTATTATACATCCTAGCTTTTGTTCATTTGCAGCTAAGCACCAGAGGGGAAAATTAGCCTCATAATATGAATAGATTGTGAACAGCAGAATGCAAAGAATCCGAGAGGGAGCTTCTATGAATAGGACAAGGGGTATAAAATGATGGAGAGAGATGCAAGTATGGTAACTAAAAAGTATAGATTAAATTTGGATCAAACAAATTTAGGATTGCTTGGTCGGCATTTATTTCTTAACTAAAAGACGACCCAGAGACAGATGGGCTACTCGATAGGCTGAGCGCCGACAAATGAGCTGCTATGGTGCCCAGCATGCAGTTTGTTTGGTGTCTGACTTTAATTTTTTTTTTCCAGCCGTCAAGCATGTCTGCAAATGTTTCTTTATCGTTCTTTATTTTTTTGGAGGGGTGTATGTGTTCAATGGAGGGGCGAGGGGCATTGATGGAGTTAATTAGTATAAAAATGTATGGGTAGCTTGTTTTCAAAATCATTTTAAAATCTGATGGCTGTTCATAGCCTTCCCCTCCTACCCTATGTAAACTTGGTTACTCGGTAGTTCTGTTCATGGCTGTCCAAAGCAAGATAATTTTCTCATACTTATCACAATAAAAAATTATCACATAGAATGTCAACCAAAAGGCTATTTGTTTAATTAGGGTTCTCTTCTCCTCTTAATATGTGTGCATAGCTCCCATTAACGTTAATGTGATTACCAAAGAGCACTGAAGAAGAATAGACCCGTTTACCTCATGCCTTCTCTTGGATAATGAGGTTTAGATCTGTTAACAGATCAGAACAAAAGTCCAGTGGAAAAAAAAAATGGGCTTAACTTTTAAAGAAATTGATATGCTAAAAAGAACTTTCACCAGCACTAAAGTGGAAGCAACACATTCATAAATAAACTTCATTAGCATCTAAGGTGAAATATAATCATTTAAGATGCTGGATTAATAAAATGCAAAGGATTTCCTAATGGGCCCATTTGCATACTCATATTAAATAACAAAACACATTAATAACAGTTTTACTCATATATATAAACACTCGTAAGTTCCTAGTTGAGACTGTATTTGCCTAATTTGCTTTGTACCATGTCCAGCACAATGTCATGTCCTTGTAGGATGTTTACTTAATACTATTAGATAATGACATGTATAGATTTAATAATTTGCTTGAAAGAAAAATGGAATTAGTTCTTTACTTTGCACCTTTTATCTGAGAACCTCAGTGTAATTCACTGACATCCATCTTCCAGATGCATGGGAGATGAATGTGGTAAATAGCAAAGAACAAGACGTGGAGAAGTGAAACAGCCTTCCTGCAGACGGGCTTTGAACTGGTAACAATACCAAGACCCCTCCTGACCATTGCTACCATTGTGTTAGCATTTAAAAATGCGCTGACACCAGCCATAATTCTGTGTATACTTTCGTACACCCATAGTTCTTTATTTTTGCCATTCGTTGGGTTTTTATGTCTTAAGTCAATGTATGAAACAGCAACTTAGTAACATGAGATGGTTAATAATTAAGGTAAAAGGCTTGAACCTTTGGCATAATAAATGTACCTGTTTTCCTCGTAGAATAAGAGGCCTCCCAGAACCATTAAAAACACGTATAGGATATAAAAATATACAAATATTACTGGGTTGCACATCTAGAACTATTATCTCAACCAGGCTAAATAACATCCATCAGGAGTTTGGAGACAGTCCAGTTTTGTTTCTTCAGCTAGCTGTCGGTCATTTCTGCACGGTGGCCCGGCCTCACCTCAGCTTCATCATGTCTAAAATCTAATTCATCATTCACCCATCTAAGTCATGAGCTCATCCTGACTTCCCTGATTCTGTTTGAGGCACTGCCAGGAATCCTGTGACATCCAGGATGCCTCCCTCTTTCCATTCTCATTCTTCCATCAGCCAGCAATCCTGCTGATACTTGCAAAATGTTGTCTCTTCCATCTGGGCCTTTTTTTTTTTTTTCCATTTCCACTGCCGTACTCTAATCATGGTCTTTGTTATCTATGACTAGATGACTTCAGTAGACACATAACCGATCTGCCTGCTTTCTTCCTTCCTTCATTCCAGTTCATCCCAGACAGAGGTACCAATCATTCATTCATTCAGTTAGCAGATATTTAATGAACACCTCATGCCCTAAAATGCAATACAGCACAGTGGCCAAGAGCAGATCCTCTGGAGTCATTCTATTTAGGTTCAAATCCCAGCTCTGTTATTTTTTCAACTAGTCCGTATTTCAGTTTCCTCTTTTGTGAAATTGGAATAATAATAATAGCATCTACCTAATAGTACATTAGATGATACATGAAAAATACCTGATATATAGCACATCCTTAAAATATTAGTAGTGTTTTGCTCTAAGAGCTGAGATGATTCCCAATTACCTAGTAGTTCTCAAAAATCCAGCTGTACTCCAGAGTTATCTACAGAGCTTGTTAAAGTTATAGATCACTGGCCCTTATCGTGAGATTCTGATTCATTAGGTCTAGGCTAGGGCCTGGGACCCTCTGATGTTTTGTTGCATCCAATCCCAGGAACCTCCATATGGGAACTACTAACTTATAAAAGAAAATTATTTAATTTGGCATTCAGTACCCTCTGTATTCTTATTCAAATTTATATTTCTATCATTGTTTTTTCCTGTTCCTTTCTGCAAACCCACCACTCCAGCCAGATTCCTCACTGTTACCCAAAACGAGTTTGTGGAGCCCTAAGGTGGCGCCCTCTCTTAGGATAACCTCCTTTCCTTCTCTGAGCCCTGCCAGGCTCTGAACCCACCTTAAGCCCCATCTCCTCATGAGTCCTTCTTTGACCTGCATGTCTCTCTCATCAAAACTCTATAGTTCGTGTCTCCTCACTTAGTACTCCCCACAGGCCAACTCGGTTTTTAGTTTGGGTTTTACATGTCTGTCTCGTCCTCAGTGGGATTGTAAATTCCTTTAAGCAAAGGCACTTCCTCGTGATGCTTTTCACTGTGTTGGCCTTTAATAAGCTTTTGCTGATTGACTGGTTTATATGGTGTGCTAATTGGAGTAGACTGATTTGGATATTCATGTGCTGTGCCCTTTAGTAATTCTAGATAATAGTATTGAAAATAATGAAAACAGTGGAAGCGGTGCAAAAATAAGAAAAAGGGTGAACTGCATTGGGTGTTAATTTTTTATTTTAATTTCTGCTTGAAGAAAAAGTTGAAGGATGAGTTAACTGGTAATAGTAACCAGCTGTTCACCATCTCTACTGAGGACAGGGCTAGAGAAAATGGGCCAAAATCACTGTCAGAAAAAAATGAGGTTAGATATAGAAAAGAAGATGGTTGTTAAGCACTGGAATGAGGTTTCTGAATAGGTGGTAGAATTGACCTCCCTGAAGTATTTTAACAGTAGGAAGGATGAATTTCCATCTAAAATGATATGAAAAAATTTGCCAGTCAGTTCATTACTTTAGTATCTATTAAATGCTACTCTGGGGAACCCCAGAAAAAGATATACAACATGAACCCTTTACTTAAATTTACTGTCTAATTAAGATGACCCATAAATATGAAATTATTAACAAAGAAAATAGGATTTAAGATTAAGAGCCAAACTGTAAGGTTATGACCGTAATTATGGGTGGAATTCAGTTCTATACCCTCCAGCCCCTCTCTATGTCTCCACCCCTAAAAAGCTAACTCCAGGCCTTTTTTAAATAAATGGATTTTCAATATCTCATTCCAAACTGCTTCTTTAGGTTGAGCGGAGCAATCCCTAATCTTTTTTTTTGAAATAATTTATTCAATACTATTGACCAAGCCACTGCTAAGTACACAACAAACATGTTGAGACTAAGCAACCAATCTTTGATTTCTTTTTTTTCCTGACACATCTTTCATTCATACAACAAATATTGATTGATTTTCTAATAAGTGTTGTTTTCAGTTTGGAGATAACCACAGTAAACAAGTCAGATGTGTTCTCTTGATACATGCAACCTTGCCTGAAAGTGTGGTAGGGCTCTGTTAAAGTGACATAAAATTTGCTAAGCTCCTTTTAAATAACCAGAGCATCCCTGAAGCCCATAAAACTGTGGTTAAACCATTAGCAGTGTCCTCGGTAAAAATATTGAAAGTAAGATGTCTCAATATCTAAACTTAGCTGTGTAACTGCCTTCTTCAATGGAAGTTTTTACCTGCCTGAGAGATACACTTTTATACACTTGCAGTATGTGTATAAATTATCATTGTGGTTATCAACTACTTGGCCATTGACTGAAAATGATTAGAGCATAGATGTATCTGTAGACGTAGATAAGGGTTGGTATCTGACAAGTCAGTTTCACAAGGTGAACTGTCACTGAATTGAAGGAACTAGCCCAAGACTATTAACGTTTAACTTGCCAAAGTAGAAAATCTAATTAGAGGCAAAATGAAAAATTTGGCCTTTAAACATATTCACATTCAGTGTGTACTTTGGTCTCTGTTGGGGCAACCAGCTCATCCCAGTTTGAGCACTGAAAACTCCATGTCCCGGGAATCTCCTCACTTTTAAGCAAATAGGGACAGTGGATCACCCTAGTCCGCATTCCCAGTTAGATCTGATGATTCCCTAATTTCCCTCCCCATCTTTTGTTTATATGCCACTATATAGTCATAAAATTCTTTGAAAAATAAAACAAAAATTAAAAGTAATTTTATTTTTACTACTACAAATTTAAAATATTTATACTAAAAATTAAAGAAATATATAAAAGAGCGGAAGCTATTAAGAAAAAAAAACTGGAATGAACCCTTCTATTGTCTTAGTTTTTTGTGCTTGTCTATACCTGAGCTGCTGTCTATTCTCCTAAGGCTTTCTTAGCAGCTAAAAAAAGCCACATAGCTCCAGAAATCAAAGTACAGATGTCTCAGCAGAGAATGGCTAAAAGTAGCACCTCCACATGCCCACAAAAGAATTCTTTAAATATTATGTAATTCAAAACTCAAGAGAAAGCTGGAGGGTACCTGGACCAGAAATAACGGTTTATGACTGATTGCCGACAAAATCACCAGTGAACAGTAAAAACCCTAATTCTGGGGCTTTGGGTATTAGTTCCTCCCATTGATAAGTTTCTTCTCCCCCAGGGACTGTAATTTTCCACTTTAAATTTGACCTCTAGTCAATATATAGTAGAAAATCAATAGCATAGATTTGTTCTGCCTTCCTTTTGCCTCCTGGAATTTTCAAAGTATGTGAAGGAACAGTTTTTATGATGAAGATGGACTGTAAAATGAAAGAGGTGGCTTGGACCAATTTTCTAGACCTTTGACAGAGACAGTACACCAGACTACCCATGACACCTTCTCTACGTTTCTGTCATGCCTTTGTTATCGGCAATCTACCAGGGTATTTAACATCAACAGTGTTATGATTACTGACATACTTTTGTAAAGACTCTTTGGCAGATTAATTGGAATTTGCTATCAGAATATTTTCCTATTTATTCTACCTTCTCCCCTTAATTGTGTTTTACTACTTTCAACTGCAACTTCTTTTCTCATACTGTGACTTGAGTAGAGGGAAACGGGGAAGAAATTCACAGAAACACAAGAGTAATCCAAAAACCTAAGCATTCAACGTATATACAGATAATTGTTCTTGCATTGTTAAAAGTGAGCATAGGTGGCAAGGAACCTCTGCAACAAATGCAGACGTGGGGACGAGCTAGGTCATTCTCCCTCCCTCGGGCAGATTCAGCTCCCTCCCGTGACAGTTTGGTCAGCCTTCCAACTCCAGCTCACCCAACATCTTCTCAATCTCAATATGCTCAGGACACACTTTGTGGAAAAGTCTGATTACTCTAGACTTGCATTTGAATTGGTCTGTATCATCTTGGTATTTTCCATTGGTTTTATATCACTTTGAGTGTGAGATCCATGTCTTAGGAATTTTTGTTTTCTTCCAGGCACCTCTGCCTTTGCTTCATTTTTTTCTCCCTTTGCCTTCCCCACATGTCTTCTCATAAATGTAACCCAGTTTTCAGGTTCCTCCTGGTCCTAGTCTCCTGAATGCAACACGGGAATAGATTATCAGTAGTCTCTCCCCTGACCCTGGTCAGCTTTGTGTAATTGTTCTTCACTTCGGGCATCTGGTAGCCGCACCACAGAACTCAGTAAACTACGGAGCTGAGTAACCATGACTCTTAAACAAAGCGCTGCCTTCATTGCTTTTACTCTGGAGTCTTCCTGGCAGCATTGCCTAGTACCCTTGGTCCTGTGTGGGTCCCGCTTTGAACCCTATCGTCCTAGACTAGAATCCTGGTGTAGTGGGACTTGGTTATTTCTGACAGGTCACACCCAGAACACTCGTTCCTGGCTCCATCCCTAGCCGCGTATGTCTACTTTCAGAATAGTTTTTTTTGAACCTCATGCATCTTATCTGACTTTCAAGTATTCGCCTGTCATTTGTTTTCTTTACTGCCATGGCCTGTGCTGCTTATGGAATATGCCTGCATGGACCACTTCTAGACTAGTTTGCTGACCTCTCTAAGGCATCCTCCGTATCTTTGTGTGATTCCTCCAGCCTTTATCCATCCTGGTTAGTAGGACTCTATCTAATCCCCTTCCCCAGTAACTCTATGGTGTTGGGCGTATCTGACACCAAATTTGCTATTGCTCACTGCCTTGCCCGTTATATGCATTCAGCAATGGATTACTGAGTTAATTCTTGATTCTAAGAAATCTATTCTAAAAATAGTAACTAAGAATCAGTTTCTACTTGCAGATGCTTCAGTAGGCTGACTTGATTTTGAAATAACAATTGATATTTTTTCTCTTGTTGTTGTTGTTTATTTTAATCCGAGGTTTTCGTTTTGAAAAACTCAAGTATTAATTCTGAAAGGGAGAAACAAATCCTTTCAGTACTGGAATCTCTGACAGAAGGAGCTCTCTTCATTTGGAAATACAGGTTAAACCTACTGATAAGCTCTGCTCTTAAGTTTTGCATTTTCAGTATTAAACTTTAAATCTATCATGTTTTATTCCAAAAGAGATGTATCACCATAAAGAGAAATAGTGGTAGGTTATAGCATGCAGTAGAAATTCTAATAGACTGTTTAACAATAATATGGCAGGCAGATACCATTTTAATCAGTATTGTCATTAGCGACTGTCAATAGAGAGGATGAGATGTTCTAGTCTTTGTGAATTATGATTTAGGGCTGGCACAGCAGTCACACTGAAGTATATTTATTTTACAATATAGAGACATTGATTAAATGCACATGGCATCTCAAATACAGTTGACATTTTAAGTCAAAACTATTACAGACACACAGCCATTCATTTAAGCTGCTGCTTTAAAAATGTGTCTCAACCGATTGTTGATGGAAGAAAGTCTAGCTGGGCCAATATTTCAATAAGCTGATTCTTTATTTTTACTGACCTATATAGCCTGGGGGTGATTCGCCTCCTTTGGGCAGTCATATTATTTTGCTGTATCTGGTGAAAATAGTCCCTTATGTATATACACATGGGTTCTAGGTTGCTCAGAAAGTGTTCTCTTACCAGGACTAAAATCATTTGGGGATTCTTTCCATAGTTCTCCATTCCTTCTCTGAAAAGTCTTGCCTGCTAGCCTACCAACCTGCTTAGGAATTGAATCTTAAATAATTGATGACAGCTGTAGCTGAAACATGACTATCGTTTAGGGATGATGGTTTTTGTAATGTATATTGTTGCACATGGCCAGTAGACCAGTGACTTTAAACAATGTAAGTGTTTGAGTATTGATTGTTGATTTACAAGATTGAGCCAATAGTAACTGTGTCTGAGAGCATCCTTATATACTAAGTCTATAAATTCTTTGATCTGTTTTCTCATTTATGTCTTTTTAACCTCAGAACTTACTTAGATTTAAAAAAAATTTATTATGAAATAATTTTAGACTTACAGAAAAGTTACAAGATATAATATAAAGAATTCTTATGTGGGCTTCCCTGGTGGCGCAGTGGTTGAGAGTCCGCCTGCCGATGCAGGGGACACGGGTTCGTGCCCCAGTCCGGGAAGATTCCACATGCCGCGGAGCGGCTGGGCCTGTGAGCCGTGGCCGCTGGGCCTGCACGTCTGGAGCCTGTGCTCCGCAATGGGAGAGGCCACAACAGTGAGAGGCCCGCATACCGCCAAAAAAAAAAAAAATAGAATTCTTATGCACCTTTCATCCAGATTCCTCAGATGTTAACATTTTACCACATTAGTGCAAGCATTTTTTTCTTTCTTTCCATATGGATACATGTACAGAGACAGGCGTGCATTCCTTTTTTTCTGAATAATTTGTGTTTGCAAATCTGATGCCCTTTCACCCCTAAATTTACTTTGAAGCTACTAGCACTGCATCATTGTGTCATTTTTATGCTGTATTTCAGAAAAGTAAAGAGCTGGCCTCAATTCAACCTCAAATCAGTGAAATTAGAGGTTATAAAATAAGGAAGGTGGTGATTTCAAATAGGATTAAAGTCAAAAAATCCCAGTATGTGTTATTCTTTTATTTTTGTGCACTATGTTATCACCATCTAATCTAAAAACCTAAATTAACTCAGCATTGACTTCTCGTAAATGAGTACGATTTCCAAGAGTGAGATGTACCTCTCTGACAGTTAATGAAACTTCAAAAGTAAGACATCTGCAAAAGGTACAAATATCTCATCCTTGTGATGAGGCCTCATTGACCACTGAATTTAGCACAATGTGTGTGAATGAGATGGTAAATAGGAAAATGTCCTGCTGATTATTATTAAAATTGTGCTGCAGAAGGGTTCTTCGAAATCCAATACTTTTTTCTCAGACTTCTTATCCTTTCCATTTTGCTGCAAATGATTTATTGGTAAGACTGGAGGGAGAGCTAGGGAAGCAATCTTTGATCACCTTAGGGCTTTTCTTACCAATATCTGGATATTTGATAACACATTTTGAAAACAAAAACATACAAAGAGATGATAGAGATAGTGAAGTTAAATTCATCCACGAAATTTACAATTTGCCTCATCGGGAATTGGGATCTGGAGAAATATGTTGTCTTCTGCCAGCCTTTTTAATTACGTTCGTTAGGTATTTGGGATGTTTAAATTGGAGAGGCCACTTCAAGGGTGTCTGACTTTAGTAAAGCTCTTGTGTCTTGAGAGAAAAGTGGAGGCATAATATAGCTGTGGTATAAAATATATATAATACATAATATTGCAGAGAATATAATATAGGTGCAGCTGGTAGAAGGTGTGGGGATATACATCTGTTGAGAATCAGTACTTAAATAAGAAAACCCACATTCAGTCCAGCTTTTACAGAAAATAAAGCAACAATACCCAAGTATGTTCCTCATCACAGGTCTGTCCCTAAATTACAGGAATGTCATGATAACGACCCTCCTCTGCACATGACCACATTGCTGAATTTGTCCATATTGCTAACTGGAGATAGTTTGATTCTGGGTAAGACAAAAAAGTATCAAATAGTGTAAACACTCCACAGAATCCTTTTCTTCTTTCTGCATGTCAGGATTTAATTAGAGCAGCTGAAATCTACTCTGTTCTTCATGTAAGTCGAATATGTCTTTGAATGTCAATACCCCAAGTATCTTCCAGGTAAAAGATAATGCAACTTTATGAAGCACTTTGAAACTTTTAGCCAAAAAGTGGTTTTTATGAGTGTTGTTATATATATCTATATATATAGATATATCTAATGTCTAATATCTATATATAGATATATCTAATGTCTAATAGAAAAAATATTTTTTATACTTTCTAAAAATAAAATTGGTAGGTAACATTATAAGTATTGTGAAACTTAATATGTCATATTTTACTCTAGAGGTTAACTGTTCATATAGTCTGTCAAGGTTAATGGTAAAGACTTTCCAGAATGTCCATTCATGTGGAGAATCCACACACCATAGCACAGTGTTTTTGAAGCACGTATAGAGTTAAACTTCTAAGGCACAGTCCCAGGGCTGTCTAAAAATTGTGTGCAAAATTTTGACTATAAGTGAGTGTGTATACTTTTGTGGAGCAGGAATCCCTAACTTCCTTCTAATACTCAAAGGGGTCTATTACTCAAAAAAAACTAAGAACCATTTTGTAATGGAGTCCAGCCTCTGCAGGGCCATCTATGTTCTCTGCCTGACAAGTGCTTTATAGTCTTATTTCTACTAGCTGACTCCTTTCACTAACGTATTCAACACTTAGTTGGATACAACTAGCGTTGGAATAGGAATGTAACCCTCTGTAAAGAATTATGAGGTATAGCATGTTCCTCTCAACACTTTTCCTATCCCAGAGTCCTCCTCAAGATGGACCCAGGTTTGGACCTAAGTGCAGCGTCATGGGAAGCAACACTTCACTATGGAAGGGAGTTTGTTAACGATTATCTCCTTTCTAGTACTACAGTTGTTCCTCGGTATCTATCAGGGATTGTTCCAGGACCCCTGCCAAATACCAAAATCTGCCAATGCTCAAGTCCCTTATAGAAAATGGTGTAGGGACGTTACTGGTGGTGCAGTGGTTCCGAATCCGCCTGCCAAGGCAGGGGACACGGGTTCGAGGCCTGGTCCAGGAAGATCCCACATGCCGTGGAGCAACTGAGCCCATGCATCACAACTACTGAGCCTGTGCCACAACTACCGAAGCCTGCGCCACAACTACCAAAGCCTGCGTACCTAGAGCCCGTGCTCTGCAACAAGAGAAGCCACTGCAAATGAGAAGCCCATGCAGCACAACGAAGAGTAGCCCCTGCTCGCCGCAACTAGAGAAAGCCCGTGTACAGCAACGAAGACCCAACACAGCCAAAAAATAAATAATTAAAAATAAAATAAGTACATTAAAAACAAAAGAAGGACTTCCCTGGTGGCTCAGTGGTTAAGAACCTGCTTGCCAATGCAGGGGACACAGATTCGAGCCCTAGTCCGGGAAGATCCCACGTGCCGCGGAGCAACTAAGCCCGTGCGCCACAACTACTGAGCCTGTGCTGTAGAGCCCGCAAGCCACAACTGCTGAGCCCACGTGCCACAACTACTGAAGCCTGCGGCTCTAGGACCTTTGCTCCGCAGCAAAAGAAGCCACTGCAATGAGCATCCCACGCACCACAATGAAGAGTAGCCCCCGCTCACTGAAACTAGAGGAAGCCGGGGCACAGCAACGAAGACCCAACAGAGGCAAAAGTTAATTAATTAATTAATTAATTTTTTAAAAAAAGGTGTAGTTATTTGCATATAAACCAATGTACATTCTCCCATATACATTAAATCGTCTCTAAATTACCTAAAATAACCTATACGATGTAACTGCTTTGTAAATAGTTGTAAGTGCAATGTAAATGCAATGCAAACAGTTGCCTGCACAGCAAATTCAAGCTTGTTTTTTTGGAACTTTCTGGAATTTTTTTCCCAAATATTTTCCATCCATGGTTGGTTGAATCTGTGGATGTGGAACCCATGGATACAGAGGCCTGAATGTACTCTCTAGCTAGGTTCCATCAAGTTCAAACCAAATACAGCTCTCCTCAACCTAAATAAGAAATGAATCTTTTTAGTTAAGACTCTCTATGTTTGTGTTTCCCTGTGCTTTTTAGCTGAGGTCTCCTCTGCTGTCACAACTCAGACCAAGAAAATTTCAATTATGTTTAGGTAGCCCATTGTGTCTCTTACCACTGGGACGGTAGTACACATCTCCTTTTGTTGGGGTCTTTACAGTGTCTAATAGAACTAGGCTGTAAATTCCTACTTGGCCATTAGGTGTTGCTACATCACACTATATGCTCCAAACTGAAAAGTGACTATCTTTGGGGCCTGAGAATCTGTAAAACAAATTCTTCTATTATTAATTCTGTACACTGAAAATCTTTAACATGAATGTGGTTGAAATAAGAAGTGCCTCTAATAAATAGAATGTATAGATGACGTTTACCCATATAATTTTAAAGTTGTAGTCACATAATTTTTAGAGCAATGCTCATTGTTATTAAAATTTTAAAAATTGAACTTCCTCAAAAAACAAGGACATGAATTACTGTTCAGGAAAGTATCAGTAATTTCCTTTCTTGAAAGGGCAGGCAATGAGAGATATAAGTCAAGTTGCAGTTTCATGTATAAGCCTTCCTTTTGAAATTAGTAATGTTTAAACATGAATTGTTTTGGTTCTGCATAGATCGCTTTCTCCTTAACACTGTTTCTACTCCCATATTCTGGGCTATTTCTCTCAAGGTATTCTTTTTACCTTTCTGCCTGCTACTTTTAGCTTCTCATCCTAGCTTATTAAGAGTTGGCATTCTTTGGACTTCTATACCCAGTCCTTTCTTCTCATGCTTTTTTCTCTCTCCCTTCCTCTCCTCTCCTTTCTCTCTCCCTCTCTCCTCACGCCTCCCCATCTCTCCCAGCAATCTCAGCTATAAGCCAGACTTTTCACCCAAGCTCTAGATTCATAAACACAAAACTTACTAAACAATTTCCCACATGCTTCCATAGGTACCCCAAACTCAACCTGTAGATTGTGGAATTAACTTTGCTGTCTGCCCTTACTAAGGCTCTCCAGGAGGTCAAGAAAGTGATGCCTTCTTTCCCTTCACCCCTCACATTCAATCCATTACCAAGTCCCTAAGTATCTACATTTTTTCTCTTCACCTTCATTGCACTTCCTTAGTTCAGATTCTCCTCATTTCTCCCCAGATTAAAACAGTGGCTGTCTGAGCAGTCTTGACTTTCTCTTCCAGCCCACTCTCTACAGTGCTGCCCACATGATCTTCACAAACATACATCTGATATCCTGCCAAAATGTTTGCAGTGGCTATACAGTGCCTTGAAGTGCTTAAGTCTCCGGGATGTCGTACGATGCCCCATCTTTATTCTTTCCTGCAGCCATAGATAAGTACATGCAAGTGTCAGACTGTACCATGAAAGCATTCAGCCATCAATGCTTTGGGCCCTTCCTATTCCCTGTGAGTATAATGCCGTTTCCCTATCCTTAAACCCACACTATACCCTTGGCCAATTCTTAGTCTTGCTTAAGTGCTGAGTTCAAGGATCACCTCCTTGGGAATCCTTGCTGACAACCATTTTCTCTTCACTCAAGGTTGGCAAGATAGGTTTCTCATATCATCCCACTGTTTTGAATAGTTAGACATCCTGTATTGAAATAAGAAATTTTTCCGGTCCCACTTTGGAGGTATCTGGCTACAGAGAAGGTTGTTGAATTTCATTGTCCACTATTATAATTTACCTGTAATTATGAGGGCAAATAAACCCAAAACCATAATATCATCTTAGACTTCATTGCTTTTATATCTTAATGTGAAAATCATGTGGTGTTTTATGAAGCTTTAAATCTGACGGAATAGGATCTGTGAAAACTGCCTAATTTGTTGATTTGCATGTGAAGTATGTTGTTCCCAGTGGGTGGTGGAAACTGATTTGTAGTGTAGCTTACTAGCTCTGAGCAGATAACTGGTGTTAGTTCCCACTGCTGTAACGAAATAGATTTGGCCTTTGTGATAGCTCCTATTTGAAAATTACTATTTAAAACTGTCTGCTGGAGATAGGAGGGTGCTTTGCAAAGATGGATGCGTTTTATGTAGCAAAGCAAGAAACAGTGACAGCATGTCTTAATGACACTTTATATTCTGCCAATGTATTTAGCCACAACTTCCTCAACTGCATAATCTAAAGTAAACAAAAATCATATTCCATTAGAGACACAATTCGACAATTGAATTTTGGGGGTGAACTTTTGGCATCCATTGGAAGAATTGGCTCCAACCTCAGAGAGGGGGTTAATCTTTTTAGGGCATCATTGCCTGGGAAGTGGAAGAAAGAGATGACCAAGTCAGGGAATAAGAGTAAAAGCATTTTCTCTGAGAGCTAGAATGAGGGAGCTATTCAATGGCTATCATTCTATGACCACATTTTATTCAATCATAAGAAAAGATAAAGGATATTTTACTGCGGAAGATTGAAAAAAAAATTACACATAATCCCAGTAGGCTGAGGCTTGGTATAATTAAGTAATGTAACCTTTCACCTTTGTGTTTTAATAATTTCCTAAGGTCTCAGGCCACATCTGTGCAGAACAACATTGAATACCCCAGTGCTGAGAATATTTACTGTAGCATCTATCTGGCTTGGGGAAATGGGCTCTTCATTAGGGGAAATAATTGGTACATTCTTATACAGTAATAAATACTTACTAAGATAACTATCATGTAGCAAGACAATAAAAATCAATATTAATGAGAGCAGACAAATGCTTCTAGTAATAGCTGAAAACCCACAAGCCCTAGGTGTTCTTTTCAGTGCCCTCTTTGTTGTTACAACATTCTCTGCTTCTGACACCAAATATTTCCTAATTTAAGATCTTTAACTTTTGATATCTTAGTCTGGTCGTCAGAACGCCCAGCTCTGTCTGTGTGTCTTCATAGAGAGAGTATGAAATGTCTCTTTAAAGATCTTCAGCACAGATCAAAGGCTGCTGTTTCTTACTTGGGTATCCCAAGATTAAGCTGAAGGAGGGGGTTAGTAATACTTTGATCTCATCCATCTCTTTCCAAATCCTTGAATATTCAGCCCATAATTTGTACCTCTATACTCCATTTCCCCACTTTTATGAGGATATGACTATTAATTGCATCTTCCCATTTTTATAATAAATGGAGATGCCCCCACTCCTAATACTAACTAAGGCTGTACTGTCTGTGGTACAGTGTAGAGGCAGTAATAACAACTAACCCTGTATTATAGTGCTTGTGGCTATGTAAGTATTGATGCTGTTCTGAGTTCTTTACATGCATTCATTCATTTAATCTCCACAATGACCCTACGAAGTAGGCACTGTTATTATTACCCATTTTACACATTTAGAAACATAGACATAGACAGTATGACTTGCCCGTGGATACATCAGTTTTAAATGGTCCAAACTGCTGGGATTTGACCCCAGCAATCTGGCTCCATAGACCTTCCTCTTTATACTGTTTGACTGCTTTGCTACCTGGGAAACTTTGGGTACCTTGAAGATATTTGATCACTCACTTCTCTTGTCTGAAGGTTTAGAAATGACAACAAATAAGCTCTATCTCACAGGATTGCTGTTAGAATTAACTGATACAACATATCTGACGTGCTTAACTTAGTGATTGATACGCAGTTAAGTACATGTTCATGTTAGCTATTTTTATTATTACTATCATGTGATCAATAAGTGTCAGATGAAGGAATTAATTAATATAGAGGCATAACTCGGAATCGGTAAGGTGATTATTCCAAGTTCCATGATTTCTGTTGAGAAGCTCATTTAGAAAGAATAGACTCAGTAGTCTAGAGGTAGAGCTTGGGCTCTTTTCATGTAGGAATCAAACATGCTCATGCCTTCGTCTTCAAGTTAAAGAAAGAGCTATTACAATGAGAAAAGATTAAAATTTTATTATAGCAATTATACCACTAAATTAGAAATTTTAAAACTATATAGGATAATCCATGGAGTGTTGTAAGTTGTCAAAACCCCTAATATTTCCAAAGTATATACTATAAGAAGAGTGGAAGAGAAACCTATTTTATCATGTTTCAATGCTCATGCCCTCCTTTTCTCTTTATTGCATTATGAGATTGACATTATATCATTATCTCTCATTGTCACCTTAGCCTTGTGAGCTTTAGATGCTGCTAATGTTATGGTAATAACTGCTACAATTTGTAATTTTCAGTTGTATTAGACCTTGATTCATTTTTTTTAACTACCTTGTATTACCATCACTGATTTTTCTTGCAGATAATAAGCAACTTAATGGTTTTCATACATGAATACTGGTGTGAAATTATCAGAGCAGGAAAATCAATATTAGAAAATTTCCTATATGAACAACAACAAAAATAGAGGAGCATTAAAGGAATTGTAACTATTCAAAAATCAAATGAATTCATTATTTTGAAACTAGTGTTAGAAAATTTGTAGTTTAAAACCTGCCAGTTCACTATAAGTTTTAAATTTCACTATATTTTTTTAAATTATAGCCTTCCCCCCCCTTTTTTTAAAATTAAAAATAACACATCGGAGATCACTGCAGAGCTAGTTTTTCAGAACGCTTTCCTATATTCCACACAGAACATCTCTTTCCCTGTAATTGGAAGTTATATAAAATCAAAGTCTTTAAGGGAATCCATCGTATATCTCTGAAAGGTCAGTATATTATATTTTCGTTTGTTTGTTTTGGTTAAATGGGCCCTAGAGATTCATCAGCTACTAGGAATATAAAGTACCACAACAGACCATGAAATGGTACATATATATTTTCTCAAACCTTTTCCTCAATGCATTTCCACTACCGATCACAATCCTACAGTCCCACCTCCTTTAGGATATTCCATCTTCCCCAAATAACCCTAATGGCAAAGCTCCTCTACTTCTCATTCCCCCTGCCTCCGCTCTGGCACACCATTCATTCAGTTGATAAATGTTTGTTGACCAACGAGCATGCACAGGTGACGAATGAGATGCAGTCCTACCCTCAGAGAACTTAGAATACAGTAACTTGTCACTGACTACCTTATATCATTAGTTACTTTTCATGTGTCTGTGTCTTACAGGGCAAAGACTACAATTTACAACTATTTTGCTTTCTGTATACCTTTCTCCTAGCAAGTGCTCAAGGCATATTGAGTTGAGTGAGTGAAGTGACTCCGGGGGAGAAGAATAATGTCCGGGCTGTGTTACCCCACCCCTAAACCGGAATTAGCACAGACGGGGCATGGCTAAGACCATTATCGTATCCCATTGGGCTAGTTGCTTAGCTCAGACAGTGAATGACTTCGAAGTATATTATTTCATCACACATCGGGAAGAGTTGGGTGTTAATTTCTAAACTGTAATTAGGTTCCTTAGTCTTTTATCCCGAAACAGACGTAGTTTTATCCAAGGCTATTGATGGACAAACCTAGACCAAAGCCAGTGACTTCTCTCAAATGATATTTGATTATTTCTTCCTCTGTCCTCCTCTACTGAGAAGAAATAGGGGAGAGAGAGGTGGGAAGGGATGAGCATGCAATCTGTCCCCAGATTAGAAATGAATAATAATTAACTCGTGAATGTGGCTTAAATTTGCAAAGCAAAGCAAAAAGGTTTCCTTTAGTAAAGTGCTTTTATAAATGCACACACTACCCCAGTAAAGAGAAAAAAGAAGAAAGACTAAGTCCATTGGGTAGGTGAGAACAAAGTGGAAATACTCTACAATTACACTGTCCAATACGGTAGCCGCTAACCATGCGTGGCTTTTGAGCTCTTGAAATGTGACACGTCTGAATCGAGGTGTGTTGGAAGTGTAAAATAGACACCTGATTTCAAAAACTTAGTATTAGAAAAAAAATGAACCATCTTAAAAATGTTTATATTGATTATATGTTAAAATGATAATTTATATACATTGGTTTAACTAAAATATTTTCTTAAATTAATCTCACCCATTTCTTTCACTTTTTTAAATGTGGCTAATAGAAAGTTTTAAATTACATGTGTAACTCACATTATAGTTCTGTTGGACAGCACTGTTCTAGACCATAGGTTTCCAAACCGGGTTGCTAATGACCCTGGCCTTTTTCCTAGTATGGCAGCCAGAGACCAAGGAGAAGGGCCATAGTCAGTTCCATCAGAG
Organism: Delphinus delphis; assembly: GCF_949987515.2. Lineage (NCBI taxonomy): Eukaryota > Metazoa > Chordata > Mammalia > Artiodactyla > Delphinidae > Delphinus > Delphinus delphis. The sequence continues at coordinate 30,679,754 of NC_082689.1, read as the reverse complement.
AAACTCCTTACTTGTTTATCAAATCAGGTTTCTGACTATGAACTTCTTTGAAAGAATCTGCAGTCAGAATGTTTGCCAGCTCTAGTCTTAGAATATTTTCCATCCACTCTACAGATGTAGAACGAGAAGAACAAACTCAAATACCTTTCTCCACCCCTGTCACTGCACCCCATGCATTAACAAGAGGGAGTTACTAGAGTCTTTCCATGATTCTTTGTTATTTGGGTTGTTCATCAAAGGTTTATTTGTTAATGAAATTTTACCCCTTTTCTGTAAGTTGCAGAAATTTATTTGCAACAAATGTCTTTTAAGTATTCCTAATTGATAGCATGGAAGGCCAAGTTACAGATGGTCTTTACTAGGAATTCTTTTTCTTCTGGAAAACGTAGACCCTTTCCCCCTACCCCCTTAGCAACAGCGATCGGAGGATGATTGAGTGGTCTCTTGTGGAAATATGTATTTACCTATGTAAAGATCAGTTTCAACTCAGCACATTCTTCTTTAACCAGTAACCTCTAAGGGGTGTTGACGTCTCTTCAGCTCATAACTTTGTGTGTGTGTGTGTGTGTGTGTGTGTGTGTGTGTGTGTGTGTGTGTAAACACACACAGGTATTTTTTCAACTATGAATACAGCTGCTGATGTAGAGAAGAGCTTTTAAAGCAATTCCATAAATTTTATTTTCTTAAAGATAAATAATAATCCTGACCATTTTCATCACCCCCCCCTTCACAAATAAAGTTAACTCGTGGTCACATACCTGATTGTACACTGTGAATTAAACTTGAGAGTGATAGAAGCAGGTAGAGGAAAGAAAAGAGCAAGTGACAATATTGTTAAAAAAAAATCGATTTTCCTGACACTAATCGCACCCAAAAATAGCCATGGAACCTCAAGGGGTATTTGTATGTGCTTGTTGTCAGAGACAGGGACCTGAGATAAAGAACAGAGCTTCCTGGTTGGGATATCATCTCTGCTTTTGGCAGTTTATAAATTTTCTTCCTCTGTGACCTTTCCACTTGGTCCTCGAAAAAGCCTGTTGATTTTGCTCTTGACGATTTTTACACGTTTTATGGAAAGGAGGCATTCTGATGTGAGAAAGTTTGCTTATCATTAGCTGAATTCCTTTTCGTGCAAAATGTTAATCCAAGGATCACACCATGGTGAAGGACGGCTCATAAGTAAGAACATACTAAATCGAGTAATGTTTTCCTCATGTATCTTTTTTACCTCAGGCAGATGTGCATATTTGGTGGTATAACAAGATTGACACGTTCCTCCCACAAATGTGGGTTTTATACATTTCTCCATGATCAAAAGGAAACAATTCTATCTTGACGTTACAGATGAAGCATTTATTTTGCCATTCTTTTAAAAGCAAGGATATCAAGTTTCAGATCAGGAACAAGCCCATAGTTTATGCACTGCCTGCCTCCCTTCCTCCTGTCTCCTTCCTTCCCTCCCTCTCTCCTTCCCTTCCTCCCTCCCTCCCTTCCTTCCTTCCCAAAGCACCAACAGTGCTAGATGCCATGGAAACTATAGATATAAAATAAGACCCTCTCATGGAACTTACTTTCTGTGTATTTTTGTATTTTTGATCCCAATCTGAATGTAAGCATTAGTAACCATGCCACAAAATAAGTTACTTCCAAATAGTTATGCCTGCCCCACATTTAGGACATGGTAGGAAGTTGCGGAAACAGCAGATGTCTACCATGTCCACTGACTCTTGTTTATCTTCAGATATTACCATCATGCTCTCTGAAAGCCTCTGTTCTCAGTCACTAATTATGCTAGGTGTAGAATTGTCGTACACGTTAATATTCTCTTTACTGTGGGTATGTGTTTAGCATATAACATGACTCTCAGTCCTACATGCAGCATGAACCATGCATTCCTGTGCGTTCTGCCGAGGTGCAGTGAGCTGGAGTGGGAACAACATTGGCCCCAAGAGGCAGGAGATATGGGTTCTAAATTTGTTTATTCCACCAACACATGGGGTCATCTTGTCAGAGTCATACAACTTCTCAGGTTTAGAGGTGTCAGATTTGTAACTAGTTTAGACTGGGTTGTCATAATTCTTCGAAACTCTAAATATCTAGGGTTCTATGAAAGATGGTGAACAGAGGTTTCACTATCAGAATATATAGCAAGATGGTGACCCCTAAACTTGACCCTACCTCTGAGACTGAGCTCAGAGCCCTTCTTTTTGGTTAAGAATATTTGTTTAAGAACCAGAATAAGTAATTAGTAGACAGTTTCACGTGAGTGAGAATATATGTGAAATCTGAAATGTAACCATCATATCATTTGGCCGTGAGTTCACTTTAAATCTGTATTTGTCAGAGGTCTCCAAAGAAACAGCCAGTAGGATACACACACACACACACACACACACACACACACACACACACACACACACACACACGAGATTTATTATAGGAATTGCCTCACACAGTTATGGAGGCTGAGAAGTTCCACAGTCTGCTGTCTGCAAGCTGGAAAGTCAGGAAAGCTAGTGGAATAATTCATTCTGAATTCAAAGGCCTGAGAATCAGGGGAGCAGATGGCATAAGTCCCAGTCTTGGTCCAAAGACCTGAAAACCAGAAGATGGGCGTCCCAGCTCAAGCGAAAAACAAAAACAAATTCTCTCTTGCTCTGCTGTTTTTGTTCTATTCAGACCACATTGGTGAGGGCAATCTCTACTGGGGCCCCCAACTCAAATGCTAATAATCTCTCCTGGGAGCACCCTCACAGATAGACCCAGAAATCATGTTTGCCAGCCATCTGGGCATCCTTTAGCCTAGGATGGCACATAAAATTAACCATCACCATCTGCAAGTCAATGTACAGTTATTTCTTGGGCTTTTATCCTTAAAAACTATAGAAAGCCTGTGCTCATAATGAGCAGCTCCATTTCTGATTCTTACATTGGACCTAGACTGTCTGCTCTTATTTCCCAAAAGGCAACATTTATGCTACATGGTTTGAATTCCTTCCTCTCTGCTTCCCTACGTTTCTTCTCTATGCCTGCCTTTAATTTTCACTTAAACTAATACCTTGTTGCACCACTACCATCCTCCAGCTCTCATACAAGAGATAGGTCTAGTTGCTGACTTCCACAGCCTGATGAGTTTGGGAAGCGTTCATTCATTCATTTATTCATTCATTCACCAAACATTTGCTAAGTGCCTATTATTTCCTAGGAATAATATTTCCTGGAAAATGTTAATTAATAATCCAGTCTTGGGACTTCCCTGGTGGCGCAATGGTTAAGAATCTGCCTGCCAATGCAGGGGACGTGGGTTTGATCCCTGGTCCAGGAAGATCCCACATGCCACGGAGCATCTGAGCCCGTGCGCCACAACTACTGAGCCTGCATGCTACAACTACTGAAGCCCGCGTGCCTAGAGCCCGTGCTCCGCAACAAGAGAAGCCACCGCAATGAGAAGGCCGCGCGCTGCAACGAAGAGTAGCCCCCCCTCGCCGCAACTAGAGAGAGCCCGCGCGCAGCAACGAAGACCCAATGCAACCAAAAATAAGTAAATAAATATATATATTTTTTAATCCAGTCTTTGCTCTTAAGGAACTTATTTTCTAATTCAAAAGTAAATAAGTAATTACATGACAGTGCACAGTAAACGTTAAGAAGAGAAGAACACATGTGTGAGAGCCCCAAATCCCATGGTTGGGGGGAGAAAAATGACCACTTTCGAGAACCAAGGTGCATATTTAAGCCTAGATGCAGAATTAGGGCCCATTTCAGCTTGCTTTTCAACCATTTTGTCAGCATCTTACGGAACAATTTTAGGGTTGGCTCCTTCTTTACTGGAACATTTTTGTTAAATGGTCTGCTGTAAAAAACATTTTTAATGTAACCTAACCTTTTATAATTTAACCTAACCCCTGTCATTAAAAAAAAATGTCATTAGCTTCTTTGTGACTTTTTCAGTCTCTGCCGAGGCAATGGTGTCCTAATTAGATAACTCGTATTTCCAAGTTTAAAAGAAATATAACCAGATATGTGATTCACAGTGCAAACACTAGCGACACGTTTCAACAGCATAACTTGGTGAAGACATCTCCATATGAAACTGTCCATGTGACATGAGGCTCATTTAAGCTAATAAGCAATAATGATTTGCTGACTCGGAATATGATTCCCAGTTTTGGCATACATGCATCTTTTGTATGCTTCTATGTATTTTATGTTCCTAAGTGAATGTTCTTAGATGCATTGGGAACATATTTTCTAGGTATTATCTCAATTCCCATATGATCTTTACATCTGTTGTAAAGCATGTGCATTTGGAAAAATATTTTGGCATTGGTTAATGTTTTTGTTGACTGTAAAGCATTTATTACGAAATGCCAAATTTGATTTGCCCTATCTATCCTCTTTGACTTTTTAGTTGTGGAGATAAGAGATGTTTACTCGATGGAAGTGCTAATACTAAAAGATTTTTTTGTTTATATAATAAATACTTTATTCATTCTCTCACAGTTTTATGGTGTGGCCACTTGAAAATTTCCTACTGTTACTTTCAAGTTAAATGTAATGATTTTCTGTGTTGGTGTTTGTGATATGTATTAATAGCTTTCTTTTTGTAAATTAGGTTAATGTCGAAAGCAGCTGGCTCACGACATTCTAGTTCAGTTATTTTGGATATAATTATCAAATTAGTGTTCTACCTTGTTTTTTTCAAATAACAAAAGTCTCCATGAAGGAGTTTTTGGCATACTATTTATGGTGGAGAGAGATTGTCGATTTCCCTTTTACACATTACAGCATCTATGCAGAGATATAAACAAGACTCTATCATAGAATTATCACGGTCGTATATCAAAACTTTCCTCCCAATATGTGGTTGTAGATGTTTTGACTCATTTATTTCTTGTTGTCTCCACATTCTCATCTGCTCCCATTCTTTTATATTAGTTTCATTTTCAGTTAAATTGTTAAACTCCAGTTACATGGAGAATATTACCATGGGATAAGATAAGTTTATTTATATCACATCTAATTTTGGCAATAGCAGTGACGTATAACATAGTTTCTCATGGCTCCTACTGTCATAATTTAACTAGCTTTTACTTAAATGAAACAACCTACTCTAGATAATCCATTTCACTGTTTTGTGTATCACTATTCTCATGTAGCAAATCAGTTCATGTTAATTACTCCTGCTTAATTCACAAGAATTCTGAAAGGAGGCATAATAATCTAATGTTTGGCTTGTCTCTAACAAGGAAGTGGCCATGAGCAAGCCTTTCCAAGTGGGAGTAGAATTCTACACACCTAACTTTTAAGTAACGGATCTTCATTGAATTGTAGTGAGTTTCCAGATAGCTTTAATTCCCAGTGTACATGGAGCGATGCTTCACAGCCAAGCTAATGTTAGACATCTCTCTTCTTTATTTTACATATGACACAAGGAGGAAGGCTAGAACAAATGGAACAGGTGTTCCTGGGAAAGTAAGTCTGGAAGGAATCCAGAGATTTGAGGATGGGAGGGGTAAAATTTAACTATTGGTCTGGTGAAACATATACTACCCTAAACAGTTATGTATCTCTGATAGCTTCTACCATATTGTAAAAATTATCAAATTAATTTGAAGTTTATTGAACACCATTTCATTTCAAGTTGATGTGCTGAAATAATCAAACTTGAAGTGTTTCTTGATGCAATAATTTATGCTTATATAGGACATTCTTCACTTTCCATGTCAGTTCATCATCTAAGAGGTACCTTAAGGCAAGTATTAGTCCATTTTACCATTAGCGGAAGATAAGTTTGTGTGTGTGTGTGTGTGTGTGTGTGTGTGTGTGGTAGTAAAGTCACCAGCCATAGAACTAAGAGGGATAGATTATATACAGTATTATTGAATCAAGATTCAAAAATACAAAGCTATGAATAAATTCTAAAAAGGAGAATTTTAGTAGGATCACGTAGGTTCACAAAAATAATCTGTGCAACTCAAATATAGGCTTCAGTGGTTTGGCCTTAGATAGTTTAGTTTTTTTCTACTGAAAGTGTGATCTGTGGACCAGCAGCTGAGAGCATAGCCAGACAGCTTGTTAGGAATGATCTCAGAACTCAGCTCAGGCTTATTGACTTAGAATTGGTTGTAACCAGTTCTCCAAGTAATTCACATGCAATTTAAAGTTTGAGAGGTGTTGGTTTGCTAAAATGTAAGGTTAATTTTAGCCAACGGTGTGGTATGTCTGCCCAGAAAAATTAAGTGAGCACAGGCCACATTAATAAGCACATGGTTTCCAGAGGGAGAGGATAATCAGATTTCCTGTCCTGGTCATTTTGTTCTGTTATGGGCACTACCCTTTAAACTATACACTTAGGAATGTATGTCCAGGACACTGACCACTGACCAGGATGGTGAAGCTGCTCAAACCAATTTCATATAAGGAATAATGGAAGAAACTGGAAACATTTGAGCTGGAGAAGAGAAGTCAGGGGAGCTAGAATGGCCATGTTCAGATGTTCAAAGGGCAGTCCCTTGGAAGAGGGGTGAGAAGGCAGCAGGAGTAAAGCAATTAATAGAGACAGTAAATGGGACAATGTACGTTTGCCAAATATAAAGACGAGCTTTGAAACAACTACCTGGGTCCTGAAATGGATCTTCTTTTTCCTATGAGGAGAGAGTTTTGTTCTTGGAGGTTTTAAGCAGAGATTAGAAAACCACCGACTGAAGTAAGTCTCCCTGCTGAATGCTCTCCAAGCGCCTTGTACTTTCACCCTGGTGACACTTGTCACATTATTTCTGTGATTTTAAAATAATCTTCAATAGTATTCTCTGTTTGTTCCATCTGGGCAAGGGACAGTCTGTCTTAGTCGCTGACTGTTCTCTCCCTCGCCTCTAGCACAGCGTCTGACAGAAAATGTTCTTGTATGACTCAAGGGAGGAAGGGATACATGGGAGGGATTGACAAATGTATTCATTAGTGTAATCAATTAATATTTACTGATTGCCTTTGTTACGTCAGGCACTCAGGTAGCATTAGGAAGACATAAATGAACAAAACAGATTACTGTGCCGGCTCTAAAAGTTTTTTCCCCCATGAGATTAAGTTGCCCCAAGAATTTATATGCAGTTCATGCAGAAAGAATGAAGAACGTGAATCAGGTGTCTGCCAGAGTAGTGCATCTTGGAAGAATTAACAGCTTCAGAATATCTCAAAGGCCAGCCAGATCAACATGAAGCATTTAGAAGTTGAGATGCAATCGAGACCTCACTTCGTTACTTTGAAATTACCTTGGGATATGAAGCTTAAAGTCCTCAGGTGCTATAAGGCTGGTGAAAAGCTTAGACAAATTACTAGAACTCTGGAGAATGCAAGACTCCAAATAGGAACAATATGGAGGAGGGCAACACGGGAACATGTACATCCGTATCACTAGAGTACTTCCAAGAATATGCTCGAATTTCATGTTCAGTGTCTTAATTTTTTTTAATTTATTTTTATTGGAGTATAGTTGCTTAAAAACATTGTGTATGAGCTTCCCTGGTGGCACAGTGGTTGAGAGTCCGCCTGCCGATGCAGGGGACACGGGTTCGTGCCCCGGTCCGGGAACATCCCGCATGCTGCGGGGTGGCTGGGCCCATGAGCCGTGGCCACTGAGCCTGCGCGTCCAGAGCCTGTGCTCTGCAACGGGAGAGGCCACAACAGTGAGAGGCCCGCGTACTGCAAAAAAAAAAAAAAAAAAAAACCTTGTTAGTTTATACTGTACAGCAAAGTGAATCAGCTATACGTATACATATATCCCCTCTTTTTTGGATTTCCTTCTCATCGAGGTCACCACAGAGCACTGAGTAGGGTTCCCTGTGCTGTACAGTAGGTTTTCATTAGTTATCTATTTTACATATAGTATCGAGTGTGTATATGTCAATCCCCATCTCCCAATACATCCCACCCCTCCCCTTTCCCCCTTGGTATCCATACGTTTGTTCTCCACGTCTGTGCCTCTATTTCTGCTTTGTAAATAAGATCATCTCCCATTTATGATAAAAAACTCTCCAGAAAGTGGGCATAGAGGGAACCTACCTCAACATAATCAAGGCCATATACGACAGGCCCACAGCAAACATCATTCTCAGTGGTGAAAAACTGAAGGCATTTCCTCTAAAATCAGGAACAAGACAAGGATGTCCACTCTCACCACTGTTATTCAACATGGTTTTGGAAGTCCTAGCCATGGCAATCAGAGAAGAAAAACAAATAAAAGGAATCCAAATTGGAAAAGAAGAAGTAAAATGTCACTGTTTGCAGATGACATGATACTATACATAGACAATCCTAAAAATGCCACCAGAAAACTAATAGAACTAATCAATGAATTTGGTAAAGTTGCAGGATACAAAATTAATGCCCAGAAATATCTTGCATTCCTATACACTAATGATGAAAAATCTGAAAGAGGAATTAAGGAAACACTCCCATTTATCATTGCAACAAAAAGAATAAAATACCTAGGAAGAAACCTACCTAGGGAGACAAAAGACCTGTATGCAGAAAACTATAAGACACTGATGAAAGAAATTAAAGATGATACCAACAGAGGGAGAGATATACCATGTTCTTGGATTGGAAGAATCAATATTGTGAAAATGACTCTACTACCCAAAGCAATCTACAGATTCAATGCAATCTCTATCAAATTACCAATGGCATTTTTTACAGAACTCGAAAAAAAATCTTAAATTTGTATGGAGACACAAAAGACCCCGAATAGCCAAAGCAGTCTTGAGGGAAAAAAACGGAGCTGGAGGAATCAGACTCAATGACTTCAGACTATACTACAAAGCTATAGAAATCAAGACAATATGATACTGGCACAAAAACAGAAACATAGATCAATGGAACAAGATAGAAAGCCCAGAGATAAACGCACACATCTGTGGTCAACTAATCTATGACAAAGGAGGCAAGGATATACAATGGAGAAAAGACAGTCTCTTCAATAAGTGGTTCTTGGAAAACTGGACAGCTACATGTAAAAGAATATAATTAGAACACTCCCTAACACCATACACAAAAATAAACTCAAAATGGATTAGAGACCTAAATTAAGACCAGACACTATAAAACTCTTAGGGGAAAACATAGGAAGAACACTCCTTGACATAAATCACAGAAAGATCTTTTTTGATCCACCTTCTAGAGTACTGGAAATAAAAACTAAACAAATGGAACCTAATGAAACTTCAAAGCTTTTGCACAGCAAAGGAAACCATAAACAAGATGAAAAGACAACCCTCAGAATGGGAGAAAATATTTGCAAATGAATCAGTGGACAAAAGATTAATCTCCAAAATATATAACAGCTCATGCAGCTCAATATTAAAAAAACAAACAACCCAATCCAAAAATGGGCAGAAACGTAAATAGACATTTCTCCAAAGAAGACATACAGATGGCCAAGAAGCACATGAAAAGCTGCTCAGTATCACTAATTATTAGAGAAATGCAAATCAAAACTACAGTGAGGTATCACCTCACACCAGTTAGAATGGGCATCATCAGAAAATCTACAAACAATAAATGCTAGAGAGGGTGTGGAGAAAAGGGAACCCTCTTGCACTGTTGGTGGGAATGTAAACGGATACAGCCACTATGGAGAACAGTATGGAGGTTCCTTAAAAAACTAAAAATAGAATTACCATATGACCCAGCAATCCCACTACTGGGCATATACCCAGAGAAAACCATAATTTAAAAAGACACATGCACCCCAATGTTCATTGCAGCACTATTTACAATAGCAAGGTCATGGAAGCAACCTAAATGCCCATCGACAGACGAATGGATAAGGAAGATGTGGTACATATATACAATGGAATATTACTCAGCCATAAATAGGAACAAAATTGTGTCATTTGTTGAGACGTGGATGGGTCTAGAGACTGTCATACAGAGTGAAGTAAGTCAGAAAGAGAAAAACAAATATCGTATATTAATGCATATACGTGGGACCTAGAAAAATGGTACAGATGAACTGGTTTGCAGGCCAGAAACTGAGACAGATGTAGAGAACAAGCATATATGTGGACACTAAAGGGAGAAAGCGGCAGGGGCTGGGCGGTGGTGGTGTGATGAATTGGGCGATTGGGATTGACATATATACACTGATGTGAATAAAATTGATGACTAATCACCTGCTGTATAAAAAAATAAGTAAAATTCAAAAAAATGAAAAATAAAAAGATCATCTATACCAATTTTTTCAGATTCCACATACATACATTAATATACGATATTTGTTTTTCTCTTTCTGACTGACTTCACTCTGTATGACAGCCTCCAGGTCCATCCACGTCTCTACAAATGACACAATTTCATTCCTTTTTATGGCTGAGTAATATTCCATTGTATATATGTACCACATCTTCTCTATCCATTCCTCTCTCGATGGACATTTGCGTTGCTTCCATGTCCTGGTTATTGTAAATAGTGCTGCAGTGAACATTGGGGTGCATGTGTCTTTTTGAATTATGGTTTCCTCTGGGTATATGCCCAGTAGTGGGATTGCTGGGTCATATTGTCAGTGTCTTACTTTGTGATTTGTCATGATTATAGCATGGTACTATAAGTAATACGTGCATACTTAATATTAGAACTATTTTTGACATAAACATTTTACCTGAAATACATTCTTTTTCCTGAGTTACTCTATACCCTCTCGGTCTTATTCCATCCAGACGCCAACATTTTTTCCTCATCACCGTGCATCTTTGATTTTATAATGTAAGTCAGTGGGAAAACAGGATTCATTTAACAGAAAATTGCTTTTCACAATCTTTTCTGGAATCTCTTTTGTCTGTTACCCAGGCGATATCTATATTATTGCTTTGTCCTCAAAAGATTTTACCCATTTGGCAACACAGGCGACTAAATCTCTCTTTTTTTTTAAATATGGCTTTTCATTAGGAGAGAACTCTCCAAATTCATTTCTGTCCGCCTTTTCCTCAGTGCTAAATCTGCGGCGTCTCCAGTGTATTTATAATAAATATCCCCTGTATACTGGAGTCACTTCAGTTCTCCGTAGTACTCCAGTTTCTAATGAAAGCGGTACCCAGCGACCAAGTGGATAAAGCCCCCCTTCTGTCCACTGCCCACCCCACGAAAGCGCCCATCAAATATCTCCTAATTGCCCTTCCGTGCGTCCGCTTCACGCGCAGGCTTATCTCTGGCTCCTTCCCCAGCTCTCTGCTGACAGCCAGTAACATGCACTGTGAGCATGAAGGGGATAAATATGGTGTGACTCTTAGAAAGCCAGCCTTAGAGTGGAGTTAGAGAGCTGTTTAGATTCTTCCCTTTCATGGTTCTGACATGATTTATTTTAACCAATTTGCCTTCAGACATGGTTGGCTATCGTTGCTTCAAACACTTGAACTTTGGATCCTACAGGGACACTTGTACTCCTCCCGTTGTTTCTTCTGCCTTACACATCGGTCCCGTGTCAGGACATCTTGTATTAATCAGCCTTCAGTGGTAACTTTAGGCAAGTAACATAAGCACTTTCTCTGACCACCTGTAAAATTAAGAAGTAACTACAAAGCATCTGACACATTCCTTATAAAAGCGCAGTCCAGCCACCCTGGGCCGGCTCACAGCTGTGGCGAACAGCACGCTCGCGTCTCAGCCTGCTGACGTCTGTTTTCTTTTCTGTCCCTCTGCCCCCTGCCTTCCTGACCAACCTCGTATCTTCTCTTTCTCTCTCTAAGCAGCCCCCCTCCACGCCCAGCCCTGGGCCTGACCCTACTCCTCACACCTGCTCGGGCCCCATCTAACACAGGATGTTTTAATATGCTACATACATGGAAGAGAAAGGAAACTGAAGTTGCCAACCATGTACTTTCTTTTCTTCTCTTTTAAATGGAGAACAGTATCACCAACAGCAAGGAGGCTGTTTTTTTTGTGGCAGCGGAAAAGTGGTAGGGGGTTAGGGGAAGAACCCCTAAGGAATTAGTGCTTTCAGCGGATACACGGCGTTTGATCTTTTAATGGTGTTGCCACTGGGCCTAACATACCTTTTAACATGGGAGATGGAGAGAAATCAGAGCTTTGGAGGTGGGAAATGTGTTCGCTGGTTTTGTTTTCTGTTTTCCTCGCCGAGAAGCCCACAGAGACCAGAAGCTGTGGAACTGTCAGAAGAAATAAAAATCGGGGCATGTAAATGAGACGCACAGGAACATATTAAATGAGGACCTCCCAGTGACACGGTGAAGAGAGGAGGGAGGCAAGCAGGCATGGCACTGGAGGGAGAATGACAGTGGATCAGTGAAATGGTTTCTGGGCTGCCTCCTAGTTCTGCACAGGCTGGAGGCCACTCACAGCCTATCAACTCAGGACATCTCCTCCTTGGCGTGATTGTCAACAGAGAACTCAGCTGTTCCAGGTGGTCCTTGATTTTGTATGTCTGACTCCAGACTTGCTCCATGGGAGTTTCTGAGAAATGCTGGGTATAGTCTTCAGTACCTCAGCTGACAGATGAACATTTCTGTCCTCAGTGGCACATCCTGGGAGCCACCAGTTCTATTTCTGCAGTGTTGCCATTATGGTCTCTCCTAGTAGCATTTGGGTATTTACTTGAAATTTTTAGGGTATTTTGCACTCATCTAAGCTACTTGGACTACATGTAACATCATGTGGCTGTGGTGGGGAGGAGAATGCCAAAGAACAACAGTAAAATATTGTAAACTCGGGAAATATATCACAAAATTTGTCATCCCAAAGTTGGGCAACTGGGAATTTTATCTATTAACTCTTTCTCCCCTTTTATAGCACATAACGATTGTTTGACTGTCATATTCAAAAGGAAAATTTTTTAAATGTATTTTTCAAAACCTTAGGCCTTAAAGGTATTACTACCAACAAGGGAGGGGCAGCTTCCGCTTAGAGTGAAAACACATGGTTTGGTTGAATGTTTCGATGTGAAGTAAGACACACACCCAATTGCAAGTGTCTGCACATCCTCAGGAGCCTGGAGAATTTGAACTAGAAAGTATCCAGGTTCAGAGAAGCTAAGCACAACAGAAGTGGAGTGGGACTGAAACAGAGAAGTCATGACAGTCTGAGATCTGTAGCTACAGTCTATTCTCTCCAGAGAATTCTTCTGGAGAAACCAAACAGTCACAGAGAAAAGAGCTACAGACGCTGATAGTGGGAAGAGATCTAACAACAAACATAACTTGCCACCCAGTTAGGCTAATGGATCAGCAAGGTTCCCCCGTGTCCATAGAAAGTCTACTTGGCCTTTCAGTGATACATTCACATATTAAAGAACAACCGTGGGTCACCAGGTATTTGAGGAAGGGCCTCACAGGAAAGAGACTGAAATAAAAAATAGATACATAAATTAAGAGGAAAAAGAGACAATGCATAAGGTCAAAGACATCATCAAGTAATTATATTTCAGAAAGAAGAGAAATTTTATCTTTGAGGCAAAACTAGATGCAATAATAGAAGAATAATCATAAATTATTAAGAAAATTTAATAGGATTGGAAAATAAAGTTGAGAAGTTCTTCTAGAGTGTAGAACAAAAGGACAAAACATGGACAGTAGTAAAGTGAAGGTTATTAGAAGATCATGCCGAGATGCCCCACCTGCGATGAATTGGGAATTTCAAAGAGAGAGAACAAGAAGGCGTAAAAGAGAATGTGTGGCACAGTTAAGGCATATGGTCATACAATTTCAGAACATGAAGAATAAAAGATTCCTAAAATTTCTAGAGGGAAAAAAACACACCAGGTTTCCTAAGAAGGATCAGGAATCAAAACAGTGTTGGACTTCGCAACAGCAATACTGGAGACGGTAAGCCAAGAATGAGATGCCTTCAAAATTCTGTGAAAGTGATTTTCAGCCTAGGATGCTTTATTTGGTCAGATGTCAATCAAATGTAAGGGTGAAAGCATTATCAGACATGAGGAATCAAGCAGTTTTTCTCCTGTGCATTCATTCTCAGGATTGACGAGAGGATGTACTTCATCAGATAAAGGAGTATAAATCAAGAAGGTGGAAGATATCAGGTTCAGGAAGCAAGGGTACACCCAGAAGAGAACAAAGGGCAACGTTAGAGGTGCAGGGAAGGGAAGCCTGACAGCTGAGTAACCGGGTTCAGCAGCAACTATCCTGGGGAGACAGCACGATGAGGGAAACAGTGAGACGGAGGCTCCAGGAGGGAAACTCCAGGGAAAACAGTGGAACTGTCAAATTTGGGATACAGTGGCAGAGTTGGAGTGACCAGAAAGAATGAGGGACAACATACAAAAACAACGCACATTTTTAAAAGAAGCAACTGTTAATTCCGGGGGAAGAAATGAACAAGAAAGAAGAAATCGTCATTAGTGTACCACGTGGCTTAGCACTGAGCGATGTTCACAGGGTTATGATAATATAAGCATTAAATGGAGCATAGCTGTATGAGGAGTATGGGAGCGTATAGGAGGGTAAGGAGCAGAGATAGTTAACTCTTTATCTCCCATATAAAAGGATACCATATCATGACTAAAGTTTCTTAATCAAGAAATAACATCATAAGCTCGTTTTCTAGAAGTGTGGGTATCAGCTAAACTATTCAGCATGGTTGCCTCAGGAGCAGTCTTCTGAGTGGGTGGGAAAGATACTGCTTTTAGCACACTTTAACTTTTAAAATTGTGGATTATGTGCATGTATTATTTTGATGAAATAATTCTTTTTCAAAATAAAAAATGTTTCTTATATTAATCACATACATGCAGATTCCTGGCTTCTCCTAGAAAATTAAACCACTCGGCCCCCTTGGAGCCGCGTTCCACCTGACAGGATGGCTTGCCCTGTTTAGCTGAAGCACACACGCTCCTACCTGCCGCAGCGTCTACCCCTGCCCCATTGTGTCCTGCAACTGAGGCTAAGTGTCAGGTGTTATTTTGCATTGTGATTATGCGGTCATTTTACTTGTTGCAGAGTTAAGAAAATCGGGGGACATCATTTTGAGCTCATGCCTCCATCAAAAGTGGGACAATGAAAGAGATTCCAAGAGGACTTTGGGTTTCCTAGCTTACTGTACTAGGTTATCTGCCTGGCTTCCAAGGCATTCAAGTTTTCTGCTTAAAATCCACAATAATATAGTACAAGCTTTTGTTAGGTCTGAGCAGAGACCATCTGTCTCATGGTCACCTGTTTATAGGAAGTCTTATAAACTTTGTCACCCTGCAGCTATTTCTTCTCCAGATTGCTGTCTCCAAAGACCTGATTTTTCATTTCTCTGATCATACCCACACTCTCTTGATCTTCTTCACATTTTCTCTCTCCACACAGTGAGGGCCTGATCAATGAGGAATGACTATCTGTTGATTACTTCACAGCTCTCACCCACTTTACTGCAGTTCATGCAGTCTGGTGTCCTGCTTCCTTTTTAAATAGCACCATTATCCTGATGGCTCGAGCTCAGTGGGTGGCCTTCTGTGACTCCTGTGTATGTTTCGCCCGTGGTTGAACATAGTGAATACATTTCCATCTTATATTTATGCGCTTGTGTTTTCCTCCTTAAGTGCATTGCCCTCCATTTATTTCCATTCACTTTTATTTTCCTTATTCAAAAACACTTTTCCAAATTGGTCAAAGCAGGTTTTAATTTTCTACTGCTGTCAAAGGTGCTGGGTACCTCTCTTTGAATTGTAATTATCACACTTTATAATGATGTTTTTTTAAATTCAAATCACTGGTTTAAACATGAAATTATATAGACTGTATGGCCGATCTCTACAGAATATTAGGAAATGCCAACTCAAGATTACCCTTGAGCCATTGAAAATGGTGTGATTTTTTTTTTAAACTTTGAACTAATTAACCTTTTACTTAAAGTAGCCTGAATTAAGCATAATCTATAATTTATTGTTAAGTAAACATGGTTAAAGCCAACCTGTATAGGAACACCCAAGATGTAAAATTTACACTGTTTTTTACTCTTGGATGTAAAGTTCCAAATAATCTAAAATAAAAAGCCATAATAGAAGAGGGACAGTGAATCTGGGAAAAATCCTAAAGGTTTTTTATTTAGAGCTCTTTGTACACATAGCATTAAAGTAGTAATATCAATGAGAGGTACTCTTGTATCTCTTGTCAAGAGATACTCTTGTCAAATTTTCTGAGGAGCAAACTGCAAGTTTTCCATTTCATTTGATATGTTGGCAAACATACTAATAGTATTTGTCTCTCTCTTCTTATATAAAATAATATTTGATACCAAGCCCATTGCCTGATGGTTTAGGAAGGATTGGGGAATTGTGTCTAAGCAAAGGAAGCTCTCCAGAGATGGTAATGGTAATCAGAGTAATCCAGTAAGCAGTAGCTAAGAGGTTAATTGAGGGGAAAAATTTTTAAAGGGAGATAGCAGGACTGGGTAGGGAGAGCCTTGACCACTGCAGAGATCTGGCAAAGCCTTGGCCAACCCAACTTGAGCTCCAGAGCAAAAATTGCCCATTAGAGGAGTTCCACGCTGGGCAAAAATAGCCAAGCCCTAGAACCCTATATTGACTGGTGGCTACCTTGGAAAGAATGTGTCCTCGAGTCCAAAACTGAGGCGGACCCTGAAAACAAGCATAGCTAGAGGCTCTTCTTTGCACTCTGTGCTGCTGAATGACAAGTTCTTTCTTGAAGGAAGACACAAGCAGCACGTCTTTATCTCTGTGTGTAGAACGTTCCCCTTACTGCTAAACAACTACTAAAGATGGTTTTGCCATTCTTGTTCTCTTATTTTCAACATTTCACCAACACATGAAAATTCCACTCTTCTGTACCAAAGTAATATTGTCACAGGGGACTGAAGTTCCCAATATCTAAGGAAACTCCCAAGTATTTAGGTAAAGGAGTAAGACTGGGATGGGCAAGAAATAGCACAGAGTTGGATAGGAAAGAGACTCATCAAACATTGACCCTACCTGAAAATGAAAAAACATAATAGGTAGGTGACCAAGGAATCAGACATGGGCCAGGGTTACCTAAAATGTGTTTCCCAGTCATTACACAAAATGATTGCATTTGCCTCTTTGAAAATGATTAGCTCCCAGCACTCTGAAAATCACGGAGGAAAGTTGATTGGGAATTTTAATCATCCAGAATCAACCCTAGTTTTGAGAGATGTGCATGCCCTTTAGTTCTTTTAACACTGAATCTTGCCTTTGAATATCATCATTTAACTGAAACAAAAGCAGTTAGATAAGGGAGATTTTCATTTTACAGTAGAACATATAGAGAACATATAGTGCAAGCAAAGGATAGTAATAATAATAAAAATTCTTAGGTGGTGTTACAAAGTGACTTGAATTCTGGGAAATACAAAGAAAGTGAAAAGGGAAATTCAGGTAAAATAAGAAAAAAATACACACAAAGGTAGAGAATAATCTTAGCATTGATATTGTGTATACACCGGCTCATTACCCACTGCATCAAAGATCATAATGTGTTTATTATGCCATTTACCAAATGATAGCTATTTCCTGAACAACTGGCCTCTCCTGTCCTTTGTTAATAATGATGCCTGCACTTTGGGGCAGAAAACTTGAGAAAGATATCTGGAAAGAATCTGTAGAAAATAAGAGAGGAATTGGTCATCTCTTTAGCTTTGCCCTTTTTTCACAGTTCCAATGGCTTTTTGGGGTGTCATAGGTGCTACAACTAAATCGTCAAGGTAGAACCCAGGAAAAAGAAGAAGTAAACACCAAACACAGTCATTTCCTCTGTAGTCTTCCCTGGTCCTTACCTAGCCTGCCTCTTCAAATTCTGCTGGCATGTGAGAGGCCTGCCAAGGTCAGAGAGTAAACAGCAACCAATTTGTTGTTTCTTGTTGCCGTGTTTCCCCCAAAGCAGGTGAATAGTGAGGAGAAATGTATCTCCCCACATCACACAACCATCACTGTAAACAGAATTTCTGAAACAACTCTAAAAAAGAAGTATGCAGGTATTAATTATTCATTTGTATTTAAGAATTTCTTCCATTAGCATTTTACAGAGATAAGAATTGAAGATATAATTAAACTTCTAAATGAACACCGAGGTTTAATTAGTGAGTAGGTAGCACTCTCTACCTGACATCTTCCCAATCATATAATAAAATGTTGCAAAAGAAGTATTTTAGCCAAAACGAGAGAAGTATAACTCTTTCTTTTTGTTAGAAAAGGGAGAAAGAGGGAAATGTGAGATTGTGTTCCATGATATTTTATTTGATTATATCATTTGATGGAGACCTGTTAGAGTTCTTTTACCCAGAGTGTAAACACACAGTGAACAGGCACCAGGACATGCCCAAGCCCACACCACGCAGCCACGTTTTGTGGTAGTTCAGCTGGCTCCCCTTCAGCTCTGTCCCAACCCTTGAATGTTTCTTGAGTTAGATAAGTAGTCTTTGTATGCCGCTGTTTATCAGAAAACCCTGGGTTTCTGGATTGGCTTATGAAGATGTGCGTTAGGTTAAAAGAACATTCTAGGCAAACATGTGTTGAACATTATTCTGTGTGTCGACTTTGAAGAGCCTCCCAGGTATATGTAGGATTTCGTGTGATGACGAGATGAATTCACTTCAAGGTACTCAATCTTATTGCCAATCTTTTGCAATAAGAAACCATCTCTAGCCTTCTTAGTTTGCACATCTGTGTTTGATAACATGGGAGAATGTCTTTGATTAGACTTTCAGAGTAATCATTCAAACGCAAGTTTCTCCTCCGCTTTGCTGCATCTTATAAAGTTAGATTTTGCACATTAGTGATGCACTTGATTGCACTGAAATAATATTGGCTTTATGAGAGAGTGTAATCTTGTTCAAAACATGACTCTCTCCCTGCCCACAGTGCTGCTACTTTGGTGTCAGGTTCCCCTCCACCACCACTTTTATGAGCACTTCCCAAAATATGATTTTATCTTTGTTTCTTTTCCTTTATTGTATTTTTATACCTTTCAATCGTGTTTTTTTCTGGTACCTTAATAGCCTAAGGCAAAGTTACAAGTGGCGTTTTCTCTTCTTTAAATCATTTTTTACTTTTATGTAACCCTAATGGCATTAAAAGGAAAAGGGTCTCTGGATTGTCACCGAAATACTTATTTATAATTTCCCACAATATGCTTAAAATTTCTAAGCATCGAAATCTCTTAAAGTATCTGTGCTCTTCATTTTTGCTTAATTTCTGTAATGATTTGTCTCTAGTGGTTACAAAAGTATATTCTTGGCCTTTCTCTCTTTTTTATTATTTATACAGTTAATGACTTTCATGTTTTATTAAAAAAAACTATTGAACTATTTATTAAAAAACTATTTACACCTTGTTGGCAATTAGTACTTTTATTAAATTTCATTAATTACACATTGACTCAATGCCAAGAGCAGCTTTTTTTAATGTATATTCTTGGTTTGTCTTCCTGGTTTTCTCTCCAAACTAAGTGAAATTCTTCTATTTGTTATTTTTCCAACAGTAAGTTTTATTTTGTGGGAGGAAATACAGAGTTGAGTTGGAAACGGAGGCTGTTGGTGCTTGGACAATGGTTATTAAGCCATTATCCTCTCTTTCCTCACTTTGTGCCCTCGCCCCCCATTTACGATGTGAAGTAATATTTTTGAAACCAGTGTTTTTGACGAAATCTTTCCTTGGAGGAATTGTATCAGCGATTAATCTCTTAATCCTGGTTGGCCACAGTCTCGTTTTAACCTCATCCATCAATCTTGAGAGATGTAGCCCAGGTCATCTCCTTTGGGTGAGGAGTGGTGGATGTGGAACTGTGAAAGGATGCCCTTAGGCTATGTGGGGGGTGGGGGGGGGATGTTTTTGACAACTGTGCCGAGTGCTGAGACTATACAGTTTGGATGGGAGTAAGAAAGGAGGGCAGAGCTTCAGCAGAAACTTAGTAGGTTTTAAGAAAGGAGAATCCAGCCGACCAAAAGAGAAGATTCCACAAGCAGAGATCTCCGCCGTTCTGTTGCCTATCAGGACTTTCAAGATAGAAGTGACTGCCTTGGAAATTGGCGGCAATTATTCCATTTCCAGTGTTGTTTTCTGCTTCTTTATACGACTTTAAGTCTAGAATTGCTAAATGTAGCTCTAGGAGTAAGTTTGGTTGCTAGTCAGTCTCAAGGTTATAAAAATAAGTGAAACGTAGAGCAAAAATGAGAGAAAACATTGATTTGCAGAGACTTCCCTGAAAGAGGTGTATGACAGCTTCTGCTGGAGCTGTTTGTACATGTAGCATCCCAGTGTCTTCCTGTCAAACTACCTGCCTCCCAGGATGCATGTGAGGTACCGAGGAAACACAACTAAAGCCCACTGTTTAAAAGAAGACCATTCTTTATGGAGTACTAAGCTCTTGTATAAGACTAAGTTAGATGTGGGGAATTCTTAGATAAATAGGCTTACAGATGCTAAATTCTACCCAGTTTGCTCTCATTACAGAGACATCCATAAGAGCCTTGGGTTTTGTATGTCTATAAAGACAGTGTTTGTAATTGAGCTTTGTACTCTTTGTAGGATCAACATATGATAGGTTCCCCTCATAACGATAACAGAATCTTACATCTAGTGAACATGTAGGAGTAAATATTTAAACCATGTGTGAGGGAGGAAAAAAGAAACATAGTGGAGCTTTTCTTTGTGCTGTACAGTCATGGATTATCTTTGCTGGGTGGATAGTTATTTCAGATTTTTGTGGTCTCTCATGTCCTGGGTTATAGGGAGTCTTGTAAATGGTTTCATATGGTAGCTGGTGACTCTGAAGGACTCTATTTTAAGATAATGAACTTCACAGTTTTAAGTTAGATCTATGCCGCTCACAGAATGAAGTCATTTTTACTTAGGTATGACTTTATTAGGTTAGCTAATACCTATAGGAAAACTGAATATTTGCTTTGATTTACCTCTGTAGCACCTTTACTTAAATATTGCACAAGGAAAACAAGGACATAAGAGTAACCATTCTGGATCAGATGCACAGGTAGCATTTGGTGTCTGGTGTGGCGCCCAGTGATGCTTTAAGTTCTTTGATAAGAGACAGTAGAGATATACAAGGAGCACCGGGTTTCACTTACTCCCTTATTCTTCATCACCTAAGTGTGCTTATAATTTTGCAGCCATGAGCATCCCTTTGTCACACTCTGGACTTGTTGCTTGTGTCTGCTGATTCATCTAGTTTCATTGCTCTCATGAAAACCAGTCTGCATTTTATCATATCATTCAGAAGTGCTCTATTTTGGTAGAAAAGAGTAAACCACGCCCCCACACCAAACCTGTGGCTACATCATACAGAGAAAAAAAATCCGTTTTTCCTCTTTCTATCCTTTAAAAATCTCCCCAAAACATATTGAGGCAGGAATCA
This sequence comes from Delphinus delphis, assembly GCF_949987515.2. NCBI lineage: Eukaryota > Metazoa > Chordata > Mammalia > Artiodactyla > Delphinidae > Delphinus > Delphinus delphis. The sequence goes on along the minus strand of NC_082689.1, from coordinate 30,658,401 downwards.
CAACAGAATCTGCCTGCCTCCAAAGCAGTAAGTTTACCACATACAGCCTAATAAGGCTTTATCTAGATGAGCATCTTCTTATCCTACAGATTCCCTAAAACCATTGCTGTGTCCAGCCTGTCCCACCCTTTTGGGAGCGATGTGCTTCACAATTAACTGTACGTGAAAGAAATTATCAGGACCAGAAGGAGTGTAAGAATTACAACTGTGCTCTTGACAAGAGCAACATTTGCTACAGTTTATACAGAAAGCCTTCCTTTTTTTTTTTTAAACATCTATATTGGAGTATAATTGCTTTACAATGGTGTGTTAGTTTCTGCTGCATAACAAAGTGAATCAGCTGTACGTGTATATATATCCCCATATGCCCTCCCTCTTGTGTCTCCCTCCCACCCTCCCTATCCCACCCCTCTAGGTGGTCACAAAGCACCGAGCCAGTCTCCCTGTACTGTGCGGCTGCTTCCCACTAGCTTTCTATGTTACATTTGGTAGTGTATATATGTCAATGCTACTCTCTCAGTTAGTCCCAGCTTACCCTTCCCCCTCCCCATGTCCTCAAGTCCATTCTCTACATCTGTGTCTTTATTCCTGTCCTGCCCCTAGGTTTTTCAGAACCATTTTTTTCTTAGATTCCATATATATGTGTTAACATACGGTATTTCTTTTTCTCTTTCTGACTTACTTCACTCTGTATGACAGACTCTAGGTCCATCCGCCTCATTACAGATAACTCAATTTCATATCTTTTTATGACTGAGTAATATTCCATTGTATATATGTGCCACATCTTCTTTATCCATTCATCTGTCGATGGGCACGTAGGTTGATTCCATGTCCTGGCTATTGTAAATAGTGCTGCAATGAACATTGGGGTACATGATTTTTTTTGAATTATGGTTTTCTCAGGCTATATGCCCAGTAGTGGGATTGCTGGGTCATATGGTAGTTCTATTTTTAGTTTTTAAGGAACCTCCATACCATTCTCCATAGTGGCTCTATCAATTTACATTCCCACCAACAGTGCAGGAGGGTTCCCTTTTCTCCACACCCTCTCCATCATTTACTGTTTGTAGATTTTTTGATGATGACCATTCTAACTGGTGTGAGGTGATAGATACCTCATTGTAGTTTTGATCTGCATTTCTCTAATGATTAGTGATATTGAGCATCCTTTCATGTATTTGTTGGCCATCTGTATGTCTTCTTTGGAGAAATGTCTATTTAGGTCTTCTGCCCATTTTTGGTTTGGGTCGTTTGTTTTTTTGATATTGAGCTGCATGAGCTGCTTGTATATTTTGGAGATTAATCCTTCATCAGTTGCTTTGTTTGCAAATATTTTCTCCCATTCTGAGGGTTTTCTTTTCATCTTGCTTAGGGTTTCCTTTGCTGTGGAAAAGCTTTTAAGTTTCATTAGGTCCCATTTGTATATTTTTGTTTTTATTTCCATTTCTCTAGGAGGTGAGTCAAAAAGGATCTTGCTGTGATTTATGACATAGAGTGTTCTGCCTATGTTTTCCTCTTCTCTGGCCTTACATTTAGGTCTCTAATCCATTTTGAGTTTATTTTTGTGTATGGTGTTAGGGAGTGTTCTAATTTCATTCTTTTACATGTATCTGTCCAGTTTTCCCAGCACCACTTATTGAAGAGGCTGTCTTTTCACCACTGTATGTTCTTGCCTCCTTTATCAAAGATAAGGTGACCATATGTGCATGGGTTTATCTCTGGGCTTTCTCTCCTGTTCATTGATCTATATTTCTGTTGTTTTGCCAGTACCATGCTGCCTTGATTACTGTAGCTTTGTAGTATAGTCTGAAGTCAGGGAGCCTGATTCCTCCAGCTCCATTTCTTTCTCAAGATTGCTTTGGCTACTTGGGGTCTTCTGTGTTTTCATACAGATTGTGCAATTTTGGTTCTAGTTCTGTGAAAAATGCCATTGGTAGTTTGATAGGGATTGCATTGAATCTGTAGATTGCTTTGGGTAGTATAGTCATTTTCACAGTGGTGATTCTTCCAATCCAGGAACATGGTATGTCTTTGTATCTGTTTGTATCATCCTTAATTTCTTTCATCAGTGTCTTATAGTTTTCTGCATACAGGTCTTTTGTCTCCTTAGGTAGGTTTATACCTAGGTATTTTATTCTTTTTGTTGCAATGGTAAATGAGAGTGTTTCCTTAATTTCTGTTTCAGATTTTCCATCATTAGTGTATAGGACTGTGAGAGATTTCTGTGCATTAATTTTATATCCTGCGACTCTACCAAATTCATTGATAAGCTCTAGTAGTTTTTTGGTAGCATCTTTAGGATTCTCTATGTATAGTATCAAGTCGTCTGCAAACAGTGACAGTTTTACTTGTTCTTTTCCAATTTGGATTCCTTTTATTTCTTTTTATTCTCTGATTGCTGTGGCCAAAACTTCCAAAACTATATTGAATAATACTGGTGAAAGTGGGCAATGTTGTCTTGTTCCTGATCTTAGAGGAAATGCTTTCAGTTTTTCACCAGTGAGAATGATATTGGCTGTGCGTTTGTCGTATATGGCCTTTATTATGTTGAGGTACATTCCTTCTATGCTTACTTTCTGGAGAGTTATTATCATAAATGGGTGTTGAATTTTGTCAAAAGCTTTTTCTGCATCTATTGAGATGATCATATGGTTTTTCTCCTTCAATTTGTTAATATGCTTTATCACATTGATTGATTTGCTTATATTGAAGAATCCTTGCATTCCTGAGATAAAGCCCACTCGATCATGGTGTATGATCCTTTTAATGTGCTGTTGGATTCTCTTTGCTAGTATTTTGTTGAGGATTTTCACATCTATGTCCATCAGTGATACTGGCCTGTAGTTTTCTTTTTTTGTAGTATCTTTGTTTGGGTTTGGTATCCGGGTGATGGTGGGCTCCTAGAATGAGTTTGGAAGTGTTCCTTCCTCTGCTATATTTTGGAAGAATTTGAGGAGGATAGGTGTTATCTGTTCTGTAAATGATTGATGGAAATCACCTGTGAAGCCATCTGGTCCTGGGCTTTTGTTTGTTGGACAGTTTCAATTTCAGTGCTTATGATTGTTCTGTTTATATTTTCTATTTCTTCCAGGTTCAGTCTCAGAAGGTTGTACTTTTCTAAGAATCTGTCCATTTCTTCCAGGTTGTCCATTTTATTGGCATACAGTTGCTTGCAGTAATCTCTTATGATCCTTTGATTTTATTCAGTGTCAGTTGTTACTTCTGCTTTTTCATTTCTAATTCTGTTGATTTGAGTCTTTTCCCTTTTTTTCTTGATGAGTCTGGCTAATGGTTTATCCATTTTGTTTATCTTCTCAAAGGACCAGCTTTTAGTTTTATTGATCTTTGCTATAGTTTACTTCATTTCTTTTTCATTTATTTCCTGCTGATCTTTATGATTTCTTTCCTTCTGCTAACTTTGGGGTTTTTTGTTCCTCTTTCACTAATTGCTTTAGGTGTAAGGTTAAGTTGTTTGTTTGAGATGTTTCTTGTTTCTTGAGGTAGGAGTGTATTGCTATACACTTCCCTCTTAGAACTGCTTTTGTTCATCCCGTAGGTTTTGGGTCATCATGTTTGTATTGTCATTTGTTTCTAGGTTTTTTTTTATTTCCTGTTTGATTTCTTCAGTGATCTCTTGGTTATTTAGTAGCGTATTGTTTAGCGTCCCTGTGTTTGTGTTTTTTGCAGATATTTTCCTGTAATTGATATCTAGTCTCATAGTACTGTGGTCAGAAAAGATACTTGATACGATTTCAATTTTCTTAAATCTACCAAGGCTTGATTTTTGACCCAAGATATGATCTATCCTGGAGAATGTTCCATGAGTACTTGAGAAGAAAGTGCATTGTGTTGTTTTTGGATGGAATGTCCTATAAATATCAAAAAGTCCATCTTGTTTAATGTACCATTTAAAGCTTGTGTTTCCTTATTTATTTTCATTTTGGATGATGTGTCCATTGGTGAAAGTGGTGTGTTAAAGTCCCCTACTATGATTGTGTTACTGTCGATTTCCACTTTTATGGCTGTTACCATTTGCCTTATGTATGAGGTGCTCATATGTTGGATGCATAAATGTTTACAATTGTTATATTTTCTTCTTGGATTGATCTGTTGATCACTATGTAGTGTCCTTCTTTTTCTCTTATAATAGTCTTCATTTTAAAGTCTATTTTGTCTGCTTTGAGAATTGCTACTCCAGCTTTCTTTTGATTTCCATTTGCATGGAATATCTTTTTCCATCCCCTCACTTTCAGTCTGTATGTGTCCCTAGGTCTGAAGTAGGTCTCTTGTAGACATCATATGTCCGGGTCTTGTTTTTGTATCCATTCAGCCAGTATGTATCTTTTGGTGGGAACATTTAATCCATTTACATTTAAAGTAATTATTGATATGTATATTCCTATTACCATTTTCTTATCTGTTTTGGGTTTGTTTTTGTAGGTCTTTTCCTTCTCTTGTGTTTCCTGCCTAGAGAAGCTCCTTTGGCATTTGCTGTAAAGCTGGTTTGGTGGTGCTGAATTCTCTTAATTTTTGCTTGTCTATAAAGGTTTTAATTTCTCCGTCATATCTGAATGAGTTCCATGCTGGGTACAGTAATCTTGATTGTGGATTTTTCCCTTACATCACTTTAAATATGTCCTGCCACACCCTTCTGGCTTGCAGAGCTGCTGAAAGATCAGCTGTTAACCTTATGGGGATTCCCTTGTATGTTATTTGTTGCTTTTCCCTTGCTGCTTTTAATATGTTTTCTTTGTATGTAATTTTTGATAGTTTTATTAATATGTGTCTTGGCATGTTTGTCCTTGGATTTATCCTGTATGGGACTCCCTGTGCTTCCTGGACTTGATTAACTATTTCGTTTCGCATATTAGGGAAGTTTTCAACTATAACCTCTTCAAATATTTTCTTAGTCCCTTTCTGTTTCTCTTCTTCTTCTGGGACCCCGATAATTTGAATGTTGGTGTGTTTAATGTTGTCCCAGAGGTGTGTGAGACTGTCCTCAATTCTTTTCATTCTTTGTTCTTTATTCTGCTCTGCAATAGTTATTTCCACTATTTTATCTTCCAGGTCACCTATCTGTTCTTCTGCCTCAGTTATTCTGCTATTGATTCCTTCTAGAGAATTTTTAATTTCATTTATTGTGTTGTTCATCCTTGTTTGTTTGCTCTTTAGTTCTTCTAGGTCCTTGTGAAACGTTTCTTGTATTTTCTCCATTCTATTTCCAAGATTTTGGATCATCTTTACTATCATTACCCTGAATTCTTTTTCAGGTAGAGTACCTAGTTCCTCTTCATTTGTTTGGTCTGGTGAGTTTTTACCTTGCTCCTTCATCTGCTATATATTTCTCTGTCTTCTCATTTTGCTTAACTTACTGCATTTGGGGTCTTCTTTTCACTGGCTGCAGGTTCATTGTTCCCGTTGTTTTTGGTGTCTGCCCCCAGTGGGTAAGGTTGGTTCAGTGGATTGTTTAGGCTTCCTGTTGCCTGTGTTCTTGTGGATGACATTGGATCTTGTCTTTCTGGTGGGCAGGACCACGTCCAGTGTTGTGTTTTGAGGTGTCTGTTAACTTAGTATGATTTTAGGCAGCCTCTCTGTTAATGGGTGGGGTTGTGTTCCTGTCTTGCTAGTTGTTGGGCATGGGGTGTCCAGCACTGGAGCTTGCTGGTCGTTGAGTGGAGCTGGGTCTTAGCATTGAAATGGCGATCCTTGGGAGAGCTCTCACCGATTGATATTATGAGGGGCTGGGAGGTCTCTGGTGCACCACTGTCCTGAACTGGGCTCTCCCACCTCAGAGTCTCAGGCCTCACACCCAGCCGGAGCACCAAGACCCTGTCAGCCACACGGTTCTGTTGGCTGGAGAGCAGCGACCCCAGCATTGACCTCTCCTCTGGCCATTCATGTCAGGTGGGTACAGTGTGCCTACGCAGTTCTGTGTTTTCAAATCTTCATTCAGTTGATGTTAACATGTAAACCTGGGATTGGAAATACCAGGTGGTGCAAGTTTCAGGGAAACACTCTCTCCACACACAGCCAAGCTGCCCAAGTCCATGGGGGAGCCCTTCGCCTTGCGTTCGGCCTGAGCAGTATCCTTCGTGCAATCCCAGTGGGATCTGTCCACATCCAGAAAGCCTTCCTTGAACACATCTCCAGTCCTGCACTGGTCAAGGTGCCCTTCTTCTCTGCTCTTATGGTGTATGGGTAAGCCTCTCAAGAACAGATTATCACAGAATATTGTAATTTGCTATTTACATGGCTCACCCCTCTTGAACTCCTTGTGTGTATGCAGCACATCTAACTCATCTTTTGTTCACCAACATGAAGCCCAGTTTTTGGACGGCATCTAGTAAATGGTGGGTATCCAGTACACTCCTTGAAGGAATGGCCTCTTTGTATCCCAAGGACTCTAGGTTATTACTTGGTACGTGGAAGGAACCCAATAAATGTTTTGTCCAAAAAAGTCAGTTGAAGTCCAATTACTTTAGAATCGTTAACAATCTTGGTGATGTGATGGTTGCCTTTTGTTTCATGGATGAGAGGACTGGCGCCTGGAGGGGTGGAGTCTGTTTGTCCTTCCTCCAGCAGCACATCACTAGCCACTGTAATTAAAGCCAAGTGCAATGATTTATAGCTCAATGTTGTTTTCACTGCAAATTGGTGGCTGTCTGGAGTTTACTGGCATTACAGAAACAAACACATAATGAAAATCACCAAAATAATATCTTATGTTTGCAAAACACTTTAGACGTTACAAAGCATCTTAATAAACACTCTCTCACTTGCTTCTCATGTTATCTCAGTGAGGTCAATAACGAAGATCGTATTTTTCTTGAATAAATAAGGAAGCAGAGATTCAGAGAAGCTAGCGATTTGCCCAGAGTTTAGTGCTCAAATCCTTATTTTCTGATGAGGGCTCTTTCTTTCACGTGTCTGTCTTCTGGTGCTGTGAGAAGGAATGGCTATTTCCAAGGAGAGTTTATCCCAGCAATTACAGAGAATTTATCATCCAAAAAATATTAGAACTGAGCAGGGACCTTTTCAGAACACTCTAGAAATGAAGCTTATGTAGGATTGGATTGGCTGTGAATATGGAAAGGTAAGCTACAGACCGTTATAGAATGTTTTTCTCCTGGGATAGAGTGAGGATAAGTAAGGTGAGACCTTTTAAATTGGAAAAAAAAAAAAAGTACAGAGAATAAACACATGGCTAAGAAGTGATAGATTTGTGTGATCAGGATTCAAAAGTGGGAAGACATCTTTGATATAAAATAAAATAAGTTTTAGTTTTTTCTTGGGAAGATAATTCTCAGCTTGGTGTGTCTCATTCTTCCTATTGGTTGAGATCTTCACATCCATTACACCTTAAGAGCAGCTGCACAGGACCTCACAAATAAAAGGGCTCTGCACTCTGATTAATACTGTGCTGTTCCCCTCTGGAAGGTCTTCATAACTTTTGAACAACAGGCTCCACATTTTCATTGTACATGGAACCCCACAAGTGATGTAGCCAGTTCTGGTTAACAGACTGGGGCTTTGCCATTTTTTAACAATTATGTGGTATTTCTTTCCTCCTTCGCAGGTGATTAATTCTTCAGGATAGAGAAATCTTTGTACCATGATGCATACTTTCTTTAAAAAAAAAAATAGAGATGATTGCAAAGGTAGTAGCAGACATGAAAAGTAAGCAAAAATGATAAGCCTAAAGTGATTCTGTTAAATCTTTTCTTTATGATCAGTTTCTTAATGATCAACAAACGATCAAGTGTCAAGAATTAGGATTTTTGAAATGATCAATTAAATCCTTTATCTTGAATTTCTGTACATTAAGTGATCACTCTTCATATTGGGAAGGTGGTTGTGACTGAACAATCTTGAGAGCTTGTTGTGGGTGCAGATGTCATTTTTCTTCTAAATAACTTGTATCCTTACCCAGAAACTTTGAAGAGCCAGTATAAAACCAGTAAGAGTCCTTGAGCTTCCACAGCTGCCCCTTCTTGCCAGATGCCTCAAAGTCCCTTCTTCTCCTGTCCCTCCTGCTGTCTCTTGATAATGGATTGTTTTTATCAAACTTTCTATTACTTCTCAGATCTCTCTTGGGATGGTTTGAAAAAAAAACTTGAAGACGAAAATTGAAAAACTGTTTTGTACATCTTTGTGTTTAATCTGTCTTACAGTGTCTATTAAGATGATAATAGGGAAAGTGTTTGTTGGGATTATATCTAATATTGAATTAGATATTATCCTTCATTGGGAAGCTCTGCTGAATGTACACATAAAAGGGTATCAGTCCTCTAACAATAAACACAAGAAACTTCTGGGAAAAAAGTTTTCCTTTCTCTAGACTCAAATGATAAATACTACATTTTTTGTTTTTGAGTAATAATCATAGGGCTGCTTTCCACCTCTGGTCCACTGTGATCTTTTCTCTTCCACCTCCTATGGTACTGAATTTGGACCAACATATGTTTATCAGTTCACTCATTCATTAACAAAACAAAGCAAAGTATGCTAAATGTTAGGCATGGGGGAGGGGGAGGGAAGGACATATTATACTACTTAATCATGATTAGTCTTGATAGCTCCCTAGGAGTTTCAGGTGTGTGTGTTTGAACTTCGATGATGTTGAAGCATTTGAGGACAAAATGCGTCTTACACACTTTGGATTGGATATTGCGAACAGAATATGCTCTGTGAAAACTTCCTGGGTTGAATTCAGTTTGGAAGAGAAGCTGAATTACTTTCTGGCTTGTAGGCATTAAGAACTCAAAGGATATGAGTTAGGGAAGAAGAAGGGCTGATGCGTGTTTACTAAAAGGTGGAGGAACTTTCTTGTGTGAGTGAAATTGGAGGATGATTTTAGCACCGCCCATAATGCCAGAGGACGAGACAGAAATATACCCATTGTAAAGCAATTATACTCCAATAAAGATATTTTTTTAAAAAAATTAAAAGAAATATACTTACAGAGAGTAGAAACTGTTATGTGAAATGAGAGATCCTGAAGTTTTAAAGGAAGGTTTTAGCTGGGGAAATGAAAGAACGTTTCAGAGTTTTATGAAAAAATAAATTATAGGTTGTAGTTATGCAGACTGCTCTCAGATCAGACGGAGAAGGGAAAATATTATGTCTGCAGTAACTGTGAGAGTAAAGATAAAGAAAAAGACTGCAGGGCCTAACGGTCTTCTCTTGCCAAGGATGTTAGAACGTCCTAAGCAATGTCAAAGCAGGAGAAATAGAGATAAAACAAGAAGCCATAGGTGCAGCAATGTCATTGAAAACAATCACACTGTAATTGGACCCTTGGCTTTGACGGGACCCTAATGCTATTCAGCAACTTTCCCACACCTGGATGAACCACAGAATCATCTGGTGAATTTTTGACAAAGAGAGATTCCAACATCCCTCACCTCATACGGTGAGTCTTTCAGAGATGGGAACGAGGTGAGTCTGGCATAAGCTGTCATCAGTGAGCCTTTATTAGTTGCTAACAGTTACCCCATTCTCATTATTTTTCTCTTGAGCTTCTACAAACCATCTCCTTGATTATTTATCCAACAACTTGAAATTCATTATTCTGCTGTCTTCAAAATGTGTATCGCCCCACCGTACCCCCCTTTTAAAAGCTAGGTTGTTTGCCTGGGCCTGCTCTCCTGCACCCCAACATTTTCCAGGCTTGCTCCAAGATCACCACGGAAGTTCTGCAGTCACATCTGTGAGTTCCTTCCGTGAACTTGAAGATTCATTTAGGCCCACAGACACGAACACATATAAAGCAACTAGATACTCTTCTTTAGTTTTTTTTTTTTTTTTTTTTTGCGATACGCGGGCCTCTCACTGCTGTGGCCTCTCCCATTGTGGAGCACAGGCTGCGGACGCACAGGCTCAGCGGCCATGGCCCACGGGCCCAGCCGCCCCGCAGCACGCGGGATCCTCCCGGACCGGGGCACGAACCCACGCCCCCCACATCGGCAGGCGGACTCCCAACCACTGTGCCACCAGGGAAGCCCCTCTTCTTTAGTTTTATCACCTGTCTCAGGCTTCAGTTCCTTCTGATCTGTTGTTTTGTGGGCTTAGTTTGAAGATCATTCACACTGATAGGGAAGGTGGGAGCAAACAGAATGCTAACAGTTTCTTGTTCTCTCCTACTATCATCTGCTAATACTATAATATCTGCCCCAAGGGGGTGTGCCTCATTCCTTGCATTCACTCTAAACATACGTTAACAATTCCTTTTACTGTCCTCTGCATTTTTCTCCAGCTTGAGCTCGTTCTCAGATTTAACCCCTCCTGACAGGATTCTTACCTGATCCTCTCTGTATTGGTTTTCGATTGTGCTTTGTTCCTCCTCTTTTGTAGCATCCCTGTGTAATCAGCTACATGCCACTCTTTACATGCCCAGCTCCCCCATTGCATTTTTACTCATCGATGTAATTTTCAATTCTATTGTCAACATTTTATTGTTGAATGCCTCACTTCTCCATTAAGCCTTCTGTTTTCCTTAGACTCTGGTCATGGGACTATATCATTCTTTCCTCTGATCTTTCAGAAATGTGTGTGCCCCAAATCTTGAGAAGTATGGTCGGGGTCCTCCCTAGGCCTGTGGAATCAGAAACTCTGGGCTTGGCTCCTGGGAATCTGGTGATAAGAAAGGTTGAATGTTTGGGCATGACTCTGCCCAACATCTCTTTCCCTGGCTCTTATGAAAATGAAGGAGCACTTTCTTTCAAGTTTTCCATCACTTTAACTTTGCTTTATTGGTCCAGAGTAATAGCTTCTGTCATTAACCCCTCCAATTTCTGAAAGATTAAATTGTCAGCAAATTAATAATTCATCTGCTGTTCTGCTTTTAGGAGAGCACAACTTTTGAAGATAACTTGTATTTCTCAAAACACTACTATATCTTCCCTCCCTGACAAGATATGACATATAGAAGTGAAATATTATGCATTTCCTTTGGCTGCCTAGGTTGTCTGTAATGTATTTCCATTAGAATCGTAACAAGTGAGTTTGGTTTGGTTTCTTTTTCGACGGAGTGCAAAGAGTTGAGTAAACAGTAATCCTTAGTTTGTAGGTCTATCATCATTTGTCTACACATATCCCTTCCTTGTTGAGTTTCTCTCCCCTTCCTTTACCCCTAATCCATGCTCCTTTTCCCTTTTCCTCCACATATGCTCACTGTGAAGTGTATGGTATATATTCATAAATAATTAAAGTTGTTTTGTGCAGATATTTTTAATTCACAGGAATGATATTTTGCTCTGAATATCATTCTTTCCTTTTTTCCACTCAACATTGTTTTTAATGTCTGTTCCACATAATGCTATATCAATCTGCTCCTTTAATTATGTTATAGTATGTGCATACTATATTTTACTTCTACAATATATCCCCTGCTACTTCCAACCCACTTTTGCCACACAAAGAAATTAAGCAACATCCTCATACATACTCCCTAAAGGATCTGAGGAAATTTCTCTGGCTTAGAAGCATGAGAGTCCCAAAATAAATGCATCCTTTCTTTACTAAATGCTGCCAGGTTGCAACCCCAAATCACAGTATGGATACATATTTTCATCTCCCAAGGTGTTCACCTATATTTGGTATTATCCACCTTTCTAATTTTTGTCATTCTGATGCATATCAAGTTATATTTCATTGTTTTAATATGGCTTTCTCTAGTGAGTTTGGGCATTGTTTTGGGGTTTTTTAATAATTTTATTTATTTTTATTTATTTTTGGCTGTGTTGGGTCTTTGTTGCTACGCGCAGGCTTTCTCTAGTTGCAGTGAGCGGGTGCTACTCTTTGTTGCGGTGCACAGGCTTCTCATTGTGGTGGTTTCTCTTGTTGTGAAGCATGGGCTCTAGGCACACGGGCTTCAGTAGTTGTGGCTCGCAGGCTCTAGAGCACAGGCTCAGTAGCTGTGGCGCACAGGCTTAGTTGCTCTGTGACATGTGGGATCTTCCTGGACCAGGGCTCGAACCCGTGTCCCCTGCATTGGCAGACAGATTCTTAACCACTGCGCCACCAGGGATGCCCTGGGCATTGTTTTATATGTTTCTTAACCCTTAGGGCTTCTCATTCTGTAATTTCTTTGTTTATATCCTTTGTCCATTTTTCATTAGATTTCTTTTTTTATTCTTTTGGATTTTCTTTTTTCTTATCAATTCATAATTTTTTTATTAAATTTGTCAGTAGCATACATCATAAAAAAGAAATCCTTAATTTTATAGTGGTTCAATCCACCATGTTATTTTCATTGGAGTTGGTTACAGTTTGGGCTCTTAGGGCCTTAAGAAATCTTTCTCCACTCCCTAGGTCACAAAGATTCCTGCATTTTCTTCTATTTGGTTGATGGGCTTATCTTTTAAGTGTATGTCTTTAATGCATTTGCATTCCACTTTGGTTTATAGTATCATATAGGGATGTAGAAATCCAGCTTTATTTTTTCTTACCATAGTGAGGAAATTTTCCCGGCACCAGCCAATAAATAGCACATTCATTTCTCTGAGGATTGCAGTGTCCTGGGAGGGCATGCAGTGCAGTGTTCAGGAGCATGGTCTCTGGGGCCCAAATGTCCGGGTCTGAATCCCAGCTCTGTCACCCACCAGCTTTGTGACATAGGCAACTATGGAACAGTGCTCCGAGTCTCAGTGAGGAAGAAATGAGATGTCCCAGGCACAGTGAAAGCACTCAGTTTGTGTTGTTATTTACTAAGTTCTCCTATATACACGGATCTGTTGCAGTCTTATTATTCTCTACTCAGTTTCAATGGTGTCTTTTTTTGTGTGTGTGCCAGTATATGTGATAACTGTGCCCTTCTAATATGTGTTGTATACCTGCCTCAATCCTTTCTTCTCATCTTTGCTTCTTTCTTCACTGCCCCAACCCAGGACCACCTCCTCAGTTTTGTTGATTGAGAAAGTTGATTTTGTCCATATTTCCTTAACTGGACATAACTTGGACAACTGGTATAGAGAGGGAAACAAGTCTTGGGAGAAACTAATGCATTCAACACATTGCTGGGCTTCCCTGGTGGCGCAGTGGTTAAGAATCTGCCTGCCAATGCAGGGGACATGGGTTCAAGTCCTGGTCTGGGAAGATCCCATGTGCCGCAGAGGAACTAAGCCCATGAGCCACGACTGCTGAGCCCACGAGCCACAACTACTGAGCCCGCGAGCCACAACTACTGAAGCCTGCACACCTAGAGCCTGTGCTTCACAACAAGAGAAGCCACTGCAATGAGAAGCCCATGCACCACAATGAAGAGTAACCCCCCTTGCTGCAAGTAGAGAAAGCCCATGCGGAGCAATGAAGTCCCAATGCAACCAAAAATAAATAAATAAAATTAATTTATTAAAAAAAACAACAGAGGGCTTCCCTGGTGGTACAGTGGTTGGGAGTCCACCTGCCAATGCAGGGGACATGGGTTCGTGCCCCGGTCCAGGAAGATCCCACATGCTGCGGAGCGGCTGGGCCCATGAGCCATGGCCGCTGGGCCTGCACGTCCGGAGCCTGTGCTCCGCAATGGGAGAGGCCACGGCAGTGACAGGCCCATGTACCGCAAAAAAAAAAAAAAAAAAAAAAACAGATTGCGAAGGCAATTTCTTAATTTACAGTGAGATATATAATTGTTAAGCAGACCCAGGTATTTGGGTTTTTTTGAATACTTGCACATTCTTCTCTGATGGAGAGTGTATTTGGGAAGCATTTCAGAGTCAGGAGCTCATGGAACCAGAGTATGTGGTAGGTGGGAGATCTAATATCATCACGCCATATAGCCAGGGACGTATGCATACTATAAAATATAATATCCCATAGTGGAGATATGCTTACCTGCCAAGCAGGGCAGAAAGCCTAGCGCTACACCAATCACTCTCTCCTCTGGACGGTGCTGAGGACGTGCTGACAGTCTTCCTTGCCCACTCCCCTCTCTGCTCCCACCCTTGCATACACTTCAGCAGGCACATCGTTTCTTACACGTTCATCCTCAGGTTTATCAACACCATTGATTAAGCGTCAGCCAACTTCCTACCTTCCAGCTATACACACACCTTGATTAGATTCCTACACCCTGGGTCTCATGGTGCCCGTAAGGTAATATCTTCAAATAGCTAATTTCATCCATGTGGGTGGGTTCTACTAGGAAGACAAGGCTTTTCTCAAGTTCGGGAGATAAACCATCATCCCATTTTGCTTCTTTCCATGTCATACATCGTGGCCATATAGAATAGGGTTTTGTTTTATCTGGTTACTTTTCACTCTCCCCTTTAAGGTCGTCTCTGGCCAATAAACCAGAGAAACACTCTTTCTAGTGCCTTTTAGTTGCCTCCACCCTAATTCATCTTCCTCACCCCTGTCTTACCTCTGCTCCCTCCCCAGGCCTCAAGCCAGTCTTCCTCTATCTTTAATTAGTACCCATCTGCTGGTGCTTTAGTATCTTGGAGTTGGAGGGACAAAGAGTTGTGATCTTTAGAGTAATATTGTTTTTTTAGGTTCAAACAGCTAAACCTTTCTCTGAATCCATTTAAACCCATTTGCTATTGGCAACCATTGAGTAACTTATGGCCCTGGGCGTTTGTGCAGCATCGAAATTTATTTCCAAAGATTCTTGCTAGAAGAAGCTAGTGACAATGAGAGCAGTCACTGCTGATTCAGACACTTTATATCAATTGTTTTTCTGACTTGACACACAAAATTGAGTCACAGCATTAAATATAGGTATTATTATACAATTAATGTCAGAACAAAATAATAGCCTGCCTTATTTTGACTTTCACGTTGCCATTGTACTTATAGCTATTTATTTCTGTTGTTCAGTCATAACTTACTTTGACTTCGTGTTCAATAGGTTCTGCAACAAATTCATAGTTAAATAACATTATATGTCTCATCTCAATCAGTCATCCTGCTGTAATTCAGACAATAATGAAGTAAGCAAGGTACAGAATGTGTGTTCTGTTCCTCAGAGAGCATCTTGACAAGCCTGGGTCATAAATGGAAAAACCCCAGCTCCCTTTGTGTTAATTTTCTATACCATCTGAATTTGGAGGTTTATAATCTCTTAGGTAGTCAGTTTAGACACAACCAGCGCCTGTAATTTTAATCGTATCAGTAGCTTACACTTACATACTTTTCACTTGTCAAAGTGGTCGCCTTCGTGAGCTCACACTAGCTAGTTTTTGCGACATAAATTCAAGAATGAAGTATTATCGTATTTTGACACTGGGAGGATGGAGGATAGAGGGGAATGAATGGCCTGCCTAAGGTTACAGAGCATGGAAATTCGAACCCGGCTCTCCTGACTTCTGCCCTTCCACTGTGTCTCTGCACTGGATTCCTGATGATGGAGCTCTTCTCTCAGGAAATGCTATGGTTCCCAAGCATCGCAGGACCACATACATGACAGCATTAGAAAGGTCTAGAACGACCTTCCTTGTAGATACATGTGGGTGAAGTAGGTAGGCTTCCACCAAGGACCGACACTGGGAGAGTCTCTAACCCTTGCCAAAGCTGTGGGACTTCAAATTCCCTAAGGGCCGTCTCCGCTGCAGTAGGTGCTGAAAACTGCTGTTTAAGTGCTGTGTTCTCTGCCAGTTCAGTACAAGGAGCTGTTGGCAATAGCTAGCAATGTAACTCTCCTTTAGGCTATGAGATTACCTCAAGCCCAGCTGAGACCTCAGGGACCAGGAAAGATTTAACAGAAGTCAGGGCATCACAGAACTTCCAGAACACAGACCTGCCCCAGAAGAGCCATCACAGTGGGGGTGCCTTGATGGGAAGCCCAGGCAGTAGGAGGGTGAGCTCTGGAGAGGAGAGGGGCCTTACCAACTAATTTCATGGGTTTTTTTCCAAGACTGATCCCTTTAAGTACCAGGATCTACCAACGTAAAATGAGTAGTTAAATGAGCTAAGACATATAAAGCCTTACACACAGTAAATTCTCAGTACCTCTTTGCAAGTAAGAAGGCAAATCAGAGGGGTAGAAGTGCACAGGAATTAGATTTCAGCCTTGGAAAAACACACAGAAAGACCGAGAAACAAAATGTGCCTCTTTTCTGGAGCCGGTTTTCCTCCTATCTCCCAGCCCATCTTGTAAGCACAGCGTAGACACCCTTTCTCGGAGTTAAATGCATCTGCCCGTTCTAAAATGGAGGAGAAATACGGAATTCTTAGAGATCTTCAAGTACATCAACCATGCCAGAAAAACAGAACAAGGAAGAGTATTTTACATTTGCCCATTGATTTCATTTCAGGAGTTAAGATGCCCATAGTCATTCAAAGCTGAGTAAACTAAACTTCAGACCAAGCTTCACAATTCTAAAGCCCCATAGGTTAGCAGTTCCCTGCATGAGCTTCCTGGAAAACCATTCATTTTCAGGATCTCCTCCTCTCACATCTCTTTTTTGTTAGTCATGATGTAAATAAGAGACCTGGCATTCCCCCATGTACTGTTTTCTCTGTCCCCTATTATTCAAGCCTAGAAATTACATCTGAGTCCTCCTTGTTACAGGTGACAAACAGCATTTGTTTTGCATTTTGATGCAGTCAAATTCTCAGGTTCCAGTCTGTCAAACAAGCTTGGCCTGGGCTGGTAATCTCCCGGACTTTAATCCTCTCCATCTTTTATTTGTGTGGAGGCAGCTCAAGGCATTAGCCCTCTCAAAACTGCAAAGCCTCATTTTGTTTGCAACTCTTGAATATCGTATTACAAGGCAGCGTGTGATTTTTATTGTCAACTGGAGTATGCTTAAATGAAGTGTATGGATGCCTCAAGAGGGGCCACGAATTCCCTCAACACTTAACATGAGCTCTGGGAATGAAGACACTTATCTGCTAGGTAAGAATGTCAAGTGGCCGTGGCTACACTGACAGAAGCCTACGATTAGTTTAATTATAAGACCTACTCACATGTACTCACTTCTCAAGAAGCATGGAACGCCGCTCACCTTATTGGTAGTTTTTAAATCTTTTTCACCCAAGACCTCTCTTACGACATCTGCTGTGGCCTAGCAAGTTGAGACATTCTTTTTGGCCACATAGCATCAAACCATTTTGTAGATAACGTCCCCACTTTCTTTCCCTTCTCGCTGCCCTCCAAGTGTCACATCAGGGTTACGACTCCTCAAAAATAATTTTTTTTTGATGTAAAAAGAAGGAAAAAAACAAACAAACCTAATATCATTTAGAAAAAACGAAATGATAGTTTGCTTTCATTAAATGTATCTTCTTTGGGGACTTAATCTTTGTGCCCAGGCATCTTAGAGACAACAAAGAGCATGTATCTTTCTAAAAGGAAAGGCATTCCGAGCACCGTGTGTTGTTACCCATGCCATTTATTATTTTCTTCTTCTTATTCACACTGAAGTATTTAAGATAGGCTTTGGGGGAATAAATTCATAAACCCTGTTGAAGAAAAGTGACGCTTGGCTATACTGCCACACATGTGAATCACAGGGTGCTAATTCAGTAGTGTTTGAAAATAGGATTTTTGCAGTCGTTTTGGAAAGAGGTAGAAGGAAAATGAGCACACAGAGTGGTCAGGTCTTGTGGTCCGTACTCAGTGGGAGGAAGTCAGTGACAAAATCAGCCAAGCAAGTAAAGCAAGAGATTATCTATGCATCTGTCTCTGTCTGTCTGTCTATTGATCTTTTTATTTTTTGCTTTTGAGCTGACAATTGTATTAATGTAAAGTATAATTGTTTTTTTTTTAACATCTTTATTGGGGTATAATTGCTTTACAATGGTGTGTTAGTTTCTGCCTTATAACAAAGTGAATCAGTTATACATATACATATGTTCCCATATCTCTTCCCTCTTGAGTCTCCCTCCCTCCCACACTCCCTATCCCACCCCTCCAGGTGGTCACAAAGCACAGAGCTGATCTCCCCGTGCCATGCGGCCGCTTCCCACTAGCTATCTACCTTACGTTTGGTAGTGTATATATGTCCATGTCTCGCTCGCTTTGTCACAGCTCACCCTTCCCCCTCCCCATATCCTCAAGTCTGTTCTCCAGTAGGTCTGTGTCTTTATTCCTGTCTTACCCCTAGGTCCTTCATGACATTTTTTCCCCTTAAATTCCATATATATGTGTTAGCATACGATATTTGTCTTTCTCTTTCTGACTTACTTCACTCTGTATGACAGACTCTAGATCTATCCACCTCATTACAAATAGCTCAATTTCGTTTCTTTTTATGGCTGAGTAAGATTCCATCTTTATTTGGCTGGAACTCTGTGGAATTCCTTTAAATTCTTGTTTTTCTTTCCGCATATTCAACTTAGGAAACACTGAATTTACTTTTAAATTCCACAAGCACCCATATAGTGATGGAAAGGAGAAATAGCTCATGTTTTTGAGTTGGAGGAATTAGAATTTAAAATTTTTCCTGAATAAACCCCATAGGCTAATCATCGGGTGTTGACTCAGCTCAAATGTGCTGTGCAGTGCTTAAACAGGCAGAGGTGAAGAATTCCCTACTTATATATGATGACAACTGAATGTTTTGTTCTATCAGTGGTTATTACAGCAGCTTATATTTATGAAGTGTCTTTTTCTGAAGAGTTTAAAAGATTCTGTAATTTGTTGCATTTTATACGTGGGGACCCAGAGGAATAGAAATGTCACATCATGACCGAGGGACAGAGCTAATGCCAGAACACAGCTCTCTTAACTTCCAGGTCATTGCTTTATCTTATCGTGTTGCCTGTCAGCATACAGATGACACTCAAATCTGTTTCCCTTCAATGCTATATTCACAGATTTTCTTTTTTTTTAACTGTGACTGATCCTCAGTGGACAGAGGCAACCAGGAGATCTAGCACTGAGTCACTAACCATCTGGATTCCACAGCCTTTGAAGCTTTGTCTGTGCCCCTGGGGGCATTTGAGGTGGCCCTAGGGCCATGTGGTTTCCCGCTAATAACTGGTTGATTCTGTACTGCAATCAACCAGCAATAACTGGGTCTAGCTTTTAGTTGCTGTCACAGATCCCTAAGGGCATGGAAGCCGAACCATCACACTTGGTCTGAGAAGCTGTAAAGATAGAACCTTTGGTTCCACATAGCCATCCTCTTGTTTATTTTGAGCATCCCCCAATATCTTTGTCTACCAGGAAGTCTGAGCTCTCCTAAAACTCCTTCTCCGTGAAAGCAGTGGCTTTTAGAAAAATGATGTCTGCCTCTAAAACCTTCACTGATATCTATTTTTAGTGCCTTTTATCTTCATGAATGATTTGAGCTGTGTAAAACTTGTAAAATTTGGAGACTTTAAAAAGAGTGCAGTGAGGATGATTCATTGATTTGTAAATCGGTTAGGACCTATAGTCTTCAAAGTTGAAGGCACCAGGGTTACGTGGTGGAGAGAAGAGAAAGCTAAGAAAAAAAATTTAATAATCCTCTGCTAGTGGTGTTTATATGATGAGTTACTCTTTAAACAGGGGTGATCAGATGGTTTCCATTCCCCTCTAAATAAAGAGAGGGGAGTGGAAGGCAATAGATTTAAACTAAAGCATAGGGGATTTAAGTTAGGTAAAAGAAAGAATTTCCTGACAATAAGATTCTTAAAGCCTGGAATGGTTATCAAGAGAGGTTATGGAATCTTCTTGTCTAGAGACCTTTAAAAAACAATGTAGATTCCATCTGTCTGAGATGGTTTAGAGCAGACAGCCCTAAAAGCCTCTCAACGGATTAGATTATCTTTTTAAGGTTCTTTCTAGCTCTACGATAAACAAGGGGACTTGGAGTATTAGTAATTGGCCAATCAGTAAAGATTGCAGTGGCAAAAACCATCTTGCCCCTCCAAATAACCAACTTTACAATTACCAATTTGAGTGGGTTTGTCCTGAGACCTACTTAAAAGTTTCATAAGAAACTCAGCATTTCTCCCAGTTTGTTGCTATTTGGTTTTACAGGGAGTTTTTAATGTGCAGAGTGTTTGAGTTTACATAGTTAAGTCAGTTGATCCTTTACTGTTTTATTCCTTTTGTTGCGTTAATGTTAAATTATTATAGCTTTGTAAAATGATTTATAAATAAGGACTGTCACTGTGGTATTTATTTATATTAGTAAAAAACTGGAAACAACGTAAAAATCCAACATGAGGGGATTCATCACAATAATTTGGTATGTCCAAGTGATGGAATATTGTGCAGCTGTTAAAATTTTTAAAATTCAGGAATATTTACTTACCTGAAGAAATGCTTTATGTGGAAAAAAATAACATTAATAATCACGTATCCATGGCATGATTTCAAATGTCTTTATACGAGAAAATAAAATTCTGGGAATAAAATACACCAGTATTGGTGGGCTATTGGTGATAGAACAACAAGGGCTTTTGTGTTTTCACTGGAAACTTTTTTTTTTTTAAGTCTTTTAAATTCTCTGTAGCATATATGGCTATCTCTTACTATCAGGTTAAAAATTTATAAAATAAATTCAAATCTAAAAAATAATCGCATACTTCAGATACATAACTAACATCATCATGTGGTCTTCCCTTTAATTACCTCTCTAAGATTTCTAAAGTTGTTATAGAACATTTGACTGTTAGGTTTGGCATAGTCTCAGAGAGGCACTGTGTCTATTTGTAATGCAAAGTGTGGATCTGTTCTCAATTCGGGAGGCTTGGATGAAAGAAACAAAACAAAACAACAACAGCAAAAACACCCCATAATGTTGAAGAGCTCTCGTAACTCCCCTTTATCACTTGTCTTCCCCTGGACTCAGGGAATGAATCAGAAGTTAGTGTGCTTCATAGCTTATGCTTCCGTTCCTTCTCCTGGCAGAACACTCTACAACGTAAGTTCTTGTGTTGTTAAGTTTGACGGGACTCTGTTGCATATTTCAAGTGTAGATATAGCTTTACCTGCTTAAGCGCTTGCCCTCTCTTCTGTGGCTGCAGGAAAAAACAGGTGGTTTAGAGAGTGTGCAGCTATCGACTGACAGGACTGTGTGAAATACGTTAGTATTAACATGCGCTGCCTATGATGAAATTTAGCATGGACAGATCGTGAGTTTGGATTTTACTCAGTATCCAGTTCTTACTATATTACATATGCTGGCTACCCAGCCACCGCTGCCAACCACCATTACTCTCCTAATTCAGATCCTTATTATCTCTCACCTGGACTAGGTCTACCAACATCTAGGCACCTAACTGGTCTACCAGCACCCAGCATCTTTCCCCTGTGCTCCACCTTCCAGCTGAAAGCAGGGAAGATCTTTCTCAATTCCAGTAGTCATGTCACCATCCTTCAGTAGCTTGCCTTCGCATATAGGACGATAGGTAGATTCTTTAGACAGGCTATGACCTTCTTCACGGTCTGATCCTGTCTTCTTGTCTCGCCACATCTTCAATTTATTCTCCAGTTGTAAATTCTATTTCTTCAATCTGAAACTGTCTCTTGAAAATAGAGTTGAAGTAAAAATCATTCTCATTTTTAAGACCCACATCAAACCCGCAACTCCACCCTATAAAAGCTTCTTCAGCTTACTTAGTGACACCTAATTACTCCTACCCTTCTGTGATTGTATCACAGACAATCACAGTGTAATTATTTGTTTGTATAACTTTCTCCTTGTGGGGACACTGTACAGTTTAAGGGCTTAACTTCTACGTCCTTAGCACTTTGGACAGAGGATGGAACATACTAGCTGAGAAGTAAAAATTCTTTGCGGCACTAATACATTAATAAAATGGCCTAGAATAAATTACAGGCATACCACATTTTTATTGTTCTTTCCTTTATTGCAATTCACAGATAATTGGGGGGGGGTGTTTCATTTGTTTGTTTTTGTTTTTTACAAAATTAAGGTTTATGGCAACGCTGAGTTGTCAGATGATGGTTAGCATATTTTAGTAATATTTTTTAAATAAGGTATGTACATTGTTATTTTAGGCATAATGCTATTGCATACTTAATAGATTGCAGTATAGTACAAACAGAAATTGGTATGACTTACATTATTGCGATATTTGCTTTATTATGGTGGTCTAGAACCAAACCCACAATATCTCGGAGGTAGGCCTGTAGAAATTAGACGCTCTTAAAATAAACAGGCAATAAATGAGCTTTAGTCATTAGCAGCAAGTCATACCATAGACTTAACTTCTCTTGGCTCATGGGAACTCCTGGAGACTTTGTCCCCTGAGTCCTCCCTGCTGGATTGCTCCGAGAACATCTTTTCTTCAATACCCTGAGGATGTGCCTTCAGAGTGACATAGAGACCCTTGCAAACAAGGAAGAGATCTGTAGGGAGAAAAAGGCGGAAGGCACTTAGTCATTTTTCACCTTGCTCTCTAGTGGTCTTAATGATGTGGTGAAATTAAAGTTATATGTTGTTTTCTAGAAGAGTAGCTCCCAGACTTTCCATGGGCTAATCAATTTTGTAAAAATGGAGGTCACCATAAGGCAACCAAGTTTTTATTTTGTCAAGTAAAAACATAGACAAAACTCCCCATCTGCTATAATCAGTGTTTCATAAAGAAAAGCACATTTCAATATTAACAAAATAAGAAAGATATAATCATAGAATGTGGGAGAAGTCTTCAAATTAAACAAATGGAGTGAGACTTCCCTGAAGTGGAGTTGTACTTATTTTTCTCATTGTGTTGCTACTTGGTGAAAACTTATCCTGGACCGGCATGGGATAATAGGCAATAAGTACTATTTTTGAGGAAGGGAGGGATGGCCTGCAAACAGCAGGACAGTCAAAGGACAGGAGGAGGAGCAAGGAGTTCCTCCCTGCTGCTCACAACTGGCCTTATAGCACCACCAATTGCCCAGAGGGAGACACAGTTCATCCTGTCCTTCTCCTGATGCTTCCACTGCTAAGGATTGCTCTTGGGTTGAGTAGGCGGAACCTATGTCTTGAAAGCTGAATTCAAGCTGTTACTTAAGAATTTCTGAAAGTATCAACAGATGACAGTAGTACTTTTAACTTTAAGGAAAAGAGCACTTTAAGTGCATTCTTTCATCTTGGTTACTTACTGAAATTTATCAACGGTGAAGTGGGTGGTAAGGTAATGTTTGCATTGGCATGGCAACCGTCAACTTAAAAATACTTATGTCCATGTATGGGTTGTCATGTGTTGCTTCTAGCTTGTGTGTGGTCTGCAGTCCATATATCTTACACATGTCATTTCAACCACAAGTACCCCTAGAGGAGCAGCTGTGGGCACCTTGGTATTGCTGAAGTCCCCCCACCTAACTTTTATGGTGTTGCCTAGCTTTTCTGTTGGCACCTTATGCCACCAAGGTCAAGTACTTGACATCCTTAATCATAGATGGATGTTTTAGTGATTTTCATTCTCATAACTGAAAATCATCTCAGAAGTGGGAATCTCTTCCGTCACTCTATTAGCTAAGCATTGTTGTGTCGAGAGAGAAAGGAATATTCAGTTTTAATATCTCTAACATGGAGCAAAGCTACAAATAATTCAGCCTTCACCTTGGCATTGTAAATTTAACATGTCAACGTAATAAAGTATTAATAGCCACACACAATGAAACTTACTATGGTGGTTGAATTTATTAAATATGGTAGATGGACAGATTCTTCTCAGTGTTGAGCTATGGTCTGGAGAATCCAAAAGCAGCTTGGGATTGTGATACAGTCCTTGGTGTTTATGTTTATTGATTGTCTACTGGGCTGGCATGAGATTAGAAAATTAGGGTCAGGTCCTGGGGAGTTTTCTGACTTGTATATGTAGTCACATATTCTAGGATTGTCCTCTGGAGGAAATAACCCATATTCAAAGCATTAGCATTTGGAGCTTTTTCCTGTGAAGATCTTAGGCATCGTCTAAAAAGCATAAACTTCACTGTAACCTAGTCATTTAATTTTGGGAAGAACAGTTTCATTAAAATATAATTCTCAGGCCACTCAGTTCACCCATGTAAAGTGTACAACTCAGTGGTTTTTAATATCTTCACAGAATTGTGCAAACATCACCATAATCAATTTTAGAATATTGTATCACCCCTAAAAGAAACCCCTGTACCTGTTAGCAATCACCCCCATCCTCCTATCTCCCAGCCCCCTCCCAAACACTAGAAAACTACTAATCTGTTTCCTGTCTCTATATATCTGCCTGTTCTGCATATTTCATAGAAATGGAATCATCCACTACATGGTCTTTTGTGACTGGCTTCCTTTACCGAGCATGGTGTTTTCAAGGTTCATCCACGTTGTAACATGTATCAGTACTTCATTCCTTTTTATTGCTGAATAATATTTCATTGTATGGATAAATACCACATATCATTTACCTATTCATCAATTGATTGGCATTTGGGGTGTTTCCACTTTTGGCTATTACAAATAATGCTGCTATGAATATTCATGTACAAATTTTTGTATGAATATGTTTTCCTTCTTTTGGATATATACCTAGGAGTGGAATCGCTAGGTCATATGGTAGCTCTATGTTTAACGTTTTGAACAACTCCAAAACTGTTTTTTAAAGTAATTTCACCTGTTCACATTCCTACCATCAGTATATTAAGGTTCTAATTTCTCCACATCCTCGCCAACATTTGTTATTAGCGGTCTTTTTTTACCATAGCCATTTTAGTAGTAGGTTTGAAGTGGTATCTCCTTATGGTTTGATTTGCATTTCCCTAATGACTAATATTCTTGAATATTTTTTTCCTTACACTTATCGGGAATTTGTATATGCTACTTGAATAAACGTCTATTCACATGCCAGTCATTTAATTTTAAGACCTATTTTCAAATATAAATGAATCTAGGAGGTAAGGAATTGGAAAATGAGAACTGTGAGGATAAAAGAGGGACAGAATGGGTTCCTATAAAGTTTCTTCCCTTTTCTTACAGTCTTATCTATTAAATGACTGTTAAAATTTATTTCTTACTCATACTGGATAAAGTTTAAAGATCTTTATAAAAACATGATTTTCTCCACTTTAAATTTTTTTTATTTGTTTTTCTTTCTGAGTGAAATCCTTTGTTAGAAGGGCCCAGTTCCTATGTGATAGGCAGGGAAGGGTGATCATTTCTAGATACTAGGATAGAGTTCAAGATGCTAGATGTTTCTCTGATTCTCTAGGGGGAATCAGAAGATGAAAACAAAATCTCAGTCTCACACCATTTCAGAAGCAAGGAAAGATCTGATCAGAACACCAGCTCTCTTTATTGCTCTGATCCTAGGTATACTCAGTAGACACCAGTTAATTGTGGAACAGAAGGATGCTTCCTCAAATTGTGAAATATTTTATGGAGGAGACACATCTCTTAGAACTTTTCTCCACAGCAGTGGACTATAATGTACTTTTTTTGCTGTGTTTCTACTAGTGCCTTCCACCAGAAGCAAGAGAGGAACCCTTAGAATTCAACCAGGTTCAGCACAATCTTCCAAACCATTTCAAATGGAAGGAAAAAAATCAAAACAAATTAACCAGTCAAAATTCCTGTTAAAGATTTATTACAAAAAAGTAAAGGAATATCAAAAAGGAATAAAGCAGCAAGTCTTAACTCCATGGCAATATTTCTCACCCTCAGTTATACTTGATACCTTTATGCTACAAGAAGAGTTACTATCTAGGCCTTGAGTACATTGATGATCATTCTGGATTGATCACTGTGATCCTGTTTAAACCCAATGACTATCCAGTAAAGGTTGCCCTCTATCAGTGTGTTAGCTGCGATGCCTTCCCCTTTGCTCCGTCCATACGGAATCGTGTAATGAGATTATCACTTCTGCATGCTAAAAAGATATAATGTTTCACCATTTCAAATTTTTCTACCATTAAATTGCATTTTCAGGTCTATGTTGGGGTCTGTTTTCAAGGCCCTATTTTCTTATTCTGTCTTCTATAAACTTTTCTCTTAATTAATATTTACTGAGCATGTCCAGGTAAGAGGGCAGGATAACCATTAATAGTGACCTTTATGAGAGCCTTTTATTATCTTAATAATGTTATTTTTAACCCAATATATCCAAAATATTATCACTTTGATGTGTTATGGGCTTACATGTGGTTGCTCGCAATATGTTTGTTGGAGTCCTAACTCTCAGAACCTCAGAATGTGACTGTATTTGCATATAGGCTCTTGAAAGAGGTCATTAAGTTAAAAATGAAGCCATTTGAGGGGGATCTTCATCCAATATGACTGGTATGTTGAGAGAGAGAGGAAATTTGACCACAGATACACACAGCAGGAATACCCCATGATGACAAAGGAAGAAAATAGTCATCTACAGGCCAATAAGAGAGGCCCCAGAAGAAACCGACTTTGCTGACATGTTAATCTCAGACTTTTAGCTTCCAGAATTGTGAGAAAATTAATTTCTGTTGTTTAAGCCCCCTAGTATATGGTGCTTTGTTATGACAGCCCTAGCAAATGAATATAATGTATAATTAATATAAAAATTATTAATGAGATAGTTTGCATTTTCTATACCAAGTCCTTGAAATATATGGTATATTTGACACTTACATCCCATCTCAGTTTGGACTAGCCACATTTCAAGTACCCAGTAACCATATGTGACTAGTGGCTTACTTCAGTGGTCATTGTTGGTACAAATAATGTGTACTATGAGAGTCTTGATGATGGGGAAAAAGTGAAATGAGAAGGCCAGGAAGCTAAAGAGAGGTTTAGTGGCAAAAGAGAAAGGAGACAGCTTCTGGGGTTTTGTTTGTTTGTTTTTCCATTTAAAATTAACATAACCACATTACAGAAAATTTGGGGAAAATAAAAAAGAGAAAAGATACCCTCTTCCCCATAATCCCACTCCTATAACAAAACCACCTTAATTATTTTTCTTTAGGCTTTCATCCTATCTGTTGCCTTATTTTGCACAGAATCTTATTTCCTGCGTTTATTCAGTATGATATCATAGCCAGTTTTACACACTGCTACAGTCCTCACATCCATCATTTTAAATGGCTGTGTAATACTCCATCAAGTGTGGCACCAGAATTTAATTAGTATCCTTTAGTATGAGTGTTTAGTGTGTGCAAAGAAAGTAGATTAAAAGTGTAAAAGTAGAAAGAACCAGACCAAGAATAGTTTTAGAGAAGAATTTCTTCTAATTCTTCAAAGGTTGGGCAGATCACCAGGCATGAGCACAAAACACGAAGAAGACTGAGCATAGATGATAAATAGGTTATTTTATAATCAAGTAAAATTTAAATTAATGTGATACATTTAATTATACGCAAAAGTGTAATGGCCCTTTATGGTAATTAGACATAAATAGTAAATGTTGACATAGGCAATCCCGTAATATAATTAGGGATTCCTTTACATGGCCAAACAGAATTTTCAGATTTCCTCCTCTCTCAGTTTTCTCATACTTATAATCCGTTTCAATGTCAAGTATCAGCCTAGTGCTGGTCTTATCCAGCTGTACTGGATCATATTTTCCTCAGAATGAAACCTCTTGCATGTATTTCTTAGAAACTACTATTTAACACTCACAGTGGGCAATGTACTGTGAAATACAATGTAAGAGACACAGATAATTGAGATATATTCCTGATTTCAAGTGAGCTTCAAGATGAAAAGCTCATTTACTCATTCGTTCATTTATTTGAGAGAGTGATACAAAATAAGGCTAAAGAAGTGAGTTGGGGAAAGGTTGAAAAGAGCCTTCCATGCAGGGTTGAGGGTTTGAACTTGATTTCAGAGGCCGTAGGGAGCCAGCAGAGCTCTTGGAGCAAAGGCTTCCGTGCTCATTCGCGTTTGTAAATGTTCTTAGTACAGACTCGCTGAGGACTGTGTGAAGAACGGACTAGAACAGGAGAGATTTGTGGCAAGACACCCAGTTAGTAGGAGACTGATGGGAAAGTCTGGAGGCAAGGAGATAAGGGCCCAACAGAAGGCACTGGCAGAGGGAGGGAAGGAGAAAGAAAGAATTCCTGAGTCTGTAATTTAGGAGATTGGTGATACGCTGTGGTAGGCTACAGAGGAAGAGGAGAGGCTCAGAGAGAAAGCTAGTAAATTCTTTCACTAGAATTTGAGGAGCATGTGGACGCACTGGTGGAGAGGTCTTGTTTTAGGTACTTGATTGAAAGGGAGGCGGGGAGAAAGAAGACCTTCTCGACATGAAGGCAGAAAAGGCAGAAACGTAAGCATGCCAAGAGAGCTTGCCCTGTCAGCAATGAGAGAGGTTTTTTTTGTGGGGTTTTTTTGCGGTACAAGGGCCTCTCACTGTTGTGGCCTCTCTCATTGCGGAGCACAGCCTCCGGACGCGCAGGCTCAGCGGCCATGGCTCACGGGCCCAGCCGCTCCGCGACATGTGGGATCTTCCCGGACCGGGGCGCGAACCCGTGTTCCCTGCATCAGCAGGCAGACTCTCAACCACTGCGCCACCAGGGAAGCCCCGCAATGAGAGAGTTTGATGAAGTATAGGGTGCTGGGCTGCAGCCGATTTACGGAGTAAGGTCTGTAAAGGTACCACAGGAGTCCTCTGTGACCTTAGCAAGGGGAGTCTAAGAAAGTTCACTGAGGTAAAACCCAGAGATTATAACAGAGGCTTCTTGACTGTTTTCTATGTACCGGATGCTGTTCCAAACCCTTACACATATATTATCTCATTTAACTTTTTCTAATCCTCTGATGTATTTTCTATAGTTATCTCCACTTTACAGAAGAGAAAGCAGGTTTGGAGGGCTGAGTAACGTGGAAGGCCCCCAGATAACTAGAGATGGCTGGGGATCGAAGCAGGCCGAGTCCACAGCCCACGCACGTCCTCACCACACTGAGGATTGAGTCAGAGAACACGTGGGAGGTGTGGAAGCAGAGAAAGCAAGATTTGGTGAGGTTGGGCCACAGAAGCTGGGGGAGCATTACTATCCCAGCAACATGGAAGGCACTTGGGCGGTATTGATGTCTGAGACCTGGGGAGGCCCAAGCAAAGCAAGAGTAGAGAGAACTGGCTACACGACGTACTGGGAGAGGGCGGGGACAGATGGAGGCTCGCCGGTTGCTGTAGGTAAATTCTAAGGGCGATGGCGGGGACTTTAAGGGAAATCGTGGCTGACGCATTCAAGTACCACATTGCAGCTGAGAAGGAAGTGGTAGGCACACAGTTTGATGGCAGCATAACATTTGGAATCACTGCCACAGGGAATGTAAATGAGAGCTGAGGAGGGGGTAGTACAGTCAGTACTGAGCAGTTCCAAGGCAGGAGGAAATGAACTGGCGGTGGGTATGGGTCTGTAGCTTTCCGGGTGTGGTGGAGAGCCTCGGGGAACAAGCATGAATTCCTGAGAGGCCTGGAGGCAAGTAGATGTCTGCAGTGAGAATGGAGAGGAGGTCTGTTTCCTCTTTTGTTTTATTCTTTAATAAGTCTGGAAGTAGCTCTGTAAATAGTAAAGTAGAGGCAGGAAAATGCTGGAACAACCTCCAGGCCCAGAGGTGAAAATAATATCTAATATTAATTGAGCACTTAGGATCCTTGGACCTTTTCTGCACCCTTTACAACAAGCCTATGAAGCAAGGACGCTATAAAGGTTAACTGGGAGAATTCGCAGCTCCCGTTTGTGAGGGCCACAAGCAAAGCCAATTTCAGTTAGGAGAAAAAAGCTGTGCGAAAAGTTTCAGTGAAGAGATAAGAAATTGCAATTTTAGAATTAGAAGAACAAATATAGCAGGTAGTCCAGAGGTCGGTGTTTCCCATACTTTCTGGAACGAGGCATCACCTGGGGTTCCTGGTAAAATACAGATTCTCATTCTGGAGACTCTGATTCAAAGCTTGTGTGGGTCCTAGAATCAATTTTTAATAAGCTCTTCATGATTATATTATATTCATGATTATATATATAATAGAAGTTTGGAAAAACACTACCGGGGTGTGATTGCCTGGATTAAGAGTGAGATCAGCAGAAGAGGCTGCCCAAGGTGAGGATGGGATGGAAGGGAGAGAAGAGAAAGAACCAGTACCTGTGTGAGCCCGAAAGGGGGTCATGGGGGATCCTCAGTCCTGTGTTCAGAGAGAAGGGGCTCCAAGTCTCTGATTTGTCAGAACCCTGCAGGGTACTAAGGACTGGTCCCCACTCCCAGCCAACTCCAGTGGCCAGGTGGGGTCGCCTGGCTCACATCTTTCACAGAGGACATGAGAACCCACAGGACTTGGGGTCCCTCTAATCAGTTTGACCTCAAGGCCAGGCATCACAATGGTGTAATTCAATTTTAGAAGTAAAACATGTCCTCATCTGAATCGTTACCTCACCATCCCCACTCCCCCCCAAAACAACTTATACCTACTTGCAGACATCTAAAATCCCTTGCTAAAGGATCAACGGTATACCATTCTTTTACAGTTTTAACACATTTTACATGCAAAAGCCAGGAAGAGAGGATGCATGGAAATTCCTTCACAGCACAGCATAACCCATCAGTCAACCAGTGTGAAGGTCTTAGTGACCCAAGCAGGCAGTTTGAACAAAGAGATTGGAGCCTATCGGAGGCCCTGGAGAGAGCCACCTCCCTTAGGGAGGAGAAGTGGAAGGGCAAAAGGAGGAGCGTTTCAAACTGAAGTTTCATTTTTCTTTGTTTTACCAAGAAGGCCCGTTTATATTCAGAATAGAGAAGCTAAGTGGGAGTTGCATGCTGGGGTATTTCTGTGTTGCCAGAGATCACCCGGATGTAGCTTCCTGGGTGCAGCTTGCGAGTGTTCAGAGGGCTGGAAGGTAGCAGAAAAGAGACATGATTTTTTTTACAACGATGAGAGGATGAGAAAATGATCTCAGGGTACTTCTAAGGCAGCTGCTGATAGGCTCTAGTTAGGAGTTATCAGTGGGTCCCTTCAAAATCTTGAAGCACGAAGCCATGAAAAAAGCATCCAAGAAAAGATACAGAGGAGAGTTTGAGAGGCTAAGTACTGATCCTCGTCGACTTTGAAAAATTGTAGTGAATTTGAAGCATATGAGCAACGGTTGTTCTCAAAGGCTCCATAATTCAGCTAGTTCACTACAAATTCATTGAACCCCCTCTGATTTTGCTTCAAATCCCTGCCACCACCAAAACTGTTAGATGCAATCAAATGCACGGTTATAATTTACAGCTGCTATATTGACAGGCAGACAGATCCCTCCTCCCAGAGCTTCATGGTATTGGCCTCCAGTGAACCTGAGCATTTGAAAAAATGATATTGAGTGAAACCTATGTGTGCACGCTAGATCTATAGGGATGATTTTAGAACGGACCCAAACTCTAGGATTATGGTAAAGTGTAAAGTTATTTTTGGATTTGGGGTTGTTTTTTTTTTTTTAAAAGCAAACACAGAGTCTGCTTTTAACAAGTATACTGCAAAAAGAAGATACCAACTATGATATTAGTATTTTAAAATGTAATTTCACAGATGACTTCTGCATTAGTCCATACCCTATGCACTTCCTGTGTCAAATCTCAGTAATTGGCAAAGAAAAAAAATGGCAGCCTCTTACATGACTTAATTAAGCAGTTATTAGACTGAGTCCTCATATTTGAATCCGTCTACTTTAAAAAAAATTATGTGTGGATGTTTATCTGCCTGTGGCCTATTGTACACATAAAATTCAAAAATCAAATTTTTTCAAAATGACAGCTGTTAACATTTGCATTTCTTCAATCCTCATCAGTCAAAATCAAGTGATCCATCCTAGATCTGCTAGTTAAAGATGGCCTACATAGTAACACCCTCAAAGGGTGGTGTTCAAAGTAGATACTGCCAGAGCTTTGGAAGGTTGGATGGTTCTATATATTTATGGTTTGCATATATTGAATCATTTATCTCCTTCCATTTTAGCCATTTCTTCTCATCTTCACCACATCTTTGTACTGTTTTAGGTTAATCCTTCCATCTGGCGTTAAGGCCAATGTTCCCACCTCCATTGCTTATGCTTTAGCGTCACTTCCTTTTCCTTTCGAGTCTAGTAAATTACCAGCAAAGAAAGCCAAGATGGAGTGTCATGTATTAGGAAGGCAGGTAGATAAATGAACCTGTTTCTGGAAGCTTCAGAAACACATAGATACTCTACCGATTCCTATTTGGGGGGAGGTCTGCCCTGATGATAGGAAAGAGATGAGTAAGAGGTCCAGCAAGAAATAATAGAGAGGAACAAAGGAGGATAAAATTAACTATGTTTCCTTCTTCCCCCTTTCCTAATTATCCTTCACCTTCTGCCGGTCCTTCTTTTTATTTTAAAACTGTTTATTCTGAAATAATTTTAGACTTACAGAAAAGTGAACCTTATTTGAACTTCAGCAGGTTTTCCATTCCTGTTCTGTTTCTGTTTCAAGATCCAGCCCACGATTCCACATTGCATTAGAGCTTATATCTCCTTGGTCTCCTACAATCTGCACAGTTCCTTCGTCTTCCCTTGTCTTTCATGACCTTGATGCCTTGAAGAGTATTGGTCTGTTATTTTGTAGAACATCCCTCAGTTTGGGTTTGTCTGATGATTCACCATGATTAAACTAAGGTTATGTGTTTTGGGCCAGAATACTACAGAAGTGATGTGCCCTTCTCAGGGGGTCCATGATGTCGAAATGTCTTATAATTAATGATGTTCATCTTGATCATATCATTAAGGTGGTGTCTGCTGGGTTCCTTCACTGCAGAGTTACTATTTTTCCCCTTTATAATTAACACGTCCCTTGGGGACATATTTTGAGACTATGCAAATAACTTGGTTTCTCCTCATACTTTCACCCACTAATTTTAGCATCCATCCATGGTTCCTGTCAGCAACAACTGTTACTGTGGTATTACAATAGTTGTTTTCACTTCATTCTTTCCTTCTACCTTCACTAATTGGAATTCCTTTCTAATGAAGAGCTATCCTTTCTCCCTCCACCATTAATTTCTTTATTCAGTTATTTATATCATTATAGATTCATGGATATATATTTTGTTCCAGTCCTGTTATTATTTTGTTGCTCAAATTATTCCACCTTTGGCTATTAGGAGCCCTTTCGAGGTAGCTCCTGTTCCCTTTTGATTTGCCCAAGCTTTTTTGAGAACTTTCTCTTTTTTTTTTTTTGGTGCTATGAGAAGCTCTAGGATTATTTCATATTTTCCTTGCCACACCCCAAGAATCAACCACTTTCCCTTGGAGGCTTGATTCCTTTTATTACAGAATCCTATTCAGAAACCAAGAATGGTTTCTAGGAATGCTCCTTGCTGGAGTATCACTGCTTCTAGACCCTCTCAGCAGACAGAACTTGGAAATCAATCAATCAATCAACCTATATACATACTAGATTCCACACACGTCTGTATTTACTTTCGAGTCTGTATATACATTAGAAAACCATGAGTTTATGCTGATAAGTCTAATTCCAATCCAACACCACAGTGTTCACTGAGAGTTCCCCCATCCTTATTTGTAATTACATTTTCATACTGTGAAAAAGCTAGCTGTCATTATCTATAATGTATTTAATTCTTATTTCAACCCTAATATACAAAGTTATTTCAGAATTGCTAACACTTACCCTTGTACTAGCCAGAGTATAGTGTTTGTGTAAAATTCTTTTTTTTTTTTTTTACATATGGATGTATCTATTCTTTTTCAAATTCTTTCCCCAATTAGGTTATTACAGAATATTGAGCAGAGTTCCCTGTGCTACACAGTAGGTCCTTGTTGGTGTGTATAATTCTTTTTGTCTTTATCCTTATTGTAGCCAGTCAAAATACTGTTTCCAGGGCTTCCCTGGTGGCGCAGTGGTTGAGAGTCCGCCTGCCGATGCAGGGGACACGGGTTCGTGCCCCGGTACAGGAACATCCCACATGCCGCGGGGCGGCTGGGCCCGTGAGCCATGGCCGCTGAGCCCGTGCGTCCGGAGCCTGTGCTCCGCAACGGGAGAGGCCACAACAGTGAGAGGCCCGCGTACCACACACACACACACAAAATACTGTTTTCCAATGTTGCTTGGGTTAGTTGTTTTATTCCCCAAGCCCTTCAATGTGCTTATGTTAATTTTTTGTAATATAATTAAGTTCATGTGTTATAGTTGTATTCTTATCTGGAGTCCCTGCTGCATCTTGGTTGATTGTTTTTAACATACATACAGTAAAACTCACTCTTTGTTGTATGCACTTCTAGGGGTTTTGGCAAGTGCATAGAGTCCGTATCCACAGTCATGATATACAACAGATCCATAGCCCCAACAGGTCCATCTCCCCTCTACTCCTGACAATCACTGATCTGTTTTCTAGCTTTATAGTTTCGCCTTTTCCAGTATGTCATAAATAAAAGCAGACAGTACTTTTGGACCTGGCTTCTTTCATTTAGCAGAATGCATTTGAGATTCGTCTGTGTTGTTGTGTGAGTAGTATTCCATCACGTGGATGTTGTACTTCCTTCTTAAGACAGAATTTGTGATCTTTGTCCATATATCGAATGTTTACATTCATAAAATTGCCCAGTGGGTTGATGCTTCTTGGGACTCTGAAACTGTGACTTCGAAAGTATGTTTTTCATCTTTCCTTAGCACTGAGTTTACTTCACTTCATCTTGTCGACTATGGTCATTTCCTACAACCATCAATCATTTTAACATTCCAAGGAGGGCTAGAGCCAAGCCTTAATGATTTTGGGTAAGATTGACAAGGAGAGTATGGATAATTGAAATCTTCACATAATGTACAGGCCTTATAACAGCTACTTCTTCCCCCAATTACTGAAAGGTAGCAAAATTGACTCCTTTTAAGTTTTATATCCTTTCCCTTCCTTTGCTCATCCTCAGGTAGAAGCACTAATGAGTCCTCAGGTGACCATAAAAATGGAAAGACAGAGAAGAAGGGGATGCGCAGGCTATGGGTAATCTATATAGTGGATAAAAAGCCTCTGTGTCATTGAGAATTGATTGCACTCTAGTAAAATAGATCTGAGTAGGGATTATGTATCTTTGACTTATTTTAGATTTCCTTGTAGTGCTTAGTACTTGTTGATTCAGTGATAGACTTATGGTCAGTTCTAAAAGTCTACCTAAAAGAATATATTCCTACTAAGAAAATACCAGCCTCCACTGTTTCTTGCAGCTACCTATGTGCTCTTCACTACAAAGCATGGCGCCCATTTGTGGCACTGAGAAAATCTTAATTGCAATAAAACAGATATTTGTAACTTATACCCATGGATAGGCACACACGGATAGTCTTTTGGGAACCTGTGAACTTCTAGAAATTATACGTTCAAGTATACGCACATTTTCTGGGAGGGAGGACCCTATTTTGAATCAGATTTTCAAAACTGCAAAACAAACAAAATTAAGAACATTAACTGGAAAGATCATCTCCATGGTTCCTCTAATATTGACATGGAAAACCTGAAAGCACTCACATCCTGTCTCTTTTAGTCTGGGAGATCTTCATTCAGTCTCGAGAAGCGTTCACTAGACTACAGATTCCTTGAGAGAAAGTACTGAATTTTTGTAATCTGAATCTCCAGCACCTAGGACAGAGTCTGATATACAATAGGTATTGATAAATACTTCCTGAATGGATTCAATATTTTAGGCTACTGATAGGACTTTTTAGTCCATTGATGATATAAGAGGTCTGACTAGCCTATGCTGTCTGTGACACATTTATTTTAATTAGTTTGCAGGAATCCGTACAACTTTGTCATATCAGTTAATCAGCTAGTAAATCACTAGCAGTAATAAATATATGCAGTATTTTTTTCTAATACTGTTTATATTTACATCACATGCCTTCCTTTCCTAAATCCCTGTGGCCTTCATCGGTGACAGATGAGAATATATTTTCCCCTTTCTATTTACCACTTGAGGGAGCAGAGGGTTTGAGTGATTTTGAAAAGATCACTCCACAGTGTGAAATCTAGAAAAAAAGGGTTTTTTTTTTTTAACTTTGGATATAAGCTCTAAACTGCAAAACTGTGTTATTATGCAGAATTTACTCTTCTAGTTCTGTCGATTTATAAATTCCTATAGAGGGCCTTCTGAAGAAGCATTGATAATTCATGTGTTTGCTCTTCAAAAAAATACACTTGGGCTGAGTTTTGGAAGCCTGGGTGACCTACGTCATCTACAAAGTGGTTGCCAAAAATTCCAGCCCATGATGTTCTCTCTTCTCAGCCAAATAATGGTACC
The DNA here is from genome assembly GCF_949987515.2 of Delphinus delphis. Lineage (NCBI taxonomy): Eukaryota > Metazoa > Chordata > Mammalia > Artiodactyla > Delphinidae > Delphinus > Delphinus delphis. The sequence goes on along the minus strand of NC_082689.1, from coordinate 30,622,328 downwards.
AAGCATTGAAAAGTATCACATCTTTGTTTTGGGTATGTCCGTTCTGATTCCCCTGGTTCAATATTAGTTGAAAGCTGAGCAGCGAGCCTCAATCAATGAAAAGCTCGGTAAATTATATTTATTTAAGGTTGCTACAGCCATTAAAACACATATATACATACATAGATATAAATATATAGGTACTTAGATATACCAACGTTTGCAGACTGGGATCCTACAGGCTGAATTTGGCTCCAAGATACCTTACGTTTGGGCCACAAGCTATTTTTTTTAATAGTCAGTATTTAAAAAATCAAGATATTTTACTCACATAGACCAAATTTGCTAACTTTTTTTTGAAGCTGGTAGAAATCACTGGCTCATGTTTAAAACTTTCCCTATAATTCTCAAATGCTTACTTAACTTTAAGTTTCACCATCGGCTTTCCTATTTTCTAAAAATTTCTTGTAATATGCTAGGTTTACAATTCGGTAGTGTTACAAAATCTGGAACCATATTCTGTCTTTGACCTGTGAAAATGTTACTGTTAACCCACATATATTCAACAAAACTGGCATTGAGCTGTTTTTCTGGGAGAGGTGATGGATTTATGCTGCTCTGTCCACGCATTCTTGGCGAGTGCCCTTTTGACCACTGGCACGTATTTGTAAGACCGTCTGCATTGGGGGTGGAGCCTGTGGTTATGGACCAGGTCCAAGTTAACTGGCCCACACAGGGGAGCCAACCCATGACCTTGACTCCATTACCACAGTGTTCTAACCAGTTGAACTAAATAACTGAGTAATTCTTTCTTAGCAATCTGATCAAATCAGCTGGCATATATTAAGAGTCCGTCTGTGGACAAGGGTGAGGATGTCAATGAACAAGGGAGCTTAAGATAATGAGAAAGTTATCAAGTCCTCCCATTGGTTGGTATGTTATATTTGGCCAAGGAGTCACTAAATTGGACTTTGTCATTACAGCTAATTGCATTTCTGGGCAATTGGAACTCACAAAAAACCTAAGCTTTTATTGAGTTGGGTTCCTTTTTAGAATTCAGAATTTTGGGTGAATAATTCATAACATATGTATAAACAATTAGGGAACATAGCAAGATGGAAAAAACTTTGTACCAAATTGAGGGGGTCAAGTCCCTGTTTGGTTCTAACTACCAGTGTGGCCTTAGGCACGTTACTTGACTTTCTGAGCTCTGAGCAGGATTAGATAAATATGATATCAAAGATCCTTCTACCCCCAAGAGACTTTATATAACTCTACAATTTCTGAACCAGTAAGAACACTTTGCATGCAAATCTTTTATAACTACAAATGTAAATGGAGTATTTTGTCACAGATAAATAATATTTCAAAAGCACTCATTGAACAAACTTATTTTTAAAATGTATTGGTGTTTGCATAAAATCAATATATAATGCAGATCTTTCATAAGGAAATCCAATGTAAATTCAGTAAACAAAAAAATACGTAAGCCGTGGTGTTATATATTACACAATAGGTTCTAATGGCATTTTACATTTTAAAGCACTTATGGATCACCTTGAAAAATTTGCCATCTTATCAAATAATTATTTTAAATGCAAGGTATTAATGATTCATTAATCTCCTGATTTGGGGTCCCTTAATGTGACCCTTTTAGAACTACCTCTCCTTCCCCTCACTTGGTAAATTTAGATTAAACATGTTAAGCTCAAGCTTTCCTAACCAAACTGTACATATTTCTAGCTCTTCTTTCTTTTCTTTCTTACGAATTCACTCAACTATTACGTTTATAGAACTGAAATTATGGTTAGATTTATTGTTCTTTTATCCAAACTGATTCTTCCATCACTGGATTGACTGCATTAGTGAGTCTATAGAACTCAGTAGGATGGGTCCTAGAGGGTGTCAGGGCTGGTGTAAAATGAATGACAACAGCTTAGTCACACCTGAAATAATATATTGGCTTGGGTTTCCAAATAACCTTCCAAAATGAAAAACACAAATACTGTGGGTTTCTGCAGAATCAAATATAACTGTACTGTTTGTAAAAAAGATTAGTTATTGGAAGTCACTTCAATATTACATGGTGAAATTTAGAAATTCTAAACCTGGGGAGGCCAGAGGCATTAAATCCAAAGCCAAATACAGGTTGCAGATGCGCTGGGTGATGATTGCCAGCTCAGCCATCTTCTGGGTTTTGCTGCTGGGGTGCTCTGCGTCGTCCATCCAAAGCCACACAAACACAGGCTGCCGGTGCACTGTAGCAGATTACGCGGCACCTCTGTCATCTGAATAAATGCATAGCTGGGCAAAAGTAAAGTTTCCAATATCATTCCTTTTATGTGATATGATCCAAAATTGATCTGATATTTTAAAATAGCCCCAAAGATAAGAAAACACCCTCAGGTCAATTCACTGGATTGAATAGCCTACATTTCTTAAAGAAACGTTGACCAAAAGTCCCATCTGGAAAGTTCTACTCACAGGCTCAGACCTTTGATTTATTTAATTATGTACTTTATAGGATGATGCCTTTAATTACGTGTACACAAAATTTCTAGCATTGATTTCTTTTATTCTGTGAGGACACTGGCAGCCATTTTGAACTGTAGAATAGTATTAGGAATTTATGGGAATTATCTGTGGTATTGAAGAAAGGAAAAATTAGCCATTGGTACAGGAAAGGGAGGAACAAGAAAATATACTTACATAGTAGAATAGTAGTTTCACAGTCTAGTGGACAAGCAAATAAGAGCCTGATGCTTTGGACAGACTATAAATCAATTTCTGATTTCTTTGGTCAAATTGTAAATCATCACTGTGCTAAGCTACTATGAATTTCCAGGTGAAAGGCTACTTTGTGATTGTGTGTTACTAGTAATAGCTCTTTCTGAATTACAAGTGATTAGAAAACCTTGTCAGAAATTACATTGTTCTTGCTGTGTAACCCTGGATATATTTTCTTTAATGATGTTATATTGCTGGAGAATGAAATTATATTCATTCTTATAAAACTGTATTAAAATCCCATGGGAAGCCTATTCCTCCGGTCTTTTGTCCAGGCCCCTCTGAACAAAGGGAAACATTGTTGATTGCTCCATGGCTCTGGAGTGACTATCACTTTGCCCGATTTCTTTTGGTATAAGATGTTCTCGACCTAGAGGATGCCTATAATATTCCCTGTGCACTTCAATGAATAAATTGCAACTCTATTTAAAATAATAAATTACTCCTCATTTTGTAGTTGGCAACCCTATCTTATTTATGGGTTCCAAGTTTTAAAAATCGAGAAAGCTAAGGAAAGGGAGTTTTTAGACTTTTTAAAAATAAGTACAGACCCTTGCGGGCAACACAGGTTTGAGACATTTCATAAGACTTGTGACTTTCGGCCTTAGGAGAGTCAAAGTGCAATGCAGAATTTCACTTGAGGCATTCAGGATAGATTTTGTTTTCTTTTTTTTCCTCCCAGCCTATTCATAGTTGAGAATCAATTCAGTTTTATGGTCTACTCTTAAGGGACTTAGTGAATAAAAAGGGATATTAGTTCACTTTAAGTCTAACATAAAAATATTGAAATCTGATCCCTTGCCTTACCAACTAAGTTAGGGCTCAGATTTTTTAAATTACCTCTTTTTCCTGCTTCTATGAGAGAAAGGTACAGACAGAGGTATTATTGTTTGAAATTGTGTTAAGGACACAGTGAACTAATGACAAAGATGAGTTGTGTCAACAGAACCCAGCAACTACCTCACATTTATCTTTATTTGAAACCTAAGATTAAAGAGGTCACAGTTTCTGAAACTCTGAAATTAAAAGCCTAAATACAAGATAGACATGTGTTTTCTAGATGACACCTTTCAGATTAACCATCTTTTTTTTTTTTACATCTTTATTGGAGTATAATTGCTTTACAATGGTGTGTTAGTTTCTGCTTTATAACAAAGTGAATCAGTTATACATATGTTCCCGTATCTCTTCCCTCTTGTGTCTCCCTCCCTCCTACCCTCCCTATCCCACCCCTCTAGGTGGTCACAAAGCACAGAGCTCAGATTAACCATCTTTAATGACAGCTTTGGGTTTAAACTTTATTCTAGAATTTAGCCTGGTGTTTTTAAACAGAGTGTTTGCACAACACAAAAGAACTGGTCATCATGAGATTGAAACCCAAGGTGACTCAGTGCCCCCATGGCATGTGATAGCCCTGTATTCATTACTTTTACCAGGTGAGTATCTGTCTGTCACCATTTTGGTCTTGCTGTGCCTATAGACATGCAGGGCAGTGACTAGATTGTAGGCATCACATGTAAATTAAGCTATTTGGTTGATTTATGCATTCATAGGGAGAGTATCTTCCACTTTGGAGCTTTACGGGGGGATAACATGCTGAGTTATTAGGGACCATTGTGTCCTTCTTCTAGAATAGAGGCTATGAAAAATGGAAACAATTGATGTAATTCCTGAACTCCTGACCTTTAATTCAGGTCAACAGTGGTTGTTGAGTTTTTATGATGCATCAGGCAAGAAGAGTGAGACCATATTTGATGAATTGACTTGTATCCGTAGCATCCACTAGAGGATCTGGCCCAAAGTAGGTGCTGAGCAAGCCTTTGCTGAATGAATGCATGACTGCATGTATGCATAAACAAGAGAAACACATAAAGACCCAGCCCTAGCCCTTGAGGAGCTCACATTTAAGCAATGGTAAAAATAGCGCCCTACCCCCAATATAGCTGCTAGCATCAGCACAAACCCTCCACGTCTCAGGATCCGCTCCCTGAATCCACTTTCTATCCCATCTTGGGTAAAGATAAACATGCCCACCCAGATTAGTTTTGTTTAGTGAAAATGTTATGCACATTAAGAAAAACACATTAAATATTCATTTTAGTGAATTGAGACAGCCTAGAAATTAACCCCCAACAATTCTCCTTATCAAAATTGCGTTTTCTTCTACAGAAGGGAGGAAAGAAGTCCAAAGTTAAGAGCACTTCTACCTTTTAAGAACAGTTTCAAGCTTAGTATCACTTATTAAGAATCAATATAATAACTCTTTTCTATTGTTTAAGGCTCTCTTACCGGCTCTACTGTGCATTAATTATTTTGCTTCTTTTGTATTTGTACAATAAATGCTTGACAGAAAAACCACCTAATTTAAGATTTTTATGGCACAATGAAAAAGTTTCCCACCCCCAGGAAAAAAAAAAATTCTGTGATGTTCTCACTGTCTTTTTTTCAGGGAATATTTTATATATTAAAAAGAAGAAGAAGAAGAATGTGAAAAGAAAAAAAAAAGCCCTAGTTATACTTTATGTGACACGCAGAAGGTTTAGAATATAGAGAACATGAAAAAACATTACATGAGCTATAGAGAGATAAAGCTGTGTGTTCTTCATTTTAAATTCCAGATAAATATGATTTCAGTTTTGATCCTACATGGACTAATTCTTTTGTCACTCCACTAATTAATTCGGTATGCTAGAGAAAAGATGCTAATTTGAGCATCAAAGAAGTGATCTTTTTTTTTTGTTTAATCAGAGTTAAAAAGATAAGTTTCACTCCCATTAGACTAGGTCTGGAGCTCAATCATTTTATTCTTGTTTAGTGTAGATGAATTCCAGAGAAATCGTGCCCTGTTTCTCTTAACTTCTGAAGATGGAGCAGTAACATCCTGGATTCCCTTTAAAACGGTCCTTTGCATCATCACTGTGCCAAACAAACAAATTAAAAAAACCAACCAAACAAACAAAAAAACCAAAAACAAAAGCCAAACCAAACAAACACAAAGGGCACAGTCATTTCTTAATACTCTTGTCCTTTGGTTCTTCTTTTCACATAATGAGTTAGGCACCATCATCTGTTCTTTCTGATAATGGACTTTATACGAAGTACACGTATGTTAATTTGTGCCATTGGAATAAGTTGTATTTGACATTTTATTAAAGACTCTAAATGAGACCTGTTTCCACAGAGCTTTTAGTTAGCCCTCCCTGGATTTCTTTTCATTGACATGAGTCAGTGTTTCCCTTCCCAGGCAGCTTGCTGAAATGCTGCCACCTGCCAGTGAATGGATGGCAGAGATGTTTCCCGTGGGGGAAGATTTCCTTCTGCAGGATGAGACTGTGGTCAGTCTGGAGTAAGCCGTGACAGGTTGACCTCGGGAAGGCCACGGGGGCTGGGGAACTGCCTGCAGTTGGTAGAAAAAAAGTTTGGGCACAAAGTGTGGCTTGGTCTCAGAACACTCTTTCCTTTACTAGTTTTTGGGTTTCTGGGGCAAAGGAGATAGAGAAAAGGAAGGAAGGAGGATAAAGGGGATGCTCTGGGCACCCAGATGAGAAGAATTTATCTGGCTGCTGGCCGAAGTCTGAATTCCCCATGTGGTCTCTTCGGATCAGTATTAAGGTTTTATGCAGGTCATCGGTTGCACTCAAGCAGCCTTCAGAGACACTTAAAGATCCACTTAAAAGTAATAAAAATAAAAAGGAAGAAGCCACATATTCTGCTGCTTTGAAATAAGTAAACATTTAATGAAAAGAAAAACCTTTCTAACTATTAAGAAAACATAAAAATGCAAAAAGATCTATTTCTTTAATGCTCCCGTTAAATATATTTCCCAGAAATCAGAAGCATTTAAGTCTGAATCACCATGGCTCTTGCCTACAATGTCTTAAAGCCAGTGAGCGCGTAGCGCGTATGAAAGCAATTATTCAAAGTTCACTGTGCTCCTGAAGAGTATTTCGTCTTCTGGAAAGCAGAGGGATGGAATAACTTAGAACCCAGTGTAGTAGTGACAGTTAATAAGCTTTTTATAGTCCCTGTGTGGATCTGAAAATCATACCTTATTAGTATCTTTATCTTTCTCACTCACTCATTCACGCTTGTTTTCATTTAATTTCTGGCCTCTTTTTCATATTTTTTTCCTTTTTTTCTAACCAAGTGCTGCTTTAATCATCTCAGAGTCGAGTTTTCACTTACTACAAAAATGTTCAGCAAAAGTAACTGTCCAGTGGTTCTTAACTGGTTCTTACAAGTCCGTCTTCCAGAGGCCCTTTTTGCTCGTTTGTTTATTTTTAGGAAGATGGGTTATGGGTGATGTGCGTTTTGCTTTACTTTCTGGACCTTCTAGAATTATTTTTAATGTATTTGGTGTTTTCAAATCCATTGTGTTTCCTAGCTGCTCCGTCTGGGAAAGCAAATTAGTTCAAGGATTCCCAGCAGCTGAACTGAGCCAGAGAGCTGCCTAAGACTCTACCCAGCAGATGTTTTATCCACTTAGGCAGAAATCCTAGAATGCTACAGGACCTCCCTGCTTTTCAATCCTAAAAACAAACATCAACACATCTGAGATCTGAAGATTCCTTGCTTTGGAGTGAAGGGGAGTCATGATCACCAGTTTAGGAATCACATCCTGGGAATGAGGAAAGTAGCTATTTAAGGGGAGGGGATGGGAAGGTTGACCTCAAAGGAAGTAGTAGATAAAGATATCAGTGGGGTTACACATGTTTGTTGTTTTCATATAGCTTGCCTTCATCTTGGAAACATATAAACACACCTAAAATAAGTGTCTAAACAGTATGCCAGAAATTAAAATTTTACTTGGAAATCTTATTTTTTAGGGTTTCAACTCCTTGATCCAGTTAGACTTAACAAGAACGATTTTTAAAACTGAGTTTTCCTTCAGTTACTGAAACATGAAACCACTCAGTTTCTGCTTGCGAACACCTCCAATGAAGCAAGTCCCTACCTCCTTTTGCGAGCCATGAGGTGGACCTACAGAGTTTAGAATACGACCCTCTGTTGGGGAAAGCATACTGAGTTTTAGAGCATTCCACCTCCCTCCTGAAAAGTCACAGGCATTAACCATGGCAATAATGCATACTGTGGAAGGCTAAAAATAAAATAAGAATATTTTTTCTTTCTTCGTCAAGATTGATTTACAACAAACACAAATCTGTACATTCTTCTATCAATATTAACGTAAAAGTAGGCAACGCCCTTAGGTACCAAAAAAGGGAGGAGGGAGGGGAAGAAACTCTCTAATTGGTCAATTTTCACTGGATTTTTATCAGATTCATTAACTCTTAGGTATGATGGGAACCATCTGAGGTAAACAAGTAAAGACATTTGTGACATACATTTTAGAAGCAGTAGCTGAAGTGCACAAAACCATATGAGATTGCGATATGCTGAAGTTAATTTCGTCAGCATGTGCATATATGCTAATTCAGAACCCAATTTGGAATATATCAGACAACAGAAACCTTTTATGGGTGAGTTTCAGAATAAACTATGGAAGCATAGTCAAAGGTCTATGAATTTCTCTGCCCCCATATTTTGCTTGAGCTCTTTCAGGCTGTATAATTTATACAATGATAAGACACTATCATGTGTAGTTTAAAAGTGAACTAGTTACAGGGAGAATAAACCATTATCCAAGTCCAGAAAATATTGTGACTGTGAGGTTTGTGCATTTTCACATCTGACTTCTTTCCATAGATTTCTGTGTTTAATATTATTAAGCGGGTCTTGTCGCCTTTTCCAAATGCATCAATGACACCCAAAGATATTTCCTAATTGTAGAAGGAGAAATACATTATGTTTCAAACTTTCAGCTCTCCTTGGATTCGTAGCTCACCACTGATTTGGAACAAGAGTGTCTGAACTTTTCCTTGCCTGACTTTTTTCGTCCTCCTAAGCCATTGCTCAGGATTGCTTTCATACAGTCTGTGCTAAGAGGAAGAGTAATTGCTAATAATTACATAAACTGCCCAATGGGATCAAGGAGGAAGACTGTAGACAGATACTACTTAGCAGAATTAAGGAGTGAATTAAATGAGAGACTAGATGTGGAAAAAGCTAGAGATAGAGCTACATATTTTCAATTTGAATTGTTTGTCAGGGTGCCTGGGAATCTGGGAAGGATTTGAAAGTCATCATTACCTAGAAAGTTCAAGGAAAGAGAAACAAAATATTTGCTGAGAAATTAGGGAATAAATACTAAGAATTATATTAATATCTTTCTTGTATAGAAAACAATAGGATGCTAGAGCCCTGTTTAGTTAATTGGATTGAAGAGTTAGAGCTCTTCCTAGCAATTGATGTTATTAATGGTTAAATTCCATGTGCCTAACCCATATGATATGTAGTGGCTGCTCAGTAAATGACGGAATGAATGAATCAATGTACCATTATTAAATTCTACTTCCCCAGATAGCTGTTTAGGGCTTCCCTACATGGGCAAAATAGGAACACGGGTGAGGCCTGTTTCTGGTATTTTTCTGTAACCCTTTCTGAGGTTCTTTTCCACCTTGGATATTCTATTTACTTTGATTTCTTCATTTATAATGAGATTACCAAGAAATCTCATTTTATGGATAGGAATCATTTCTCTTATACATGAGGCATCATATTAACTGATAAATTAATTACCCAGGAACTCCTCCATTTCCCCTTTATCAGTTCTATAAAAAAAATTAGTTTCCTCTCCTAGCTGTTTTATCCTTGTTCTCCCTTTTCCATCTGGATTTCCCAAAGGCACACTAAAAATAACCGTGCATAGAAGTCAACTTTTGATGCGTCTCCATTGACCTATCACATCCAAATCACTGTCTTCTCTTCTCAGCAGCCACGGATCACCCAAGCCGCCATCACCTTTCACCCACACTCCTGTAGCCCTCCCCAGCCAGTTTCCTGCTTTTATGTGCTACATTTTTACTTCAGCAACCAGGATGGTCCTGTGAAGTATACATCACATTGTATCACTTCTGCTTAAAATGACTTGGTTTCTCCACTACCAAGTCTTTAAATCTACCAGTTTCCTTACTAGCTTCTCTGTTCCTTGAATCACTAAGAAATGACCTATTGTTATTCTTAGACTAAACTCTAAGTATCTCTCAGATCTATACTCCATGGACCTTACCCTTCTTTCCATCTGAATCCTGTGCAAGGATCCCCTCTGCTCTCCTCGCTTCAGATACTGGCCTTCCTTCACTGCTTGGGATTCACCAGTCACCAGGCACTTCATGCCCTCTGCATGTCCTCTTTCCTTCACCCACAAGGCTTATCTTCCATCTTTGCTTGTCTGGAATCTCTCACCCTTATCCTCTCAGTTTAAATGTCATTTTCTTCATTAAAGACTCCCAACCAATCAATGTCCTGTTATCGTCTCTCCTGACTCCCTACATAGCACTTTTCACAACTTACAATTACATAGTCACACTTGATTGGTGACTGTCTCTGTTAGAATGTAACTTTTATGAAGGTAGGGTCTGGTTTTGTATCCCAATACAATAGCAACCTACATCCAGTGCTTATGGCAATGTCTGACACAGAATAGTTGCCTAATAAATATTCTTTGAAACAAATGCATGAATGAAAGAAGAAAGCAAGCAAGCAAGCTAGTCTTCCATGAAGCTGTTTCATATAACGTCTCTGTAAAAAGGAACAGGGCGGAGATAAGGGGATATATGTACACGTATAGCTGATTCACTTTGTTATACAGCAGCAACTAACACACCATAAAACAATTATAGTCCTATAAAGATGTTAAAAAATAAATAAAAATAAAGTGTTTTGGTAAAAAAAAAAAGGAACAGGAACAGGTGTTTTAAGCAAACATATAATTCATGAAAATCTAAATTTACATAAAGAGTATGTTGAAAGGTGATTTTTCCACTTTACAGAAAGATCCATCATAAGATTCTTTAAACAGGCTTTCCAGGTACGTGGAAAGTACGACTTCATTGATTAAAACCATATGTTTGCACAGAATTCTTCAGGAAAATATCTTTTATATAAAGCAAGGTTGACCTATAAGCAATTTCCTTAAGGCATCTAGCCCAGAATGGCCAACTCTCAAATTTCCTAGGTAATAGGTAATGGGAGGCCTGGAATGCAGTGGATATTCGAAACCCTAGAATGCAAAGCAGTAATTTCAGCCATTTAAGTCTGCATGACTTTTCTCACGAAAATAGCTAATGGGGAGAGGAATCAATGTATTTGAATCTCCCCAGCTCCTCTCTGTGTATGTCAGTGAAGGTAAGAATGGCTGTGAAATGACCCCCAGAGAGGCTGCCATGAAAGGAGAACACAGGCTTGTAAAATTCACTAGATTGATGCTTTTCTCCCAACTCCCCCCACCACCACTACCACCACTGATAATTAAGTTGTCTCATTGCAAAACTGGAAAAAGAATTCAGTGTTTTAATAAATAAAAGGCAGTTACCTTCTCTGAGTTTCAATTTCCTCATCTCAACAATGTGGGAGCCCTTTTGAAGATTATTGTCTTATAATTCTATTCTTGAACCTACCCAAACTTTACAAAATAAGGTAATTGGTGGCTGCTCTCTGTCTAATGAAATAAATTTCACAGCTATTTCTGCCCTTCTTACTGGAAACTTTAATAAATGATCATTAACTTTAAATCAAAACATAATATTTATAGAATTGGTTGAATGGACTATTATTGATGGTTCCTGCTTAGAAGAAAATGCTTGGCAGAATTTACTTACAACTAACCTTTTCTTCATCAAACATATCCCACTCTGATGGAAGAATAGTAAGCTGTTCTCAAACTGCAGTACAAGTGAAATATTTTAGCTGCAGGAAGGAAAAAACAATACGTTGGTTGTGGTCATACAGATCAAGATCGACTAGGGTATAGGTTAGTTTTACCCTTCAAAAATCAGACTGCTTTCATTCAGAAAATCTAAAACCTCCAAATTTACAAGAAAATATTTGAGACATGGGGAAAAAACAAGCCTAAAATCTGTAGAGATCATGGCAACAATTTTGCCTTCATCTGCTTCCTGAGGCATTATTTTACCCTCACTCCCCACAATTCTGATTTTTCTTTGTTTCAGTATTATTATATTTAGTGACATTTTGAGGGAAAATTATTTTTCTAAGTGGTGTACTAAAGTATTCTCACATAAAGGAATTTATAGTAATAATGTTGATCCCTAAGACTCTTCTGCGTGGGTCTGAAAAGTTAAAGAATGTATTCATGGAAACACATTATTTAGATATCTCCCGCTTTGTAGGTTAAAGCGAGATCTTGAATATATTAACAAATCTGAATTATTTGAAAGTTAGTGTTCTCATATTTTGTCTGTATTTTTCTCTCTTTCCTATTTACTTCTATGAAAGGGATCAGTTCATTTCTTCAGTGAGAAAAAGGAATAGATTCAGAAAAGGAGGCAGGAAAAAGGAAGAAAACAAACAAACAAAAAGAAAGGCTGGGGATGATGGAGTTAAAGCTGATGGTTGATCAACTGAGATCGCCAAACTAGACTGGATACAGCGAAAGGACTGAAGTAGGTGCAGAGGCAGGTGGAGAGATGGCAATGGGGAGAGAGGAAGTTCATGAAAGAGACTTTGCTAATTGAAATTATAATGGAAAAATATGCAGAAGAGTCAAGGCTGGGAGAGGCTTCTGAGGAAAGCAGGATGCACTCTGTACTAGGCTAACACCAAGACTATGGACGTTAGCAGCGCCATCTTCCACGTGTGATACTCAGAGCTGCCACTTGGCCAGTAATCTCCACTTTGGGTTGAAATGCAATCCAGAAAGAGACAAATATGTACCCATTTTTATGAAATTCTGATGAAGACGGGAATTTCTTACAAGTTTATAATTCAGGTCCTCGTGTGAGGAGATTCTGAGTCACTGTGTGTTGGGAGGCTAGGGGAGAGGGATGGGAGCAGGGGAAGGGGGCAGTCAACAGCACATGTGTAATTTGAAAAATGTCCTCAGGTTGGATAGATGGAAGGATGGATGGATACATAGATACATACAAAGAATGATAGATAGAATGAGTAAGCTAAAGGGATAAACACACACGCACACTTAGTTAAATTTGTAGCTATCTAATAAGGAACAAGGGACACATGGGATTTCCTTAGATTTAAGAAGAGTCTTTACCTTAACTGAAGACTATGCATGATTGAGTGACTTTTATCCCTAGTTATCAGCAGAGCATCAGTCATTTTATTTTTTCATGTATGTTAGTACCAAGGCTATGGTAAGAAAATATCTATTGGTAAAAATGCCTATCATTTAAGAATATGTTCTACCAATAATTAATTGCTGCTTTTTTTTTCATTTCAAATGTGCAGTTTCATTTTCCCAAAAGTGCTAAGGAAACACAATGTTCTTTTAAAGTATCATAATTGCAGGGAACCCTAGTGTACTATTGTTTGGAATGCAAATTGGTACAGCCACTATGGAAAAAAATGTGGAGGTTCCTCAAAAAATTAAAACTAGGGGCTTCCCTGGTGGCGCAGTGGTTGAGAGTCCGCCTGCCAATGCAGGGGACACGGGTTCGTGCCCCGGTCTGGGAAGATCCCACATGCAGCGGAGCGGCTGGGCCCGTGAGCCATGGCCGCTGAGCCTGTGCGTCCGGAGCCTGTGCTCCGCAACGGGAGAGGCCACAACAGTGAGAGGCCCGTGTACCACAAAAAAAAAAAAAAAAAAATTAAAACTAGAACTATCATATAACCCAGCAATCCCACTTTCAGGTGTATATCCCAAGGAGTTGAAATTAGGATCTCGCAGAAATATCTGTACTTCTAAGTTCATTGCAACATTATTCATGATAGCCAAGATATGGAAACAATCTGAGTGTCCATCAAGATGAATGGATAAAGAAGATGTGGTATATGTATACAATGGAATATTATTCAGCCATGACAAAGAAGGAAATTGTGCCATTTGTGACAACTGGATGAACCTTGACGGCATTATGCTAAGTGGAATAAGTCAGACAGAGAAAGACAAATAACTGTACGACGTCACTTATATGTGGAATCTAAAAAAGACAAACTCAGAGAAAAAAGTAAAGTGGTGGTTATCAGGGGTTGGGAGGTAGGGAAATGGGAAATGTTGGTCAAAGGGTACAGACTTCCAGGTATAATATTAATAAGTTTGGGAATCTAATGTACAGCATGATGGTTATAGCTAACAACACTGTATCATGCACTTGAATGTTGCTTAGAGTTGATCTTAAATGTTCTCACCACAAAAAAGAAACGGTAACTTCATGGCAGGATGGAGGTGGTAGCTAATACTATGGTGGTGATTCTTTTCTAATTTCTAAATGTATCAAATCAATACATTCTACACCTTAAATTTACACAGTGTTCATGTGCCAATTATATCTCATTAAAGCTGGAGGAAAAAAATAACATCACCACTGTGCCCAGTTAACCACACTTAAGCCAAGCACCGGGGAGGGCTTTTAACACACTGACCTTGGGCTGATTTGGGAAGCCTGTAGCTACATGGGAGAGTGCATATGGCCTGAAGGAAAATGTGCAATGTAGGAGGTGACCCATGTTCTAATCCCAGTCCTGCCCTGAACTTGTTGGGTGGTCTTGGTCAAGGCCCAGGGGCTCTCAGAGCTTTTGATTCTTCATTTTAAGATGAGAATGTTGAACTAGGTGTTCGGTAAAGTCCCTTGCAGCACTCTCACTATGTAATCCCATGAGTTTAATCTTCAATGTCAATGCCACCTGGAGCTCTGGAGGCCTATTTAGGAGGTCGGTCAGTGTTTAGCTATATGGGAACAACAACCTTTCAGTTCTTTAATCTCTACTGAATTAATGGTTTGAAATTTTTAGTCTTTAATCACATGATTTTGTGCAGACTGCACAGTCAATAGAAGGAGGGAAAGAAGGAAGAGAGGAAAAGGAGGGGACTTCGGTAACTGTATTATTTTTCTGATCTCAGCATCTTATTTTAATTCCATTTTATGTGAAATGATCTTGTATTGCTTAGAATAAAGAATTCCATTTTATGTGAACTGATCTTGTATTGCTTAGAATAAAGAATTTAATGAATTCATCTCATAAGTATCTTCAACTAACCACGAAAAGAGCGTAATTATCATTAACAATCATCTTCTCCATGTTTCACTAGATTTGGAAAGAAGAAAGATGATAAGGGTGGAAAGGCTGAGCAGAAAGGTCCTCTGAAGCATGGTGGCCTGAGAGAAGAGGAGCTGGAAAAAATGAAAGAAGAACGTGAGAGGTGAGTAGAAATGCTGGGCCTCTTATTTTATTTTCATGCGTGGTCTGTGTTAACTTGGTTATATCATCAGTCAGCTGGAGAGATCTTATTTTAAGAAGCATAAAGGTTGACTGATACAAAAGGAGAGACACCTGATATAAATGGAATCTGCTTTTTAGGGAATTTTTATTATATTTTGAGAAGAACTTAACTTCATGTTTTTATTATATTGGTACTTATAATTCCATGATGTGCTGCCCCCAGTTTTGACTATATCAATGCATATGTTCCCTATGGTTTAAATAAGGAGTTTTTTGTTTTCCGGGTTTTTTTTAAATAAAAAGGTCATCTGGATATTGATGTTTAGAGCTATCAAATTTCCATAGTCTGTTCCTAATTTTTGTCAAGCTGTTGTATACCTTCTTAATTTTATTCTGCTAAGCCCATTTGGGTACTGTAATTTGAGAAGTACATGCCCTTCACTTTTAAAAAGCCAGTGCCTTTTATTAGGCCATCAGCAAGTTGCAAAGTGTGTTGCCCATCTGTTAAAGGGCCGGTTTCATTTACTGAAATAATGACAGTTTGCAAGGGTTGAATTCTTCTATTTGAGGAGCTTAATGTTCCATTAGGACAAGAGGTCCTTCACATATCTTTGATGTTAACTCTGGCATTTATCCCAAGTAGATGTATAAATGTCTGATTTTGAAACATGTAAGTGAATATTCATATTTCTCCTGACAATTCTTTGCCTTCACAACCAAATGAAGCCTGGAGAAAGACTGAGATTATTACATAATTTTAAGTATTTGATGCTGACTTGATCATGTATGAAGTCAGATTTGTGCAAATTTTTCCTTGCTTATTAGTAATAATAGTTCTTGTCGTTTTTAAAAAGTCAGTTCTTGAACTTATTTTAATATTCTAGCATGTGTATTAGGAAAATCATACTTCTTATTCATTGCATTTTCTGGCACAGAGCAGGCTAAGAGTATCTAACTGTTAAGCTTTGACCCCTATCTTGTGGTCTATTCCCATTGAGAAGGCTGACTTTATCAATAGCAAGAAAAAAACCCTATTTAGTCCTTTCTTGTTTTTGAGAGGTTGATAAGCTCAGTTCCAGGGTCAGTGGAGCAGAAGAAAAGAAATCAATTGCTTTCCATTGTTGTTGACTATTCACCTGTCAGAGTTGCCCCAAAGAGAAGAAAGATGAATTCTCCATCATAGCCCCAGATTCAGCAATCCTGTAATGTAAAATGTAATTCAGGCTAAGATTTAAATGCATCTGTTGGCAAAGACATCTGTGCGGTGAGACCATGCCATAGGTCTTTACTGCTCCCCTAACTTCACTTTCTGAGGTACCACATTCTTGCCTCATCTTCAGGAAACTGAGCTATTTGCTAGAATGCAGACTTCACATTTTTTGCAGCTCAACACTTGCTTGGGGTTGGGGGGTTTCCTGTTAGTAGCTAGGGAACTCTGTGCCAGCTAGAAAATTGGTAACTCAGAAAATAAGGTGGGTTGTCTTTAAGCAAGAGTTCATTTTCTTTCTGGTTTTGCCTTTAGGAAGCAGGTGCCTGAGGAGTTTTGTTCTTAAAAGCAGAACTGTAAACTCACCTCAGCTGGTTATATGGGCTTCAGGACCAATTTTCTTAAAATATGTTTGGTCAAAATATTGAAAGAACTATACTATTAGCCTCCACTTAGGCCACTTCCTGCACGTGAACACATAAAACACATCTGATATGGGTTTCCTAGAGACAACATTGTCTCAATCATGTACAGGGGGAAAGAGTGGGAGAAGTTGATGTTATGGTTGGGTGCTATAGAATTAATGGCCAAGGATATTTCAACAGCTCAGCGACTGAAGACCATAGAGGGTGGAGTGAAGGCTGAACATTTGACATTGCTCCCAACCCTGCAGTCCCATTTCTTGGCTCTCTATCATCCATTGGAAACAATTCACAACTCTTAAAGAACTCAGCAAATGTATCACTCTTCATGGCCTGGCCACAGGAAGAAAAAAAATAGAATAAAATAGGAAATAGTGTATACAAGTTCACAAAGTTGTCTTTTGTTCTAATACATTTAGAATTTGTTACCTAAAGATGATTCAAGCCATCCGGTTGCTTACTTGCTTCATCCTAGTTGTCATAGATATAATAGTTTTTCATTAACATATTCCTTTTTCAAAGAGTTTAAAGCACTTAAATATAATATATACTGTATATCACTGAAGCCAGCTTGCCCCAATTTATGAAAGATGATTATTAAGCTTTCAAGAATTCTGTGAGCTGGTTGCTAAACCGTTGGTAGCTTGAGATTGGTCATGGTGGGAGTATTTACACCACAGAAACTGGCAGGTGATGGTAAATTGGGTTTGTTTTTTTCAAAGAGCCAGTTCACTGACACATCGCTGAGGGTCCGTACCAATTCTGTTTCGTGTATAACCAGGAAGAAGTTATCAAAAATAGAGGCAAAAAAAAAAAATACTCATCCAAATCAAAACACATGACTTCTTATAGATAGCTATGTTTCTCAATATGGCCCATGGGCCACCTGCATCAGAATGAATGACTTGGGGAGCTTGTTAAAAAGTGAAAATTCCTGAGTGCCACACCGGGCTGGCAGAATCCGAATCTTGGAAGTTAGAGTTCAGGAATCTGTGCTTAATAGTTACACCCAAAGTGACTCTTCAGCAGTCTGAGAATCACTGAGTTTGAGGGACAAGATTTAGCTGGAACATTAGATTAAACTCTTCTCATTCTATGAAAAATGATGTACGGATTTTTTTCCCAGGAGGATTGAATAACCCAGTATAAAAACATCGCCATCTTTCTTATATGCCCTCTCTGAAGCAGCCTACCTTACCTGCACACTTTTACAAACAAAAGAGGAACGCTTGCCAATGCTCCCTCACCTAAGGGAATATGGATCTTTCCCCACCCCATCCCCTCATGTGCACAAAACTTACAAAGATGATAAGTTTATTAAGAAATTTTTGGAAACATAAAAAGTGTAAAGAAGATGATTAAAATCATGAATAATTCTACCATAATTCCATAACCACTATTCATATTTTTATGATATTTTTACTATATTTTTTTTGTTTGAAAACTTGGTATTCATACTGCATATACTTACTGTTTTCACAGAATTCCCATTATATTGTGAGCATTTCCCCATGTCATTAATGTTTTGAAATTATGTCATTTTGGTGACTAATATTCTGTGAGATCAGTATATCATAATTCATTTATCTTCTGTTGTCTTCAAATGTATAGTCTATTTCCATTTTTCACTGTTCCAGATAATACCTTGTTGAGCATCCAAATACAAAAGTCCTTATAATTACCTCTTAAATCATATAATTTGAATGTCAATTCCTTGTAACTGTTTTACTCGAGGGTTAATCTAACCTCAACTCTAAATTTTAGGGTTATATCATTCCTCTCATTATTTTTCTTATGATTTCCATATCTTGTTTTACTTTGCCTATGTATCTAACTCCAGATAGGGAATTGTTTTGGTGATATATATGAATATTTTATTCATAGCTATAGCTATGGAAAGGTCAAAAAAGCCACAACTGGTGGATTGAGTTATTAGATTAGATTGGAGGAATGCAGAGTCTAGAACAGAGATTCTTAGTTCTTCGGGGGGTGGGGGGAGGCATGGAGGATGGAAATTTGCTCCCCAAGGAACATGTAGCTATATCTGGAGACATTTTTGTTTGTCAGAGCTTTGGAGGGGGTGTGGGGAGTGAGTTGCCACCACTGTGTACTGGGTAGAGGCCAGGGATATGGCTACACATCCTACAATGCATAAGACAGTCCCCGTCCTCAAACAATGAGTTATCCAACTCAAACTGTCGATGATGTGGAGACTGAAAATCCCTGTTCTAATCTACGGACTTCACAAAGAGTAGGGGTACTACCTCTTGGACATTAGAACTGTATTTTCTCATGATATCCTGTGGCCATTGCAGAGAGATATACACCAGATCTTGTAACCCTAGAAGGATTATTAGCTAATTGAGAAACTGTACGCAAAGATTGCTAATGAATATTCCATCAATGTAGGCTTGCAAGAAAAAAGTTTTCCTCAAAAATTTATTTTTAATGCTGGCCTGGTGAGCATTGGCATCAGTGATGGTGCCCATTGATCCGATTTTGAATTCCAAGAAGCTGCAGGGGTTGACAGTGTGTCTGATGACAGAATCATCTGGAACAATGGACTGAATCAAACATAAAGGAACTTAATAGGAATAAATGTAAAGTCTTGCTTTTAGGTCCCAGAAGGAACTGTACAAGCACAGGATGTGGAAGGTTTGACTTAATACCAAATATATGAAAAATTTGCCTGATGGTTTTAGTTGAGGGTAAGCTTAGCATGAGTCAACATGGGGATGTGCCTGCCAGAAACTTAATCCAGTCCTAGGCTACAGAAGTTCATGTACAAAAGTGAAGGAAGAAACAATAATTTCTATTTTATACTGCTCAGATCACACCTGAAATACCCTAAGCCTGTCTCACACACAGAAAATGGCAGCACTGAATCCATGTCTCCTGAAAAATATGGAAGGGCCTGGGAATGCATAGTCTGCAGAGTTAAGACTTAGCTCATGTCACATGATTAAAGAACATTACGCAGAAGAGGAATTAGACGTATTTTATAGCATCCATTCGCTTTCCATTCTCTCTCTCTACTTATTCATCCATTCATTTATTTTCTTGAAGATTCTAAAAAGGAATTATTTTAAGAGAGGTAGCCTTGGGCTTCCCTGGTGGCGCAGTGGTTGAGAGTCCGCCTGCCGATGCAGGGGACATGGGTTCATGCCCCAGTCCGGGAAGATCCCACATGCCGCGGAGCGGCTGGGCCCGTGAGCCATGGCCGCTGGGCCTGCGCGTCCGGAGCCTGTGCTCCGCAACGGGAGAGGCCACAGCAGTGAGAGGCCCGCGAACCGCCAAAAAAAAAAAGAGAGAGAGGTAGCCTTCAGCTTGATTGAGGGGAAAGCATCCTGACAAATTAGAGTGTCTCACGCAGTGGTGAAAGTATTGACACTGGAAATGTCTAATAAGAAGCTGATGATTACCCTGAGAAAGGATGAGTGCAGCAGGAAAGGATTGGACTAGCATCAGTTTCATAAACTTCAGTCACTGATATATTATCTTCATTGGTTTATTTATATCTATATATCTTCAATTAAATAAAAAGTTATATAATGCAAAACCATGTAAATTAATATAATTAAATTCATCGAGCCACATACCGTCAGAAATCATCTTGTGCGCCATTACTGCTGCATGTGTCCTTAGATGATCGCTGTGGTCTCTCCCAGATCTTAGGGTCGAGAAATATATGAATATCTGAGTATAGAGGCATTTACTTTAAACTCGTTAGAGTGGCCTTTCTTGAACTGGCTGTGGCATTGATTCATGGTAGCATATGCACTATTATTATCTGAATGTATAAGCCCAAGTTTCTTGCTCATAATTGCGTGTTAGGATTTTCTTAGTCTCATATTTGATTTCCTGAGCTGATCATGTGTCCCCTCCTAAAACAAGTCAAACAGTCCATGGCAGTGAAGCTCTGTTTTAAATAAACTCATCATTTTGTTCACGCTCCAGTGAAACTGGCCATAATAAAACATTAGTTCCAAATGCTTATATCCATTGCTAGAAGGATGAATCCAATATTATGTTCAAAGATTATTTCTCCTAGAATTCTTTATCAAGCTAAATTAAATTAGCATTTTCCAAATATTCAGATTATGTAAATTAGTATGGTGAGCTAAAAGCAAGGTATGGTCTTAACAAGTCAGTAAACCATGTACTTTTATTGCTGTTGTTTAGTATTAAGACTTTAAAATTGTAACCTTCTGCAAAGTGTGAAATTAACCAGATTCTAGGACCTATAGAGTACCTAACAATATGCATGTTGTACTTGTATTGTTAATACCTTCTCAAAAGTCAGGTGGAGATTGGTTAAAGATAAATATGTTCCCCTCGTTTATTTAAGATTATTGCACTGAGGGAGAAAATCCCCATTGACCAAAGGCTGTCTTCCATTAAAGTCCTGTATTACTGATTCTGAATTAAATTTTAAAAAATGAAACTTCTTACTAAAATTGGGGGGGGAGTTTAATAACATATGAGTTTGCACTCTAAGATCTTCTATTACTCTTATACCATATCAGAGTTTGTTTTGCAAGGGAGCTCATTTACTGTGTTAATGAAACATTGTTTTTGTAGATCTTATTAGAATCTTAGGATCAATGAGGAGTTGAGGGCGGAAAGTGGTAACCTCTCTAGCTTCAGCATTGAGAAGTATGAAAACATATGGCTCTTGTTTTCAACAACTGGCCTGAACGGAATGCCTAAGTGAGAGTGAAGCTGAGATTTAGGCAAGTTAATCGGTTTCAGTGTCTGCACTCAAGGTTCTTAGTTTTCTTTCCTTTAGGAAGCCTTCCAAGAACTGCGGAGGCTTCTCCCTTGCCTTATCAGCTGAGCTGCTTGTGGCCTGTTCCCTTAGTTTAAATCAATACATGTGTTTTTGATATTTGGCAAACCAAGATTTAATTATGCAGCTGCAAGTTCCCCACATAAACGAAATGCATCTCAGAGATATAAAAACATTCAGAAACCATTTAGAGTTTGAGAATACAAGTGGGTGAAAATCTATTCCCAACCTCTCAGCATTTTATTTAATTATGGGAGATTTTTATGTTACTGGAAATTGAAATGAGAACCAGAATAAGGCTAGAGTTTATCCAACATTTGTGCACACTGAAAAATGAAGATGCTTGTTGTATTCTAAGAAAGAAAAGGAAAGTATATTCTGAATTAGTATTTTATGCTGTAACCTACATAAGTATTACACCTCTAAATACATAGAGCAACAAATGATAGGATTTTGTCATTATTATATCCTAAAAAGAGTGCATATTTTATTAAAGGAACCAGAAGGTTGATTTCTTTAATTTGCCAAGAGAATCTCTATAATTAATTATTTATTGAACTTAAACTTTGGCACTATTTAAACTGTTGAAAACACCCATGTTTTGGCATGATTACATACAAATGATTAATTCAGCATGGTTTTACTCCTCTCTCAATATCCCTGTCTTTTGCAATAGAATTTGCTAGGTCCTGTGGTATGGGCAAAATGTTGGAATGATTCCCAGTTATAATAGTCCCAATTTATTATTACCACTGAACCCTGATCAGATCATGGACTGGATTAGATCCCAGTTTTTCAAAATGCCCCAATTTATGGCTCCCTTAGAATCCTGATAAAAATGAATAAGGCTTTGGTTGGCTAAAAGAGATCCAGTTAATTACTTTTAGATTCTTATTAGATCATCACTGCATGGAAGTTATGAAAAATATTACTAGACGGCATTTCTCAGGACAAGGTCATGTTCTCATTTTATGCTTACAGAAAGAAGCTACCAGATTTCTGTCTTTGATAGTGCTAACCATCTCAGTAAATGAAAAGAGATTTGCCGTATCCCAGTAATTACTATTGATGCTTGTATTAGGGTAAGGGTAGCCTTTTTCCCTAGAATAAGAATTAAAAACAGAGAGAGAGAGAGAGAGAGAGAGAGAAAGGGTCAGCACGAGCTAGCACAAACACAGGGTATAGTGGCCACACACCCACCACCCCTCTTCCAAGGTGTATCTCTTATTTAGAGAAATGAGGGTGTGAAATACAGGGGGATGCAGGTAGTTTTAATAGCTGTACATTTTTTTGATCTTCATAACACCTATCTTCCCAGAAATGCTTGTGGTCACCAGCAAAATTTGGCACACGCCTATATTCCTAGAGACAAGAGATGGGAACACCTACGTCCTCATGCCATGCCAGCATTTTTTATGAGCCAAAATCCTTTTATGCGACTTGATTCAATGTTAGAAGTGCTATATTAGCAACTACTTGTCAGCCGAGCTGGATTAATACATAAAATGAATCATTTGATTGGCATGCTTTCCAGCAGTCATTTAGACAAACTTCTAAGATCAAAGTACACCAGCTCTGTAAAAAAGCGTTTTAAAAGAATACTCTTATATTCCGATACCCTAGAGTGACATATTATATTATTGTACTCAATTGTAGTGCTACAATTACATTCTGAAATACATTCTAAAAAGGAATTTACTAAACTACCTACAGTGATCCCACAGAAATGTTCAGAATATCTAACCTGAGAAAAACTTGGAAAGAATTTCTAAATTCTGTTGATCTGCCTATTTCATTTTAATATACACACAAAAAAATATATTCAATATAATCACCAAACTTTGGTAATTCGCTGGATTTGTAGATAACAGATCTATTTGGTTCCATGAGGTTACGGATGGCAGAGGCACAATTTGAGAACATTTTCTGTGAAAGCTTTGGGTGGCTGTAACTAGGTACAAGGACTTTGGTGACTAGAACTTAGAAATGAGAGTCCAGTACCCATCTTACCAATTGTTTTCATACCTTTGGATAAACAACTTTTGAGGATGTATCCCTCTTTTTATTACCATGAAATGAAATGGCAATAATAATTCTTTAAGGCCTAACATTTTATTTGGATAAAATGCTTTTTAACTAAGTTCCTTCAAAGACGAAAATTTCAGTAAATAAAAGTTAAGAGAATCCAGAATATTTACTGTGGACTAGTTTGGAGCCGGGCAGTGTACAAATAAACTTAATTTGCTAAAAGTGCTCAAAAAATGTGGACAAATCAAACTTCTATAAATCAAATAATATTTTCTAGAATTTCTAAAGTATCTCATCTTCATTTCTCATTTGGACATATGCTGTGTTGTATCCTGCTTTAGAAAACTTCCATGACTATACACCCACTCAGGAGGCCAAGATTAGTTACTGTTCCTAGAGGTTGGCAAAACCTGCAAGTTGAAAGGATACTCAACCTGTTGTTTTCCAGATCTGCTTTGTTTTCCCCTCATATTCTTTATATAGAAATTCTAACCTAGACATGTGATTTATAAACACCAGACTTTGAATATGCTTTTTCCAAATTGCCTTGGCAGTTTTTTATATTAGTGGTTTTCAGCTGGGAGTGGTTTTCCCCCCAAAGGGCATTTGACAATGTCTAAAGACATTTTTAGCTGTCACACTAAGGGAGAGGTGCTCCTTTAACCTAGTAGGTAGAGAGCAAGGATGTTTCTCACCATCCTACAATGCAGAGGACAACCCCCTACAAGAAAGAATTACCCAGCCCAAAATGTCAGTTGACAAATGCCAAGGTTGACAAGCCCTGTTTGGGATAAATAGATAATTAGATTAAACAGATATAGGTAGAGATAGAGATAGAAATATGCTGTGGATATTCAGTACATCTGCGATTGGGCCCGAAGATACGTATTTTAAAACTATTTCCCAGGTGTTGCTTATAGCTATGTTTAGGGCCAACTGGCCTGGGTGGTGGCCCAGGGGGAGGCCTGTGGCCAAGCAGAAAGGTTGCAAAACCCAGGAGTAGGTCAGACCCGTATTAAAGACTTGACTCTGCATGAGCACGCTGTCAAGCTACTAAACTGCCCCAGACCTCTGTGTTCTCATCTGTTATATGAGACGTCTAGCCTTCAGACTTTTGTGAAAAGTTTTATTTATGAAACAAGCACCTGGTTCACTCTAGGTGCTCAGGGTTATTTTCTGGCCAGCTCTGGGGATTAAAGACCCCAGGTAATCCGTTTAGTATCATTTGGGAGCCCAGAATGCTCTGAGATACACCATCTGTGAAAATTGCTGAGTTGGATACGGTCATGATGAAGAAGGCCAACTTGAACACAGACTTTGCCCAGCCGGGAGTCATGCCAGATACTCCCATGCAAGAAGCTTCTTCTCATTTCTTATTGATCACCAGTTGGAAGTTGCTCCTCAAGCACAGTGAGCTAGGCCCAAGATGGCAGCACGGTAGCCGGGCAGGGGCGTTTGGAGTGCTGGCTGCAACCAGTGTTTGACAGCCATGGAAGCAAATTCAGGGAGGAGGGGTACAAATAGCATGGGTGACTGCCAGCCTCTCAAGTTCATGCGGTATGTGATTGCAGAAAACACTTGTAACCACAGTCATTAAATTCACGACATCTCACATTTGCATTTCTGTTAAATGTATTACATTAAAGAAGGATAACTCTGGTCTGCTGATATTTCAAATTCAGTCTTTGGTGGAAAGCGAATGAAAGTGTCCTTTTCTTCCCTGTTTGCTGTCTCCCACCCACCTGTCCTTGCTCTGTAGTTTAATTACTTAATGACTTCGCAGTGCATCTGAATTGACTTCAGATTGATGGCCAAAGGAACCTGACCCCTTTCCCAGGCCCATACTCCAGCCGCCTTCTGCTCTGTGCCCTTTGTTTGATTTTAGTATTGAAAGTTAAGAAGGTTGAAGTGGTTTGGGCTATGGCACAAAAGTCTGCTTTTCTAGAGGTCACTTAAAAGGGATTTTTTTTGTTTGTTTAACAATAGTAACAATTGGCTGTTTAGATGGAAGCTGTGAGTATTCATGTTCTTGGATGAACTTAACAAATAAATAATAATTTGTGAAATCATGATTTCTTGAAGCAGAGATTGCTAAATAGAGCAGGGTGGAGAAGAACGGATCAGTAATAATAGCTTTGATCAAAGTCATTCCTCTCTCCGAACTTTCAATGGCTCTCGTCTACTGTGTATAGTCCAAACTCCTTGGCCTAACGTACCTGACTATAGCCTAGCTTTCTTATCATAATTTCCACTCCTGCCCAATGTGACCCGTGTACTTAGCCAACCTGGAATGGTCACTCGGTTTGAAACTACTATAGCACTTTCCAATCTCTGTGCCATTCCTAATACCATTTCCTTTGCCTGGAACACCCTCCTCCTGCCTCAGTTGGTCCGAATCAATGAAAATTCATTGAAACCCCACTTCTTCCATTATACCTTCCCAAACTACCTAAGTTGGAAGAAAATCCTTCCACTAAGTCACTTGGGTCAAGTTACTTAATTTCGCTAAGCTTCATTTTCTTTAACTACAGAAGGGGTAGATAACCATCATAACATCATAATATTGTTGTGGGGACTAATTGAGACACTGAAGTGAAACATTCAGAATAGTGCCAGGCATAGAGATGTTCAATAAATGGCGAACTTACCTTTTTTTCTTAGAGACTGTGTTTATTTGGAAGAGAATGAGCATCAATATCTAATAGTGTTGGATTTGAAGCCTGACTTCTGTGCACCAGCTGTGCGATTGTGCACACTTTGCTGAAACCTTCTGAGCCTCAGCTCACTCATTTGGAAAATTTTTTGGAATGAGAAATAATACCTAGCCTTCGGAGTTCCTGTGAAATTTACATAAGATGAAATGCTTAAAGCATCTAGAGCAGTGCTTGGCAGAGGATAGATACACATTGTTATTACTGTTGTTATTTTGCTGCATTGAATTGTAGATGTCTGTGATTACAAACATGCCTTCTCTCCATTACTAGCTTGTAATTTCCTTAAGGCGAGGACCACATCATAATTATATTTCTGTTTCTCTCAGCATCTAACACATTACGTTTCACAGAGTAGGTACTTAGTACACAGTTGTTGAATAATGGATGAATGAAGGAAGGAAGAAATGTAAAGCTACACTGATTCTAATTTTATTTTTCCAGGGAATAATTGCTAGAATGGAATCAAGAGGCAGAATAGGCTATATCAATGGTGGACAAAGCTATAGAGTTTAGAACAATAAGTCTTTCCCCTGGGCTATGAAATGGTATCCAGAAGCATGAGATCATTTGTAGCTGGTAGTAGAACAGTGAAGATGGTCATTGACACATAGTGGCCAGCCCATCAGGACTATCGACACCTGTTTCCCTGTCACCAAACCAGATCCTGAGAGACAAGACCTTAAAGAGAATGAAATTCATCCATTTCACAAACAAATGGAAATGTTATGGGCCTAAAGAGGTTTTTTTTATTTTTTTAAGTGGGCTTTTGCCCCCATTCTCTTCCAATGGCTTAAATTTAACCAGTTGAACTTTTTAAGTACCATTCATTTCAACCTTTTAAAAGGAAAAATTTGCCTTTACAGGGAAAACTGAATTTGATTGTATAGATGAGACACACTGTCCTTGCCTTATTCTCCGTCAAAGGAGGATCTTTTTTTTGTGCTGCATGTTGAGACGATTCAATCAGAATTCACAGTGCAGATTATATTTCAGGGGGCAAGCATGAAAACTGTGATGGAAATGGAGAATCAGGAAAAATAGCGACAGCCATTTGTAATATACCAGATGCCATATAGCTACTCTCTCAGGGAGGCAATATTACTAAAATCCTAGTCTGCAATTAGGAGTCCACATTACCATTAAATTAGAGTCTTTGTCTTATAAGATAATTCCTTATTATACACTCTCCTGCAGTTTCATGTCTTTGCTTCTTGCCTAGATCCTAATTCTCCTGAGGCATAGATTATAACTTCTGCTTATTTCGTTTCCTTACGTCTCAGTAAAGAGAAGATATTTAGTAGAGTCCTGGTTAACTTAAAAGTATAAAATAATATCAGATTTAAAATAAGTTATCTATGTAATTTTAAAAATGGATAAACTTCTAGTAATGCATGGGAAAAACAATAACGTGTATTCAAATATTTTGCCTAAAGTTCTTGCCTATTTTTGAAACAACAGTGCTCTGTTTAAAAATTATTTTGATTATAGTAGTAAGCACCAGTTTTAAAAAATAAAAAAAAACATATGAGTGGAAAAGGAGTTGCTTAGACAAATCATTTTAAAAGAAAAATAGTGAACTCGATTATTGACAGTATCAACAGCTAATTAAAAATTCTATTAGTGTGAAGATGTAAAAGATGGCACATTTCCAATTCAGATATTCCAGGCACTTAAAGATATTTTCAAATCACATAATGTGTCTTTGCAAAAATATAAAGTTTTAGCTGAACGAGCATCAAAGGATATTTTAGTGGGTTGACTTAGTTTAAGAAAGAAAATCACCGAGTCAGGAAAATGCAGTATAATTCATATGTTTTTAATCTTGTTATAGTGGATGTAATAAGAAAGCCAAAAGAGGATAATTTACTAGTTGGACTTTTAAATTTCAGAGCTGCATTTTGTAACAGTCACATAAATGCATATTAAAAAAAAATTCTGCAGTGACTATTAAATATTCCACTTTGGAAAAAACAAGATCATAGTTTTAACAAATGGTTCAGTATTACAGTTGGCTGCTTTGGACATTATTAAACCCAAATTGAATATGTTCCTATATTTTTTTTACACAGCAGATTAAAAACTAGCTGTAGTAATTTTTCTAGTTTTTATCAATCAATCCTATTCCCAATAATTATGTATTTACCTCGCCAATTTCAAAGGATGGACAAGTAAGGCCTGACAAAGAAACGTATTAAATGAAACCAGAACATGTTACAAAGTGTTAAGAAATGGACTGTCAATTCTTGAAGAAGCCTAATTCTTTTTACCAGAAAACAAAACTTCAGTGCCAAGAAAACTGACATTATGCTAAAATATTCCCTGCCTCAAATATGTATGTCACTTAAGATAAAAGTGAATGCCTCATATCAATGACCAATTCATATCATCAAGTGAAAACTATTCAGAGGAAATAAATGGACTCAAGGTAGTCGTGCAACCTTCATTGATCAATCTGAAATAACCTCCTGCAGATATCAGTTACCAGTAGTGGTTCACACTACTGTAGCTTACATAAGCTTGGCTCTGCTTAAGTTCAAAGAAAATTTTTTTTTTTAAAGTTACATAATAAACCAATATGGTGTGTGAACCAAGATGGAAATTTAAGTCACTGAAGATATACTTAGAGGTTTTGCTTCGGACCAGAAAAGAGGAACACATTTTACTAACAGCATGCCAACTAAAGAGGGGAAATTGAGGAAGATCTCCAAATATCACAAATTAAAAATAAAATGGGTAGTACGGTCTTACAACTTTTCTGGAGCATTTGAAAACATACAAAACTGTGTAGACATGTTTATGATTCTATTTACACATTCATTTTTACGTTGCTTTATAATCAGATAACATAAGAAAGGAATTTTTTCATCTAAAGGAATATGAGAAACAGTGTTGGGCATAGACTAGCTCAGAAGGGCTTACGTTTTATTTTATTCCTTTGTGGTATCTGAGGGCATCTTTCTGGTATTAAGAGAGCTTAGCTAGCTGAGCTAAGATGTTTCCTGTCTGTGGGAACATCTATAATTGTGTGTGTGTGTGTGATTGGTAGTTACATAGACAGGTAACTCGTATGTAGGTTTCATAGTGCCCCACTAGGGTGGTGTACCTCTCAGCCCTGTCTTGAGCATTTACTAATCATTCCTTGGCAGATTGGAAGAGTAGCAGTTTTCAGGTTTAAATGAATTATTGCACAGCATCAGTTTATGTACTGAATAAAAGGATAGCCATGAAGAGGGCAGGAGGGCTACTTGGATGCAGGGGCAGGTGTTGAAAAGAAAATGAGGAAAATGTCGGTCGGGGGAATGGAACACCTTCTGGGAAAAGTAACAGTCTCACCTCCACACTTCATCCCTGAAATGCTGCTGAGGGCCTGAGCCTGCAGGTGAGCACACCACACAGGGAGGTTCATTAATTTTGTTCAGTGCAGACAGCTGGCTGGCTCAATAGTTAAGGCAATGTGCTAATAAGGTTAATATTATAAAAACTACACCTCTTTATGAACCATTGATGTACTAAATATCTCAGTTAAGCACCCGTCATTGTCCAAGTACTGTAATAGGGTCTAAGGACTCAGAGATTAATTTTTTTTTTTTTTTGTGGTACGCGGGCCTCTCACTGTTGTGGCCTCTCCCGTTGCGGAGCACAGGCTCCGGACGCGCAGGCTCAGCGGCCATGGCTCACGGGCCCAGCCGCTCCGCGGCATGTGGGATCTTCCCGGACCGGGGCACGAACCCGTGTCCCCTGCATCGGCAGGCGGACTCTCAAGCACTGCGCCACCAGGGAAGCCCCCAGAGATTAATTTTTTAAAAGGATCAAGAGGGAATCTTTATCATCAAGCAATTTGCAATTCTTATAAGTAGCCCAAAACTGTACCTCCAATCCCAGGTGAACATCTAAAAGTGTATTCTCTTGGACAGAGACCTTCAGGCTAAGAGAACAAGTGAACTCTTATTGTCAGGGAGAATGACTGAGAGCACCCTGGAGCATGTCATCTTTATATTTGAAAGGTGGCATGTTCCATCCCATACAGAGTTTATCAAGTGCATCTCTGCACCTCTTCTTCGTAGCCCTCCAGCCTGATCCCCATATGCTGGAACCTTCCTTAGAAGATCAAGCCAGCCCCCTTTGCCTTTTATGGAAGTGCAGAAATATTTCTGAATCTGTTCTGTGTTTAACAGTCCTAGGTACCATTCACACAGGATGTATACTAGAGGCTAGCCTTCTCGCGGGGCCCTCCATTGAGGCCCTCTTTGTGAGTCCCACCTACTTCCTGTGCATTTTAAGATCTAACAAGCATGTTTCTTTCTAACCCGCAGTACTCATTTGGCTAAACTATCGCTAATCCTTACCGTCTTCTCTTCATTTTCTTTTTTTTCCTTCTCTCTTTTTTTATTTTTCACATTTCTCATATGAAAGGTCACCTTTAGTTGGTCATTTCGGTTGAACAGGTCCCAATTTGAGTTCTAAAAACATGTAAGAGAGATTTGTATATTGATGACTTTTAATATTTTCAATCATCTGAAGAACTAACAATCTATTTTACATCCCGAGATCTTTTTTCTCGAGATAAACAATTAGGCCTTTGAATCTGAAGTTAAATTGAAGTCATAGGAAATTTTTCCACTTAGAAGATTTGGGTAGATACTTTCTGCTCTGATTCACTTTTGACTTTTTAATTATTTTTGGACTGACTGCTTCTATAATTCAGCAAACATTAATTGAGCAGCTAGGCACTTAGGGGAAATAGCACCACAACCTAGTCAGTACCCTCAACAAGTTCATGATTAAGAGAGAGGTGAGAGACCAATACACAACTAATAACAGTAAAGCTGAACTGTGATAAATACTGTAATGGGATATGAAAATGCTATATGATCACAGAGAAGGCAACCATGAAAAAATTGTGTTACGGCTGGGACAGTAGAACAGACCTTCTTTATCAGCCGGTATATCTAGATACTTACAATGAAATCATTAAAATCAATTATAAAGTACAACTTAACTGTGTAGAAAATTGAAAGAGACTTTTAAAACTTTAAATTCTTAATCCCATCAATAATATATGATATTTTAGCTAACTAGAGGGGAATTTAAGACTCTGGAAAAAATTTTATTTGAAATCTTAGGGAATTTCTGAGCAGTCAGGGTACTTTCTATTATAGTTTCTTTCCCTAAAGCTGAGAAAGAAGACAGTTGAAAAGTCTAGGGCAAAACTTTCTGGGAAAATAGCAGTTCATTGAGTCAGCCAGATAACTATGGGTTATAAGTTTATATTACTGAAGACCTAGTCTGCAGAAAAATACAAAATTTCTTTAAATATTTTAACTGTGAACAATAGCAATTTTAGTAGTCTGGAAGGTATTTGCCAAAATATTTCTGTTGATAGGTGGATTACACACTATTTATTTGCATATGGGTCTATATGCTAGACCCATAATCAAAAAAGGTAGAGCAAATTGAACTTTTGTTACAGTTTTGAAAAACTGAAGAAGCAAACTAGGGTGACAAAAGGCCTTTTATTCTCCCCTTTTGCCCGTGGGCACAAAACTAGCTAGTGGCAGAGCTTGGTTTCAAGCCCAGGCTTTCTGGCTGCTTCTCCAGACATCCTGCTTCTCCCTTTCTGAAACAGCAGTGTTAGGGGATCCATCAGCCTCTGCTGGTCTACTCAGAAAAAGGCCTTGCTTCAGTGGAGCTGTATGGGTGAGGAAGCTCCCTCCCACGAAGATCTTAAGGCAGAAATAGAAATGTAAATTTCACTCATTAAAACCATAATTAATTTATTGAAACTGAATTATTATTATTTCAGAGACGAATGCATATTGGAATATGCTGATTATTTTAATGAACCAAGAGCCTCTTCTGGGATGCTTCCACGGTATTATTTGCAAACAGGTCACTGTAGATTTTCTAAGAGGGGGAATAAAAGATTGCTGCTCATTTTCCAGTTTTGCTTTTTTAACAATGCAGAAGAAAATGTGTGCTGTCTGATGTATTGGGGGGAGATGATAAGAAGATATCTTTGTTTAGGAAAGGCCTGACGTCATCTGTTTTAAATCCACAGCTCTCCTCCTGGGGAGTTGTTTCTTGTGTTACAGATGTCAGCTGCCAGGACCAGTTTGTATAGGTGTTGTGCCCACAGTAATGTCTCCAGTATAATTGTTATGTTTGACATTTGAAGACATTTATTTAGGTTCCTTCTCCTGCGTTCCACAGTAAACATGTTTTCGATCTGTTCATGGCACACAGTATGAAAGCTTCCAGAATTTGGCTTACTTTTCTCTTTACGTGCCATAGGGTGTGGGGTTGGTTTCATTACTTATATTCCAACATTGTAGAAAAGATTAACCTTGATACACCATCCCAGGCTCTGAAAGAAAATAGGGCATGCCTAAATACTTTTATTTAGGACCCTTCAATTCCATTTATTCATGATGTGTATTAGTTTCCTATTGCTGCTATAACAAATGATCACAACAGCACAAATGTATTCTTGTACAGTTCTGGAGGCCACAATTCTGAAATCAGTTTTATTGGGATGAAGTCAAATCAGCTCAGCTGCTTCCTTCTGCAGGCTCTAGGGGACAATCCATTTCCTTGCGTTTTACTTAGCTGCCTGCAACCCTGGCTGATGGCTCCTTGCTCCATCTTCAAAGTATGTCTCTCCAGTCTCTACCTTCATTGTCACGTGGCTTCTCTCTCAGACCCCGCTTCCCTCTGCTTCTGTGGTCACATTATTGAGTGTCTACCATGTGCCAGGCAGTGTGCTAGATCTGTCAACAGCCAGTGAGGTCCCTGCTCTTGTGAAGCTTCCATTCCTGTAAACAGATAAATGAACAAATAAAATCAAGTAGTGACAGAACTATGGAAAAAATAGAATAGAATAACACGATAGGGAGACGGGACTGGGAAGGGTGTCTGAGGCGCCGAGACTCAAGTCACAGTGGTGAACCAGCCCCAGGAAGACCTGGGGGCAGAGGGTTTCAGGCAGAAAGAACAGCAAGTGTTAATGAAGCCTGAGGCAAATGACGCCACAGGATTGGAGTTTGGTAACGAGGAGCCAAAGTCACAAAGGACTTGTGTCTAATGATGCAGCCTCCTCCGTCCTAGTAAGGAGATTGGATTTTGTCTACGTGTAAAAGGCAGACATGGAGGTATTTTACAAGGAGAAGCCGCCAAACATTTATTCTTTAAGAGATCAGCCAGGCTGCTATTTAAAGAATGAATTCTCCCTGCAGGGAGATATCTAGCCATATCCTTCCTCTCTTTTAAAATGTATGCTGCTTTACTGCTCATAGATGGAGCCTGAATAAGATCTAAATCTCAAGTATTAATCGAAGGAATTGAAAGATGTTTCCTCACATCTTAAAATTCAGACCACTGCAGAGTACCCTGCTAACTACAATAAGATATGCCAATCCCTCCCTTCTTCCCAACACTCTACAGGCTTTACTTTTTACTTTACTTTGGCAATTTGTGGTTCCAGTAAGAGGTAAACCAGTCCTCTTTTCAATGTTAAGAAACTTCCTATGTTAAGTATAAAGCCTGGAGCAAAGGGTCCTAGTTGGACCGAGGAGTAGGGAGCCAGCTGAGTCGTGGCACGCTGTGGTCAGAATTGAGGGTGAGCGCTCCAAAGATTATGGCTGGTCTGGTATCTCCTGGTCTTTGTGAAGGAGCAAATGAGGATAGATCAGTCATTAGACTCCCACGTACAAACGCCCATTGCCTATCATATCAAGTACAAAAATCCTTACTGTAATTCTCAAGACCATGTGCATATAACATGTGGTCCTTTAAAAAGCCTCCCTCAAAGCCCCACCCACCCAGGTTGGAACCAGTGGTTGTGGTTGAATATTTCTCCTCAGTACCCCTTCGAGAAGGCCTGGGGTCATGTCTGGTAGTTATCTTGTTACCTAATGGCTTGGCACCTCTTTGGCAGAATCACCATGGGCAGCAGGCACCACGTGGATTAGCTTGTTGGACCTTCTCTGATGACTGTGTGATCATGATCATCTAAAATGATTGTTGGCTTTTTTCCATGATCCATCTGTAACGTGTACATGGGGGAGGGCCAGTTGCCAAGGATGCTCCTGGTGCTGGCTCATCTCAGGCCTGGACCCATATTAAGCAGACCCCATCCCTTTTGGAATTGGAAGGAGACCTTAATTTTCAGACCTGATGGGCAAGGCTGTGGGTCTTCCACCAGGCACTCAAGTGTCCCCTGTCCTTTTCATCTAGTCTAGCATAGTTTTTAGCACATAGTAAACGTGGGAACCAAAGAAACCAAATTGACTACCAGTCGCCCTTTTTGGCATGTGTCTGGACTTCTAAGAATATTCTATATGGTTCCTCTAGGACAAAGTTACATCTTTAAAAGCCAAAAATGACAATCCTAATAATAAGCACTGCAATATATCGAGTGGTTGAATAAAATATTTTTGCTGACCTATGTAAAGTGTATTGCATAAAGTGAATAGGAGGAAAAAGACTTAACTTTCTGTTTCTTTTAAAACTCTCCATCATTGGCGGAACACAGCTTTTCTAAGAGTGCCCGTCACATGTTGGCTGGATGAGATGGTGGGTATAAAGCATGTATTTATCCTTGTCTCAGATACAGTCCTGGTTCCATAACGAAAATGGTTTTTCTTCCAGACCCTAGGGAGGCTGGTAGTATTTCTAGAGTTCTTCATGAGCCCAGAGTTCTTTTAAAGAAGATTCTATGTGACGTGGGGGTGGACATTCATGGCCTTGAGAAATCTGGCATCTATGGCTAAGAAAACAAAGGAAAGGGAGCAGGATATGGTGTGTGGGTGCCCACGTTCCCAATGCTTCAGCACATTTTTTTATGTGAGTTAGCTTTGAGAGAGAGAGATCAAAGACATATCCAGGAGAGCACTGCCCAGGTGTGAAATTCCAGGTGACAAAATGGAAGGAAAAGAAGAGTTATAAGGGAAAGGAAAGGAAATGAAGCTAGTTTCCTTTGATTCTCTGTATTTTTCCTGTTTCCTCCCCCAGGAAGTTTATGTAGACTTACAATACTCCCAAACAGTCAACATTAGGGATTCATCCTCATTCTTTTCCATACGATGACAACCGACACCGTGTCAAAGGGCAGCCATTTATTTTTGCAGATATCATGCCTGGCAGGCCCCAGGGTTAAAAAGTGCTGTATTACTGATCATTTTAATACAGAAAACTTACCTTCCTCTCTGCTCCCCACAGAGCTAGAAATAGTGGACACACATGAACTAGGGCAATATTAATAATAAATAAGGCTATTTTTTTGCTACGTACAAATGTCAATAAGAATAAGAATAAAGCACATCAAGTCATAAGCTTTATCCCCCCAGCAGAGCCCCCTCAAGGGCAGATTCTTATACCTCATTTTTCAGTGTTAGTCTGGCCAGCAACCTGGGAACATCTCCTAATGGCTTCAATGCCTAATGACATTGTTTGTAGGGGCCCCGGTATAGGATTGCTATAAGGGAACTATGCATTATCAGAGAAGATAGTATGTACTCTGTCGCTCGTCCCCTCCTCCCCCAGCCTCTCTTTGGGGCTCATTTCCCAATGAAGGCTAAAGATGTTTACTAAGCATTTCTGAGAAATTTGTCCACATTATGAGAATACAAATTACAGGAACTCAATACATTAGCAATGGAGAAAATTTAATGGGTCTGGGAAAGGTATAAATTTAGGGAAAATGTAAATTGCAATAATAGGAGAACCTTCACTGAATGGCAGTTCTCTTGAAATGGTAGTATTTAGTAGCAGTGGGAAGGTACTAAAGAATCTTGCCACCTGACACTGTAAAAAATGCAACTAATAGGTAAGAACTGAAGATTACTGCCATGATTTTAGAATATGAAATCTATTCATTGTCAAATAGATAAAAACCCGTTTGATACGGGCAATTTGGTTGGTTCTTGGCTACGTGGGATATGGACATCTTTTCTGTGGTCATCCCACATAGGCAAAGAAAGAAGCAATTAACCTCTCAGGGATATCCAGAATGAGAATGATCTGAGACCACACCTGACTCTCACGGGCTTCCCAGACTTCAATGCCTTGACCTGCTGTAATGAGCATCAACGTGCCCTTTGCCCCACGACATTTGGCAAAACACGGGCAGAAATTCATGTACAATATGCTGGCGTAATATCCACGAGACATAACATTATTTGATTCTGCAAACCAGGAAGGACTCCATGGGCTATGTGTGTGTCCAAAGAGAAAACCATGAAGAAAAAGTCTACTTAGATGATTCAATTAACAGCATTGAAGAATTTGCATGTCAGCATTAATAGAATATAAAACTTGCTACACAGAAATATATTTACTTATTTATTACAAGAGAAGTGATAAATTATCCTGGCAATCTAGTTCCCTTACGACATCAGGTCTGGTTTAAGCTGACAAGAAAAATGGACGGGACAAAAGGAGATCATTTAGAAAATGTTATAGGCACCTGGGCAGGAAGGAGAAAATGGTAAAAAATATTAATGCAGTTAAAATAGCTTTGTCAAAAACAAGAAACATTGATCACAAAGATTGCATGTAACTCTGTATTGGCTGGTTAGAATGACAATAATGATGATAATAATAAAAATAATTTTAAAAACTGTAACTGTTCTTGGTCAGGTATCCTTGCAGCTTTGAAATGACACTCCCAAGGAAAAGCTGAAGAAACTGGGCCTATTCTCTGGAACAAAGGATAATTGTAGTGACCTAATTGCGGCTTCTATTATAAAAGCAGAAGTGACAGCAGGACAAATTATATCCACTGTCAAAAAAGAAAACTGTACAGCAGGTAGTTTATAATCTCTTCTAATGATGCTACTTCTTTTACCCTATAGCTCTCCCCTGAAAAACCTTTTCTGACCTCGAGCACTGTCACCACTACAGGTAGCAAACCTCCTCTTCTACTGTCTCTTCATCTCTGGCTCTGTTGTTTGGGCTCACACAGTAGCAACAAAGAGAATTCCAGTACCTACATCTTCCTAGCACTGGTCAAGTCAGTCAGAATTGTACTGTTGACACATTCCACGTGAGACAAATCAATCAAGCAATAGTATGCAGAAGTAGCAACATCTTAGAAAGCTTCTGAGGGTAATTATAAAGTGTGAAATACTGATCAGTAAATTTTAAGTGGAATTATAAAAGGCAAATGACAGACTCAGAAAAAATCTATGCAACTTCTGTCATGAAGAGCTAATATTGCTACTACACAAAGGTCTTTGAAAAATCAAGGGGAAAAATGACAATCTGATAGAAAAATCAGCAAAAGATATGGACAGCTCACAGGAGAGGAAATGAAAAGGGCCCTTAAACATATGAAAAGATACTCAGCATCACATAATAAGAGACAGGCTAATTAAAACTTTACTGAAATATCACTTCTCACCTAGGTTTATCAAATATCCCAAAGTTTGACACTGTACTCTGTTGGTTGGACTGTAGAGAAATGAGCCTCCTCCTACACTGTAAGTGGTAATGCAAAACAGAACAATCATGGAAGGAAATTTGTCATAATCTAGGAAAATTACATGTGAATTTCTCTTTGACTCAACAGTCCTATTTCTATGAATTCATCTAAAGCCACAACGGCAAAAATATTTTGCAGAGATTTGTCATTATAGCGTTATTTGTAACAGCAAAAAATTGGAAAAACCCAAATGTCCAAAAGTTTATGATTCATTAGAGAAACAGAAGCGTGTCCACACAGTAAACTACTATGAATTTTTTTTTAATGAGAAAGATCTCTGTTTACTAATATGATATTTTCTTCTAGATGCTGCCATGTAAAAAAGTAAAGTGCAGAAAAAAATGCTAAGTAATCTACCTTTTGTGTGAGAAAGACAGGCTGTAAATATATAATACTGTTTGCTTTCATTTGGAAAAGTAAATATATATTGCTTAAGATAAAGAAGACTGTTGAAAGTTATATACCTACATGTTGTACACAGTTGAATTTGGAAATATAAATGTTTTACATACTTATCAAATGAAATTAAACTCAAAGAAAACAAAAAGAAATCCCTAAAAATGGAAAACAAAGCAAAATGAATAACCTAACAAATTGGTTGCATAGTGACTCAGGAAAAAGAAATACTTGAAGTGATACGGAACGCAGCATTTTGACTCTACATATCTAATGGGATACATTCTAACAAAAAATGGAGCCATGAACATCTTAAACTTCATTCAATAGTTTGTTAGTATTATTGGTATTATTGTTTCAAAACAATATGTATGTAAAATCATATATATGATAATACAAATAAATATTTATGTCATTGGTATTCAGAATCAAGATTTTTCATTTAAAAAAAAGAGAAACAAATCTAAAATTTTTTAAAGTTAACATCCTGTAATGTTAAGTCTGAATCAGAAATAGCAGCCTGACCTTGTGATGTTTTTCAGAAGGTGTATTTCCTAGCTCTATCCGTAGAAAAGTCACAGAAGCAATGATAACCCAATGCCAGTGAGCTCTCCTAGACCCCAGAGTGTGTTCTCTGGATATCATTTCCCACCAGAAAGAGAGTTCAAGGGAGAAATGTCTGCTTTCAGGATAGGGACACAAGATACTCACCATGAACCTGGGACAGCTTGTTTGTCAGAAAGCAAGGAAGCCATCAGTGACACCTGGGTCAAGTCAAAAGGACAAAGACGCCAACGTAAAGCAGTCCCCGTTGACCAAATATGGGACAATGTGTGCAACAAAGAGAGTAAGGAATACAATTGATTGAAAACCCTAAGTCTGTATTTTTTAAAAAACATAAGTTCATAATGATATTCACAACCCCCTATCTCCCCTAAAAAGGCATCTAACAACTCATTGGTCACCATTGGAAATACCTAGGGCACTAACTCCTTACTCTGACTCAGCAGTTAAAAGTAATTAAACATTTATTCTGTCTTCCTTGTACTATGTATAATCCAGGGCAATCAAAACACCCAAAACTTTGAAGGAAAGTTTTTCTTTGTAAACGAATTACAGCTAATAAATGTAAAAGGAATAATGACTTCTTTAAATTACCATTTTGTAACCCCTAATGAAATCATTAATTCAGGCAGAAATCATCAGTGGAAGAAATGATTAAATGAACAATTGATAAGGGAACTTTGCAGCGGAGACATCACTGCAGAGATTTGTCATTATAGCATTATTTGTAACAGCCAAAAATTGGAAAAACCCAAATGTCCAAACATTTATTTATGCTATCACCATTATCACCATGATGATCATGCTAGCATCATTAAAGTAAGACAGCCTGAGGTTGTGTGGCTCCTGATACAGCACATTTTGAAGCACATGCTACCCTTAAGGTATTTGCATTAGTTTCCTAGGGTTGCTGTAACGAATTATCACAAACTTGGCTTACAGGAGAAATGTATTCTCTGTTAGTTCTTTCATAGACCAGAAGTCTGAAATCAAGGTGTCAGCAGAGTTGTTTCCTTCCGGAGGCTCTGAGGAAGCATCCCTTCCATACCTCTCTCCTAGCTTCTGGTGGCTGTCAGCAATCCTTGACATTCCGTGGCTTATAGATGCGTGACTGCGATCTCTGCCTCCACCTTCACGATGCCTTCTCTTCTGATTCTTCTCTGTCCTTCCTCTTTAAAAGGACACTTGCGGGCTTCCCTGGTGGCGCAGTGGTTGAGAGTCCGCCTGCCGATGCAGGGGACGCGGGTTCGTGCCCCGGTCCGGGAAGATCCCACGTGCCGCGGAGCGGCTGGGCCCGTGAGCCATGGCCGCTGGGCCTGCGCGTCCGGAGCCTGTGCTCCGCAACGGGAGAGGCCACAGCAGTGAGAGGCCCGCGTACCGCAAAAAAAAAAAAAAAAAAAAAAAGTTGAACCTAAGTCTCTAAGTGCACTGTTTAGTATGGTAGCCACTAGTCACATGTAGCTGTTTAAATTTAAATTAAAAGCGTGTACTTTAGTCACACTAGCCAGATTTCAAGTGCTTAGTAACCACATGGGGCTGCTGTATGAAACAGCGCAAATATAGAACATTTCCATCATCACAGAAGGATCTATTGGGCACTGTGTCTCTGAGCTGCCTTTCATTAACAGGAAATACAGGG
This sequence comes from Delphinus delphis, assembly GCF_949987515.2. Taxonomy (NCBI): domain Eukaryota; kingdom Metazoa; phylum Chordata; class Mammalia; order Artiodactyla; family Delphinidae; genus Delphinus; species Delphinus delphis. The sequence goes on along the minus strand of NC_082689.1, from coordinate 30,582,066 downwards.
GATGGAAGAATAAGTTAAATCATACTATGAAGAAGCAACATGAGGGAAGCAACATGCTGGTCCCCCAGCATGAGGGACCACCTACAGGACAGTCTGCCTGGTTTCTGCAACAACTCAATGGCACGGAAAAATTAAAACGCTAAAAGGAAAAAATACATTTCTGTACAGGAAATGAGATATAAGGGGCATAAACAAATTCATGGTGTAGATAGATTTTGGAGCCTGATCCAAGTAAATCCAACGGGAGAGACAGACATATTGTAGGCACTTGGGGAAATTTGTTCATAGACTAGGTAACAGATGACACCAAGGAATATTGTTAATTTTTAAGTGGGATAGATAATAGCATTGTTATATCATGTTCATGATTTATTTAATATACCTTCTGAAGTATATAGGAGATAAATGACTAGGTTTGGTCACAAAATACTTAGCAAAGCACTTAGGAAAAATAGATGAAAATGTGGTTAAATCTTAATAATTGTTGAATATAGAACTGGGCAGAGACATATGAGGGTTTATCTCTACGTTTGAGAATCTGAAAGTTTTCATTATAAATTTTTAAACGTGCTCATATTTAGATGATGTGTCGTTAATAAAAATGGAAGAAACATTAATATTGAAGTCAAACACTGGGTGGAATTCAAGAATCCAGTTCCTGCCGCTTAATAAATACGAGCTCTCAGACAAAATACTGAACCTCTCCGGACCTCAATTTTCTCATCTCTAAAGCTGGAACTTCTGTAGCTTGTGAGAATTAAGTTATACAATCATGGGGGGGAAATCGCAAATATTGCTAGTGTCTGTTCTTCCTATTGGATAGATGAAACACTGGATAGGATGGGCTCTTGTGTCAGGTACAAGTGTCCTAATTTAAAGTGTTTTGAGGGCACTTTTTGTTTTGTTTTTTGGCTGCACCACGGCGTGGAGGATCTTAGTCCCCGACCAGGGATCAAACCTGCGCCCCCTGCATTAGGAGTGTGGAGTCTTAACCACTGGACCATCAGGGAAGTCCCAGTGGAGGGCACTTTTAACTGTAGAGTATTTTAAAATTCCAGTTTTTTTTTTTTTTAAGGATTGAACAAATGTTTAACCAAAGAAAATATATGGGTGACAAATAAGCACATAAAAAGATGTTCATCATCATTAGCCATCAGCGAAATGGAAATTAAAGCCGCAAGATACCATTATACAACTTGTTAGAATGGCTAAAATAAAAATATCACATGCTGCTGAGGATGCAGAGAGACTGGAAATCCCATACATTACTGGTAGAAATGCAAAAGAATATAGACAATCTGAAAACAATTTGGCAGGTTTAAAAAAAAAAATCAATTTAAAACATATATTTGCCGTATGGCTCAGGCATGCCACTGCTGCTTAGGCTATGATAATTCATCTTCATACAACAACCTGGACATCAATGTTCATATCTTCTCTACTTATGATCTCCAAAAAAAGGGAGTCACCTAATGTGAACTGAATAGTATACTGTGGTTACATTTCCTTTCTTTTTTTTTTCTTTTTTTTTTCACACACACACACACACACACACTGTATTTTATTTTTACAAGAGATAAATAAACTGACACCAAGCATTGTAAATGGATGACCACAACAAAAGCAACAATGATTGCAATTACGAAACACGAAACACACTCATACTGTGTCATAATATTGACATTCAGTCCTTGTGGGATTTTTTTTTTATTCAAACAGAAAGTCACGAAAATTATAATCATCCTCATCAGTTCACTCAGTCCCATGTAATTAATTTTTTTTCATCTTGATCTTTTGTTAGCACTTTTATGAATTCATCAGTTTTCCATTTCCAGTTTTATTTTTAGCTCATGGATTCAACCACTTCGTACAATCTCCACTGCTACATCTTCTTTCAAGCCTTCATTGCTTGAAACCTCCCATTGGCTTCCTGCCTCACTGAGAGTAAAAGCCAAAATCTTTACCAGGGACCTCAAGACCTGCCTGATCTAGGCCCTCATTTCCTCTTGGGCCTCTGACACCTCACTCCCTCACACTGGCCTCCTCCCTGGTTTTGGTACTTCCCTGCCTCAGGGCCTTTGCACCTGCTCTCCCCTCTGCCTGAGATACTCTTCACCAGTTATCTGTACAGTTCCACCCTCCTCTTCTTCACATCTTTAATCTAATATTCTCAGTGGTGCCTTTCCTTACCACATATTTAAAAGTATAAACCTCCTACAAAACTTCTACGACCTTTCCCTGTTTTATTATCCTCTGCCGTACTTACTGCTATCTAATATTATTTTTTATTTTACTTATTTTGTTGTCTGTTTCTGTCTCCCCTGACTACAAGAGGGCAAAGTTTCATATGCACTGCTGAATCCCCAGCATCAAGAACAAAACTTGAGACATGTATGTGTTCAATAAATGTTTGTTGAATGATGAATGCAGAAACTTGTAATAGACTTAAAACAAGTTGTCTAGTCTTTAGAGGATGCGTTTATGGATCAATAACAATGATATGTATTTATCAGAATCAATAGCTGGTTTATAAATTGGTACTTTGGAAGTGTTTAAATTGCGTGGAAAAGGGGTATGTTTCCTTAAGCAATTAAAATATTTTCTGAACAATCACTCATTCTGTTCATTTGTTATGATAATTATTTTTAGGTAATGCATTTAAAAGGGAAAGAATTACATATAAGTAAATTTAGGATTAATGACTCCAAATGTGTTAGATCTTGAAACATGGATTTTAAAGGGGATAAATAACATAATTGGCATTTTTTGCTTTTATTTTTTTCTGTTTTAAGTTTTTTAAGTGAAAAATAATTTACAAAGAGTGAAGTACTCAAGTCTTAAGTAAGCAGAAGAATGTTATCTACTGTATTTTGATGAATTATATTGAGATGCAGACTATTTCTATCACCCAAGAATGTTCCCTCAAGCCCTTTCCCATTCGGCACCCCCTCACTCTGTGAAGCAACTGATAAGATATCTATCATCATAGGATTTTTTTTTTAATTTGATGAAAGTTCATAATAATGCAATTGACAAGGAAATTTAGTTATTTCTGAACTATACATTTTAAAGTAATAACTAGATTTATGACTTATAACATTACACCAGAACATATAAGATTTTTAGAAATTTCATGTAATGTCTAAAACATTTATATTAACATATTTCCATACAAATAACCCAAAGAAAGTTCAGTATTTTGTTTGTTTTTTTGTACTGCAAGTTCTTATTAGTCATCAATTTTATACACATCAGTGTATACATGTCAATCCCAATCGCCCAGTTCAGCACACCACCATCCCCACCCCACCGTGGTTTCCCCCCTTGGTGTCCGTACGTTTGTTCTCTACATCTGTGTCTCAACTTCTGCCCTGCAAACCAATTCATCTGTACCATTTTTCTAGGTTTCACATACATGTGTTCATATACGATATTTCTTTTTCTCTTTCTGACATACTTCCCTCTGTATGACAGTCTCTAGGTCCATCCACATCTCAACAAATGACTCAATTTCGTTCCTTTTTATGGCTGAGTAATATTCCATTGTATATATGTATCACATCTTTCTTTCTTTCTTTCTTTCTTTCTTCCTTCCTTCCTTCCTCCCTCCCTCCCTCCCTCCCTCCCTCCCTCCCTCTTTCTTTCTTTCTTTCTTTCTTTCTTTCTTTCTTTCTTTCTTTCTTTCTTTCTTTCTTTCTTTCTTTCTCTGTGTTGGGTCTTCGGTGCTGCACGCGGACTTTCTCTAGTTGTGGTGAGCGGGGGCTACTCTTTGCTGCAGTGCGTGGGCTTCTCATCACGGTGGCTTCTCTTGTTGCAGAGCACAGGCTCTAGGCACGCGGGCTTCGGTAGTTGTGGCTCGAAGGTTGTAGAGCACAGGCTCACTAGTTGTGGCGCACGGGCTTAGTTGCTCCGTGGCATTTGGGGTCTTCCCGGACCAGGGATCAAACCCGTGTCCCCTGCATTGGCAGGCAAATTCTTAACCATTGCGCCACCAGGGAAGTCCCCTTCTAATTGTTTGATATCTCCAGACAAAATATTCTGTGGAAACTTCTTCTATAAAAACAGTATAAAGAGGGACTTCCCTGGTGGTCCAGTGTTAAGACTCTGGGCTTCCACAGCAGGGGACACGGGTTGGGGAACTAAGATCCTGCATGCTGCACAGTGGGGGTCCGACATTGCTCCCTCTGGATTTTCTCAATGTATCTGCCTCACGGGCTCGCTGAGGAGGCCTACTTCCTGTTAAAACTCCAGCTCAAGCATAGATGAAAACCCTCTCATTTGTTTCAACTAAAATTAGTAGAAATTTTAAAAATACTTGGCTCCAACCTAAGGGAACACAAAGCAAATGAACCAAGAAAATAAAAGAAACATAAAATGAATTAGGCTTATGAGGTACACATTTCTCTCTGATCGTACCTTAGCTAAGGAGCTTCCAGGGCTCCCAGGCCTCGACTCATTCCATGGTCTGAGAAGGTTTTTAATATTCGGTACCCAAAGCTCTGGAACAGATTTTCAGGCACCTTGCTAGGCTTTCTGGCTTCACAACTCTTGGCTTGTTTCCTGTTCTGAGGATAACTTATTTTCTCCTTCCCATCCCTGCCCCCATGTGGAAGAGCCAAGGCAAAGATGTAAATTTCCTCTAGGGCCCACAACCAAGTAGGGAATCCCCAACTCCACTTACATATTGTCTGTCCTGCTTTCCAGGTTGAAGGACACACCTCCAATCCCTAGGCAGCTGACAGCCAGATAACCATCATGATTGACACCATGTACATCCCACTCTTTAGAGGAAATCCCATCTCTTTTAAAAAGCCTGTCATGATTCACATCTGCGCAGTATCACATTGTTCTCACTATACAAGAAATATACCTGTATAGAGTCATTCTGTCATATTCTTTTTTTTTTTTTTGTACATCTTTATTGGAGTATAATTGCTTTACAATGGTGTGTTAGTTTCTGCTTTATAACAAAGTGAATCAGTTATACATATACATATGTTCCCATATCTCTTGCCTCTTGCGTCTCCCTCCCTCCCACCCTCCCTATCCCACCCCTCCAGGCAGTCACAAAGCACCGAGCTGATCTCCCTGTGCTATGCGGATGCTTCCCACTAGCTATCTACCTTACATTTGGTAGTGTATATATGTCCATGCCTCTCTCTTGCTTTGTCACAGCTTACCCTTCCCCCTCCCCATATCCTCAAGTCTATTCTCTAGTAGGTCTATGTCTTTATTCCCATCTTACCCCTAGGTTCTTCATGACCTTTTTTTTTTTCTTAGATTCGATATATATGTGTTAGCATACGGTATTTGTCTTTCTCTTTCTGACTTACTTCACTCTGTATGACAGACTCTAGGTCCATCCAGCTCACTACAAATAACTCAATTTCATTTCTTGTTATGGCTGAGTAATATTCCATTGTATATATGTGCCACATCTTCTTTATCCATTCGTCTGTCGATGGGCATTTAGGTTGCTTCCATGACCTAGCTATTGTAGATAGTGCTGCAATGAATATTGGGGTGCATGTGTCTTTTTGAATTATGGTTTTCTCTGGGTATATGCCCAGTAGTGGGATTGCTGGGTCATATGGTAATTCTATTTTTAGTTTTTAAGGAACCTCCATACTGTTCTCCATAGTGGCTGTATCAGTTTACATTCCCACCAACAGTGCAAGAGGGTTACCTTTTCTCTGCACCCTTTCCAGCATTTGTTGTTTGTAGATTTTCTGATGATGCCTATTCTAACTGGTGTGACGTGATACCTCATTGTAGTTTTGATTTGCATTTCTCTAATAATTACTGATTTTGAGCAGCTTTTCATGTGCTTCTTGGCCAGTCTGTATGTCTTCTTTGGAGAAATGGCTATTTAGGTCTTCTGCCCATTTTTGGATTGGGTTGTTTGTTTCTTTGATATTGAGCTGCATGGGCTGTGTACGTATTTTGGAGATTAATCCTTTGTCCGTTGATTCGTTTGCAAATATTTGCTCCCATTCTGAGGGTTGTCTTTTCGTCTTCTTTTTTTTTTTTTTTTTTTTGCGGTACACGGGCCTCTCACTGTTGTGGCCTCTCCCATTGCGGAGCACAGGTTCTGGACGCGCAGGCTCAGCGGCCATGGCTCACGGGCCCAGCCGCTCCGCGGCATGTGGGATCCTCCCGGACCGGGGCACTAACCCGTGTCCCCTGCATCAGCAGGCGGACTCTCAATCACCGCGCCACCAGGGAAGCCCTTTTCGTCTTCTTTATGGTTTCCTTTGCTGTGCAAAAGCTTCCAAGTTTCATTAGGTCCCATTTGTTTATTTTTGTTTTTATTTCCATTACTCTAGGAGGTGTATCAAAAAAGATCTTGCTGTGATTTATGTCAAAGAGTGTTCTTCCTATGTTTTCCTCTAAGAGTTTTATAGTGTCTGGTCTTAATTTAGGTCTCTAATCCATTTTGAGTTTATTTTTGTGTATGGTGTTAGGGAGTGTTCTAATTTCATTCTTCTACATGTAGCTGTCCAGTTTCCCCAGCACCACTTATTGAAGAGACTGTCTTTTCTCCATTGTATATCATTGCCTCCTTTGTCACAGAGTAGTTAACCATAGGTGCATGGGTTTGTTTCTGGGTTTTCTATCTTGTTCCATTGATCTATGTTTCTGTTTTTGTGCCAGTACCATATTGTCTTGATTACTGTAGCTTTGTAGTATAGTCTGAAGTCATTGAGTCTGATTCCTCCAGCTCTGTTTTTTTCCCTCAAGATTGCTTTGGCTATTCGGGGTCTTTTGTGTCTCCATACAAATTTTAAGATTTTTTTGTTCTAGTTCCTTAAAATTGCCATTGGTAATTTGATAGGGATTGCATTGAATCTGTAGTTTGCTTTGGATAGTAGAGTCATATTCACAATATTGATTCTTCCAGTCCAAGAACATGGTGTATCTCTCCATCTGTTGGTATCATCTTTAATTTCTTTCGTCAGGGTCTTATAGTTTTCTGCATACAGGTCTTTTGTCTCCCTAGGTAGGCTTATTCCTAGATATTTTATTCTTTTTGTTGCAATGGTAAATGCGAGTGTTTCCTTAATTTCTCTTTCATATTTTTCATCATTAGTATATAGGAATGCAAGAGATTTCTGGGCATTAATTTTGTATCCTGCAACTTTACCAAATTCATTGGTTAGCTCTAGTAGTTTTCTGGTGGCATTTTTAGGATTCTCTATGTATAGTATCATGTCATCTGCACACAGTGACAGTTTTACTTCTTATTTTCCAATTTGGATTCCTTTTATTTGTTTTTCTTCTCTGATTGCCATGGCTAGGACTTCCAAAACTATATTGAATAATAGTGGTGAGAGTGGACATCCTTGTCTCGTTCCTGATCTTAGAGGAAATGCTTTCAGTTTTTCACCATTGAGAATGATGTTTGCTGTGGGTTTGTCATTTATGGCCTTTATTATATTGAGGTAGGTTCCCTCTATGCCCACTTTCTGGAGAGTTTTTATCATAAATCGTTATTGAATTTTGTCAAAAGCTTTTTCTGCATCCATTGAGATGATCATATGGTTTTTATTCTTCAATCTGTTAATATGGTGTATCACATTGATTGATTTGTGTGTATTGAAGAATCCTTGCATCCCTGGGATAAATCCCACTTGATCATGGTGTATGATCCTTTTAATGTGTTGTTGGATTCTGTTTGCTGGTATTTTGCTGAGTATTTTGCATCCATATTCATCAATGATATTGGTCTGTAATTTTATTTTTTTTGTAGTATCTTTGTCTGGTTTTGTTATCAGTGTGATGGTGGCTTCATAGAATGAGTTTGGGAGTGTTCCTTCCTCTGCAATTTTTGGAAGAGTTTGAGAAGGATGGGTGTTAGCTCTTCTCTAAATGTTTGATAGAATTCACCTGTGAAGCCATCTGATCCTGGACTTTTGTTTGTTGGAAGATTTTTAATCACAGTTTCAATTTCGTTACTTGTTATTTGTCTGTTCATATTTTCTGTTTCTTCCTAGTTCAGTTTTGGAAGGTTATACCTTTCTATGGATTTGTCCATTTCTTCCAGATTGTCTATTTTATTGGTATAGAGTTGCTTGTAGTAGTCTCTTAGGATTCTTTGTATTTCTACGGTGTCTGTTGTAATTTCTCCTGTTTCATTTCTTATTTTATTGATTTGAGTCCTCTGCCTCTTTTTCTTGAAGAGTCTGGCTAATGGTTTATCAATTTTGTCTATCTTCTCAAAGAACCAGCTTTTAGTTTTACTGATCTTTGCTATTGTTTTCTTTGTTTCTGTTTCATTTATTTCTGCTCTGATCTTTATGATTTCTTTCATTCTGCTAACTTTGGGTTTTGTTTGTTCTTCTTTCTCTAGTTTGTTTAGGTGTAAGGTTAGATTGTTTACTTGAGATGTTTCTTGTTTCTTGAGGTAGGCTTGTATAGCTATAAACTTCCCTCTTAGAACTGCTTTTGCTGCATCCCATAGGTATTGGATCGTCATGTTTTCATTGTCATTTGTCTCTAGGTATTTTTTGATTTCCTCTTTGATATCTTCAGTGATCTCTTGGTTATTTAGTAATATATTGTTTAGCCACCATGTGTTTGTGTTTTTTACATTTTTTTCTCTAATTCATTTCCAATCTCATAGCGTTGTGGTCAGAGATGATGCTTGATATGATTTCCATTTTCTTAAATTTACTGAGGCTTGATTTGTGACCCAAGATGTGATCTATCCTGGAGAATGTTCCATGCACACTTGAGAAGAAAGTGTAATCTGCTGTTTTGGGATGGAATGTCCTATAAATATCAATTAAATCCATCTGGTGTATTGTGTTATTTAAAGCTTCTGTTTCCTTATTTATTTTCATTTTGGATGATCTGTGCATTGGTGTAAGTGTGGTGGTAAAGTCCCCCACTATTATTGTGTTACTGTCCATTTCCTCTTTTATATCTGTTAACAGTTATTATGTATTGAGGTGCTCCTCTGTTGGGTGCATATATATTATAATTGTTATATCTTCTTCTTGGATTGATCCCTTGATCATTATGTAGTGTCCTTCCTTGTCTCTTGTAACATTCTTTATTTTAAAGTCTATTTTATCTGATATGACTATTGCTACTCCAGCTTTCTTTTGATTTCCATTTGTATGGAATATCTTTTTCCATCCCCTCACTTTCAGTCTGTATGTGTCCCTAGGTCTGAAGTGGGTCTCTTGTAGACAGCATATATATGGGTCTTTTTTTTGTATGCATTCAACAAGCCTGTGTCTTTTGGTTGGAACATTTAATCCATTCACGTTTAAGGTAATTATCAATATGTATGTTCCTATGACCATTTTCTTAATTGTTTTGGGTTTCTTTTTGTAGGTCCTTTTCTTCTCTTGTGTTTCCCACTTAGAGAAGTTCCTTTAGCATTTGTTTTAGAGCTGGTTTGGTGGTGCTGAATTCTCGTAGCTTTTGCTTGTCTGTAAAGCTTTTGATTTCTCCATCGAATGTGAATGAGATCTTTGCTGGGTAGAGTAATCTTGGTTGTAGGTTCTTCCCTTTCATCACTTTAAGTATATCATGCCATTCCCTTCTGGCTTGTAGAGTTTCTGCTGGGAAATCAGCTGTTAACCTTATGGGAGTTCCCTTGTATGTTATTTGTCATATTTCCCTTGCTGCTTTCAATAATTTTTCTTTGTCTTTAATTTTTGCTAATTTGATTACTATGTGTCTCGGCCTGTTTCTCCTTGGGTTTATCCTATATGGGACTCTCTGTGCTTCCTGGACTTGGGTGGTTCTTTCCTTTCCCATGTTAGGGAAGTTTTCGACAATAATCTCTTCAAATATTTTCACTGGTCCTTTCTGTCTTCTACTTCTGGGACCCCTATAATGTGAATGTTGTTGCGTTTATTGTTGTCCCAGAGGTCTCTTTGGCTGTCTTCATTTCTTTTCATTCTTTTTTCTTTAGTCTGTTCCACAGCAGTGAATTCCACCATTCTGTCTTCCAGATCACTTATCTGTTCTTCTGCCTCAGTTATTCTGCTATTGATTCCTTGTAGTCTAGTTTTCATTTCAGTTATTGTATTGTTCATCTCTGTTTGTTTGTTCTTTAATTCTTCTAGGTCTTTGTTAAACATTTCTTGCATCTTCTTGATCTTTGACTCCACTCTTTTTCTGAGGTCCTGGATCATCTTCAGTATCATTATTCTGAATTCTTTTTCTGGAAGGTTGCCTAGCTCCACTTCATTTAGTTGTTTTTCTGGGATTTTATCTTGTTCCTTCATCTGGTATATAGCCCTCTGCCTTTTCATCTTGTCTATCTTTCTATGAATGTGGTTTTTCTTCCACAGGCTGCAGGATTGTAGTTCTTCTTGCTACTGCTGTCTGCCCTCTGGTGGATGAGGCTATCTAAGAGGCTTGATGGGAGGACTGGTGGTGGGTAGAGCTGACTGTTGCTCTGGTGGGCAGAGCTCAGTAAAACTTTGTTTCCCTCCCTGTTGGTTGTTTGGCCTGAGGCAACCCAACACTGGAGCCTACCTGGGCTCTTTGGTGGCGCTAACGACAGACTCTTGGAGGGCTCACGCCAAGGAGTACTTCCCAGAACTTCTGCTGCCAGTGTCCTTGTCCCCACGGTGAAACAGAGCCACCCCCCCCCCCACCTCTGCAGGAGACCCTCCAACAGTAGCAGGTAGGTCTGGTTCAGTAGGTCTGGTTCAGTCTACCCTGGGGTCCCAGTGCACACACTACTTTGTGTTTGCCCTCCAAGAATGGAGTCTCTGTTTCCCCCAGTCCTCTCAAAGTCCTGCAATCAATTCCCACAAGGCTTCAAAGTCTGATTCTCTAGGAATTCCTCCTCCCGTTGCCAGACCCCCAGGTTGGGAAGCCTGACGTGGGGTTTAGAACCTTCTCTCCAGTGGTTGGACTTCTATGGTGTAAGTTTCGCCAGTCTGTGAATCACCCACCCACCAGTTATGGGATTTGATTTTACCGTGATTGCGCCCCTCCTACTCTCTCTTTGTGGCTTCTCCTTTGTCTTTGGATGTGGGGTATCTTTTCTGGTGAGCTCCAGTGTCTTCCTGTCGATGACTGTCCAGCAGCTCTTTGTGATTCTGGTGTTCTCACAAGAGGGAGTGAGAGCACGTCCTTCTACTCCACCATCTTGGTTCCTGGTCATCATAGGATTGTTTTGCCTGGTCTAGAATTTCTTTTTGTGTGTGTGTGTGTGGTACGCGAGCCTCTCACTGCTGTGGCCTCTCCCATTGTGGAGCAGAGGCTCCGGCCGTGCAGGCTCAGTGCCCATGGCTCTCGGGCCCAGCCGCTCCGCGGCATGTGGGATCTTCCTGGACCGGGGCATGAACCCGCATCCCCTGCATCGGCAGGCGGACTCTCAACCACTGCGCCACCAGGGAAGCCCTAGCATTTCTTATAATTGGAATCGTATAGTAAGTTCTTCCTTTGTGTCTGGTTTCTTTCACTAAGCGTGATAATTTTGAGATTCACCCCTGTTCTTGAGTATTTCACTACATAGTTTATTTTTTGTTATTGCTGATTTATATTCTATTGTATGAATATTACCATTGTTTGGTTATACATTCTCCTACTGATGAATCTGAGTTATTTCCATTTTTTGCTTTGATGAATAAAGCTACTACTGGGCATTCTTCAAGGCTTTTTGTGGAAATATGTTACCATTTCTCTTGCATCAGTAACTGAGTGGTAAATTGTTGGGTCATAGCTTCAGTGTATGCCTAGTTTTTTGACAAAATCCCACATCTTTTCCCAAGGGGATTATATTGTGTTATACATCCACCAGCTGTAAATGAAATTTCTAGATGCTCCACATCCTTCCCAACATTTGATGCTGTCATTCTTTTTCATTTTAGTAGGGGTGTCTCTTTGTGTTGTTTTGTTTTTTTCTTGGGTTTGCGGGCCTCTCACTGTTGTGGCCTCTCCCGTTGCGGAGCACAGGCTCCGGACGTGCAGGCTCAGCGGCCATGGCTCACGGGCCCAGCCGCTCCGCGGCATGTGGGATCTTCCCGGACCGGGGCACGAACCTGCATCCCCTGCATCAGCAGGCGGACTCTCAACCACTGCGCCACCAGGGAAGACCTAGCATCTCTTATAATTGGAATCATATAGTAAGTTCTTCCTTTGTGTCCGGTTTCTTTCACTAAGCGTGATAATTTTGAGATTCACCCCTGTTCTTGAGTATTTCACTACATAGTTTATTTTTTGTTATTGCTGATTTATATTCTATTGTATGAATATACCATTGTTTGGTTATACATTCTCCTACTGATGAATCTGAGTTATTTCCATTTTTTGCTTTGATGAATAAAGCTACTACTGGGCATTCTTCAAGGATTTTTGTGGAAATATGTTGTCATTTCTCTTGTATTAGTAACTGAGTGGTAAATTGTTGGGTCATAGCTTCAGTGTATGTCTAGCTTTTTGACAAAATCCTACATCTTTTCCCAAGGGGATTATACATCCCCACCAGGGAAGCCCTCTTTGTGGTTTTAATTTGCATTTCTCAGGTGACTTATAATGCTGAGCACTTTTTCATTTGCTTACTGGGCATTTCTAGATCGTATTTTGTAATGTATCTGTAGAAGCCTTTTGCCCAGTTCTAATTGGGTCGTTTTTCTTTTTATTAGTGAGTTGCAATTATTTTTTTCAATATACTTGATACAAATCCTTTGTTAGATATGTGTGCTGCAAATATTTTCTCTCATTTGCCTGTCATTTTCTTGATTTGTTTTAATGAGAAGGTTTTGATTTTAATGAAGTCGAATTTACCAGTTCTTTCTTTTATGACTCATGCTTTCTGTGTACTCTGTTGGCCTTCCCCAAGGCTGTGAAGATATTCTCTTTTATTTTATTCTAATAGTTTTATTGTGATAGCCTTCATGTTCAGGCCTATCTTGCATCTTGAATTGATTTTTGTTATGATATAATGTAAGGCACAAGGTTCTTATTTCCCTTATGGATATCTAGTTTCTTCAGTAACACTTGTTGAAGAAATTGTCCTTTCTTAATAGAATTTTTTGGCACCTTTGTTGTAAATCACTTCACTGAATACGTATGAGTCTGTTACTGGACTCTGTTTTCTGTTCCATTCATTTATATGTCTAACCTTTGGCTTAATTACAGAAGCATTATAGTAAGTCTTGAAGTTAATAGTATAAGTCTTCCAACTTTATTCTTATTTTGCTAAGTGTTTTGGTTATTCTTGGCCCTTTAACTTTCCAAGTAAATTTTAAAATCACATAACTATGGAAAATAAACCTGCTAGGAGTTTGGTTGGGATGACATTCAGCCTGTAGAACAATTTGGATGAATTGTCATTTAATAATTGAGTTTTCTGATTCACAAACAAGATATAACTCTCCACTGATTTAGATCCTCTTTAATTTTTCTCATCAGTATTTTATTGTTTTCAGTGTCTTTTCTTAAATTTATCCTTAAGTTTGTAATAGTCTTTAATCCTATTTTAAATGGTATTGTTTTCTTGTCTGATTGCTCACTGTTAGTATATAAAAACACAATTGATTTTTTTATATCCAACTTGTATCACACAACATTAATAATAAAAGCTATAATTCAAGAAATTTCCCTGATATAAAATTTAAAAGTATATGTAAAAGTACATACTGAAAGAGTTATCAAACCGAAATGACTTTTCTAGTAATATTATTAGACTTTAAAGAGAAGCAAATAAAATAATTTGACCAGATAAGCAAAAAGAGCAAGTTATTTATAAGTAATTTATGACAAATAAAATTAGACGGTCCTCCAACTTTTCATCAGCAACACTTTGTCATAGAAAATAGAGGATGGAGTCACATGTTTTAAATAGTCAAGAGAAAAAGGTGAGCCAATAATTTTATATCCAGGAAAACTGGCTTTCAAATATAAGGGGTATACTGTTGTCAGCTTAAGCAACACGATCCCATGAGTTCTTCCTGCGGAGTCTAGAAATGACTGCATGTTCATTGACATTAGGATTGTGGTCCTTATGAGTTACTTATAGAACCAAGATTAAATGAGAGTTGTGTAGAAGTATAGTGTGTAGCAGCTATATGCTTCAACAATGTAAATATAGAACAACTACAAAAATGGAGGGATTAGGGGAAGAGCTTATAAAAAGAGAAGTTTAACTCTTTTTAATAATCATACCAGTGGTGCTATTGGTATTGTTATTTTGAAACTATTATATGTGTAATATAAAGCATGTTGTAACCATGTGATACGTAGTTCCAGCATTTTCTTTGTCTTGAGAAACAGGATTCTTAATGTGGAGGAAAGGAGATACTTATATAATATAGAGGTGCTTGTGATGAAGAGGGAACACATGGAGACCTTCTGGGGTATCCCACAAAAGTCGAGTTCTTGACCTCAGTAATAGTTACAAATATGTTTGCTTTATACCAGTTCTTTAATCCATAGATTTGTTTTGTATGAATTTCTGTATCTTTTTTTCATTTTATAATAAATGGTTAAACCAACAAAAAAGTTGTAATAGGATTTTCCTCACCAAAAATTTTAATATTAGGCAAACTTACATAAACCTAATAGAAGTTTGCCAATAACTTTTACTAAATGTGTTACTTTGGTGGTGGAGCTGTAGGTGGATAACTCGAACCAGTGTGTCCCACCACATCAGACTTACACCCCAGCGTTAGTTAAATCATGCGTATCTGTGCCCATTTGCGTGTGTCCCTCTCTCTGACTGAGTGCCTCACACCACTTCCATATCTCTTCCCTGCTCCTGGAATAAGTTCCTTCAAAGCCCAGTTCATGTGGCACTGCCTTCATGATTCTTCCTCAAAACCCTTAAGCTGAATTGACTCTTACCCTTTGTACATGCAATATCTTTGTTTTCCCAATGAATTGTTATTACTTGTTATATCTCCTTGATAATGAGCCAGGGACTGATAATTGTTCCTTTTTTCTTTCTGGTATACAGTACAATATCAGTAGCTATGAGTGAATAAATCAATCAGTCAAAATTAGCAGAAAGAAAAACATGACACTCAAAGAGCTTGTAGTCTAGTTATAGAAGCAGAATATCCAGAAATGCATCAATAAAAGATTTTTATTTTGTTTTGTTTATTTACAAAGTAGCATATAACAATTGCAGATTAATAGAGAATTTGCTGGATACATAAGTAGGAGAGGAGGAGGAGAATTATTGAGGAGAGGAGGTCTATGAGGAGGTGTAAATGAGTGAGTTTAGCCTCATCTCCATAGTTGATTGGTGGAGAATGCGTACTCTAGGCCAAAGCAGTTGATTTGGAAGGGACCAAATAAATGTTCAATGAATAGTAATTTGAAGAAAATCGTTATCATAACTGAGTTGATAATGGAGTCATAAGAAATCAGGTTTGGAAGACAAAGGATGCCCACTGGTACCTGTTTAGTGTTTTGTTTTGTTTTGTTTTGTACTGTTTCAATTTTGATTCACTACAACAGTTAATAAGTAGTTGTAAAGGACTTTTATATATATATATATATATATATATATATTTTTTTTTTTTAAAGATAACTTTTTTTTTTTTAATTTATTTATTTAGAGCTGTGTTGGGTCTTCGTTTCTGTGCGAGGGCTTTCTCTAGTTGTGGCAAGCAGGGGCCACTCTTCATTGCGGTGTGTGGGCCTCTCACTATCGCGGCCTCTCTTGTTGCGGAGCACAGGCTCCAGACGCGCAGGCTCAGTAATTGTGGCTCACGGGCCCAGTTGCTCCGCGGCATGTGGGATCTTCCCAGACCAGGGCTCGAACCCGTGTCCCCTGCATTGGCAGGCAGATTCTCAACCACTGCACCACCAGGGAAGCCCCATTTTTATGAATTTTTTGTGTATCCTTTCAGACATTTCCTATGCATATACAAAGATATGTACATATACATACAAATATTCACTAATATCTAGACCCATATGTATATCTTATTTCTTTTTAATATAGGAATAGCGTGACCCTATTTTTAAATTGTACAATATTTAATTTCCCCTATAATGTACATATAGGCTGTATCTTATTTTTCACCATTATGATAACATGTAGTGTGTTTTTCTTTTTGATCATATCTGGGATCCTTTAGTTATAATAAAGAAATTTATTCCATTTTCATTTATTGTCATAACAGATAAATCTTATCATATTTTGTTACTCTCTTTTTTACTGCTTCCTCTGTTTTCTATTTTTTACTCTATGGTTGTGGTTTTGTTTTGTGTATTTCTCTTCTGCTGATAATTTGTTGTTTTACTGGGTTTTTTGTAATTGTATTTCATATACTATGACCCATTTCCTGATTTATCAACTTTAGGCAGTAATTACGGATGCCTGCTTTAAAAGGTGAGGAATGCTTTCTCCTAAATCACCTCCTTGTTAGCTTCTGATTTTCATAGTGATATTTTTATATTGTCAGAGTTTATAATATTTACATTTTTCTGTAGTTATTCTTCCTACAAATGTGTAGCCTTCATTTTATATTTAAATGAATGTTTTGCTCACCTCCACACCTGTCATTCCCCAGCTTTGCTGGGCTGAATTCTTCATTTGGATTCAATTCTTGGTTGGCTGCTATTCATTATTAAGTAGTTTTGCAAGATGGGTCAACAAGTGTTATATTCTCTTGAGTTTGTAAATGTTTGAAAACGTTTTTCTTTTGTCTTTATTTATGTTTGAGGCCAGCCTGCATTTGCCTGGATTTTTAGATGACTTGATTTTTCTCTTGACACAATACTTAATGCTTACTATATGCAATAACCCCTAATATTTTCTCTTTTATTATATTTAATTTTCTTAACGCTTATTATCACCCATTAAGTTAATTCCATGTTCTATGGTGTTTAATTTGGTTTTTTTTTAGAAATCTGTGCTAAAATATAATGTTAGATGACAGGGCATAGTGATCTAAGGTCACCAGCCACTTGAATTCCATGTGTTCTCTCAAAGTATCTTCTTGCCTGGTCTGCTGGGTGCACTGCCCTGAGGGCTTGTTTTCTATGGCCTTCCATTTTGGGAGAGCACATCACCCTAACAAGAGATCAGCCTGCTTAGTGAAGCCTCTTAAATGACTTAAGGTTTTATGTTGCTGGGTTCGTGTTTATCTCTGCTCTGCTCATCCTGCCCTGTCAGCTACAAAGCAGGTTCATGCTTCTTTTCTCTTCTCCCCATTTACCTCCATGAAGTTTCTTCAGGATAGAAGGAAATTTCTCTTTTAGTGGAAATCTGTCTCTTCTAACCCTGCCTCTTCTCCCTTCTGAGGTTGGAACCTCACAAAGATTTACCCTACAATCCCAATGTCCTACCCCTGTCTTCAAACTCTCTTTTTCTAAGTAAAAGTTTGTTGTCTATAGTCCTATGAACTCTTTCTCTTACTTTCAGTAAAATGCCTACCCTGCTAGAGACAAAGGTATATATCAACTCTTGATATACTATCCCTTTTGGATTGAGTTTGAATTTCATTGCATGTTTTAAGATTATGGATGTATTCTAATTATATTGTAGATGGAATTTTCTTCCCAATTTCTCAATTGTTCATTCATTTAGAGCTCAGGGAACAAAGTCGAATAACCATACTCTTACTCTATCATTTATCACAATCTTCTGTTAGAGATCCTTGATCTGACAGAGATATGATATAAATGCTCTTTTGAGGAAGATTATTCTAATCACCTTTTAAGGTACAGATTAAAGTGGGATATGGTGACATGTCCAAAAAATCTTAGAATAATCTAGCCAGCACAGTCTAATAGAACCTGCTGCAGTGACGGAATTAGTCTGTATTTGCACTGTCTAATATAGTAGTCCCTAGCTCATGTAGCTGTTGAGTACTTGAGATGTGGTTTGTGAAACTAAGAAACTGAATTTAAATTTTTTTAATTGTAATTAATTCCAATTTAAATTTATATAGCATCATATGGTTAATGGCCACCATATTGGACAGTGCAGATTTAGGCAATATAAAGCCTGAACACTAAACTGTGGCTAAAGAAATGGAAATAAAAGAGGCTATCCAAGAGGTATAATGGAAAAAAGAAATAACAATGTTTTTGTAGGGGAAGAGAGAAAGAGGAGATTTAAGCAATTCAAAGGCAAGTGTGCTAGAGAGAATGAGGAAGCTGGTGGTACCATCCAATCAAAAGGGGATATTATCCAGGACTATTTTGAAAAATAGATATTTTAACAGGTTGAGTTCCCAGTGGTAAGGAGACATCCACGTGGAAATGACTATATAAACAATTAGAATTCTCACACTGAATTGGAACAGAGGGAGGTCAGAACAACCAAAAAAAATATATTTCCTTGACATTTCTCTCTTGAGAGAGTCTTCTCTGCTTCCATACACCCCTTTACAGAGATTGACTTGTCCTCCCCCACGCGGAGAGATCCTGATATATGGCATAATAATGACGGTTCACAGACATTACTATTTCACCTACTGAGTGATTAATATGAAATTAGTTACTGAAACACTCAGTGGCGCAGAGAGGAGAAATTTGGTGTTGTTTTAGAAAGGAAAAATACAAGGTAAAATATTGCTTTGCATATATGGAGTAACTCTTCATCTGAGAACCTTTACATACTCAGCAAGCTTAATTAATGAGAAAACCTCTAAAAAGGAGAAATGATGAAATAAGGAACACAGATTCTAGTGTTCTATTTCTGTGATTTTTAAAAGTCAAGCTTGGTGTTTTCCTCTTTCATTAATGCACCAGTGTAGCCCCGTGTGGCAGCCATGAGATGTTCATCTTTCTGCTGAGTGATTTCTCTAGAAGGCATCCCACTTAGGAGGAATAGTAACCACACAAAATGCCACCCCCTAACTTTATTGATGTCCTGTGCTCTATTTGCAATGGAAATCCAGCCATATCATCACAGTGCAGCAAGCATCCTCCAGTAATCCAGTCTGCACCGTCCCTGGGAAGATTGTTTTGTTGCAGAATGGAGCAGGTTATCTTCTTCATCAAAAATTATTCAAAACAAACATCCATGAATCTGGAACTAGCATGCATTGAAAGAGGACAGGCAGGGCCTCTTAACGGGTACCCTGCTGTGTAATCTTCCTTTCATCTTCATTCAAAATCCCTTGGAGATTCAAGCTCCCCTTTGCACAAAATATAAATTCTTCTCATTACTCATGTGTAGGGTACGTGATTTGACCTAGTCAAAAGAGATACGCAGTAATGTATCCTGGCATTTATTTTCATCTGTTGTGACTTGAAGATACTGGTTTTTTGGTCCTAAACCTTCTTCTTCATCTTTTTACTTTTCCTTCCTCCTCTCTACTCAAAGGGGAAAAAAAGCCATTCTGCCAAAAGGGAAAAGACCTTGAAAAATCATGGCTTTTAAAGAATTTTACAAAGAGTTTGATGTTCTGTAAAATAAGACTAGCTGCCATGTGCAAAAATAGCTGTTTTTATTTGAAGAGGAAAAGATACTGAGAGAATTCAGTTTCTGTTTTTTCACTCATCCAGGCCTTCAATATACATTTCCAGGCATATATAGATCTTTCACTTCTAGTCCACGGTCCTCTAATATTCTCTGAGCCTAGTTCTTCAGATTTATCCCCATCCTTTCTTGAGTCTTTCTTTCACCACCTGAGCCAGCATCGTCTTATTTTTCTCCTCCTGTACACAATGTACCTTGTTTACCCGGTGATGTGAGGGTACATTCTCTCCTCGTTAGTGGAGAACACCTCCTGACACCATCAAATCACCATCGTCCAATAAGATGCCACAGTGACCTTTCCATTTTAACATGTAACTGGGAATTTAGGAGATCTGGCCTAACACTTTCCAGACTAAATGAAAAATTCTCAAAATTCAGTTGGATTTGGAATCCACCAAAGTATTTTTTTCTGCTCCCATTCCCAGTCTACACAGTAAGTATGCTGATTAGCCGTAGCATTTTGTAATATCACTAAAGGCTTTAGAGCTGTGGAGTTCTGCCAGTAATGGTGTTTAATTCACTTATATGCACCAATTTGTCTCTGTCAGGAGCCTATTAATTTCTTCACTATTCTACTCTGTCCCTAGCCCCTGTATAATGAAACACAATGATCCCCATTTGTGTAACCAAAAAACTTAGAGTCTCTCATAAATTATCTCTGATCCCACTGCTTTTAGTGACCAGAAAGCCCCTGTATTTCTTTTTCATATTTAAATCAATTTTTGCAAGCTCTTTTCTTTAGAAGAATACACTAGAACTCAAAGTCACCAAATGATAAAATCACA
Organism: Delphinus delphis; assembly: GCF_949987515.2. Taxonomy (NCBI): domain Eukaryota; kingdom Metazoa; phylum Chordata; class Mammalia; order Artiodactyla; family Delphinidae; genus Delphinus; species Delphinus delphis. The sequence goes on along the minus strand of NC_082689.1, from coordinate 30,561,864 downwards.
GACAAAGTATAAGATTCTGATGGGCTCTTTAACATGCCTCCCTGTCCCAAGTCAGACTTCTTTAATATTACACCAAAGATGACCTGTTCCCATTTATAGGGAGGAAATGTTACTGAAAATCAGCCTCTTACTCTGCAATCAGCCCAGTCATCAGTGGGCAGGATATTAAAATACCTATAGCATTGCTATAAAAGTAAAGACCCTGTAACAAATAAAGGTCAGAGATATAAAATTAATCCTGTGGAATCTGCTATTGGCATTTCTGCATGGTGTGATCTTGAGTATCCAGGAAAGCGACAGTTAAGTGACTGACTAGGAGGAATTAACATAGATTCAGGAGAGTCTCTCATTGTATCAGCATATAAACTCACATACATCTTGTTCTGCATTTTTCAGGATTGGGGCAAAACATCAGGAGCTAAGGGAAAAGCAAGCAAGAGGTCTTATTGATTATGCCGCTGGTGCAATTGGATCCCTGCATGATATGGACGATGATGAAATGGACCCCAACTATGCCAGAGTAAACCACTTCCGGGAACCATGTGCATCAGCAAATGTCTATAGGTCTCCATCTCCCCCTCGGGCTGGACCACTGGGGTACCCTCGGGATGGCCGTCCACTGTCTCCAGAGAGAGACCACTTAGAGGGTCTCTATGCCAAGATCAACAAGCCATACCAGCCACCAGTGCCAGCTGACAGGTAATAGAATTTATTGAAAGATGAATGTAGTTTTAATTCAGTAAGTTTCAAATCATCTTTACTGCTGAAGCAGATAAAAATATATCCTTCCATCTATTAAACCTGAAATGACATAGTGCCCTTGACAAGTGCTATGCTTTGACCTACCCGTAAGGTATCAGCCATCAAAAATAAAGCAATTGACAGTTCTAAGGTGGCATGAATGAACAGTAGTAGTTGAGTTCATGAGGCAACAGGGAGCAATTTTTGAAGGAATATTGTAACAGAGAGCTAGTGATAAAACTTTGAAGGAATATTGTCCTTTCTCCTAAGAACCCTACTATATAAGACTTATCCAAGAAGATGGCATGACACTTGGAGGTGAAGAGTCAGTGAAGAGAGTGGTGACTTCTAAGTGGGGGTAATTATAGATAGCCTCAGAATTCCAGAAGACTTTGCAAAGATTGGGATTTTCTACTGGAGGCATATGTGATCCTGCATAGATATTCATGGGTGATCAGAGGTAGAAAGGAGATAATCTTGGCAATAGGAGTTTGATGAAGTAGAGAAAGATAAGAGGTGACAAGGCCAAGGATCTTTAGGTTTCGCAGCTGAGGAAAGAGATAATAGGACCATCTGTCAGTACAATTGAAGTAGGTAGGAAACAAGATGATTCCAACCCCACCTCCTGCCAAAAGCAAAATGCCTTATCCCTCGAAAGGCTGGTATAGGAGGGTGTTAGTCAATATATATTGTTAGGTGACCCTTGGAATTACACACCGAAGGAATGAATTGACTGACCTTGGTTTAATCTGCTGTAACTTGAAGTCTGGAGGGAGGAGATGAGGGGGGAAGGGTGGCAGGCACAAAGAGCCCTCATTCCAGATGAAAAAAAGACTTGTTTTCCAGATTCCCTTTGGTCCTGACAACCACCCAGTCCCTATTAGTAACCAGCTTTTGTGTGATGGCGTGATATATCGTATATGTTTACCATTTACATTTCCCCAGCTGGGTGATATTATGCACTTTCAATTAGGTTGAGGAGAGGAAGGAAAATCATGGCGTTTTTATGCAGACTGTGAAGTGCAGCTTCACAAGACCGATTACCTTTCAGAGCCTTTCCAATAACCAAGTGGGAAGGAAGGAGCAATTTTTAATCCTTACTGTCAAGCCTCCAGGTTGATAGTATTAAAGAAAGATGGTCACGTTTTTCTTTGGGATAAAATGAAAATATAAATTCCTGTGACTTTGTGAGACAGCCATAACAAAACTGTTAATTCAGAGGACTGATTAAAGGCTGGCCTTTTTCTCCCAAGCCTTTATAAAGGGTTGAATTTTTATCACGTAAATAATGATACCAGGCATGAGTCTCTTCTGGCCCAGACGACAGCCAATCTTCCCTTCTCTAAATCAGATGGGTCTTCGTAGTAAACCCCATGGCAAGGGCCCTCTGCTAGAATCCCAGTGCAGAACTGTTTCTAGGAACCTCCAAAGCCAATATTTCCGATTCTAATTCCATGAAAATAAATAATAAGCATTCTGTTTAAAAATGTCCACTCCTCCAATGCACGTGGAGAATTCTGTGTTAAGCCACACTGAACAGGTTTTCTTACTTCTTTCTTCTTACCCCAATGGCTAATGTGCATTGAAAGTCTCTAAGAGGAGCATACAACAGTCAATGCTATCACTCCTCAATTTTCTGTCACCTAAGGCTTATTTTTTTTGGCCAAACATTATGACTGTTCTTTGGGACACTAGAAGATTCTATCCTGAAGCTAATTTTCACCCACATAGATTTGACCTGGACAGAAATTTCTTAGGATAATTGTAACTGTAGCCACTACAGAATGATATCAGGAAAAAAAAAAATGTTATTTACTGCCCAGCCCAGACATGTATAAGCAATATTCTTTCCTTTGGCTCTGACCTCTACGTATTAATAAATGATCTAAAGTTCTTTCAGTGGAGTTTTAGAGAGTTGTCATATTTTTGGATAACAGATCAAAGTGTAACTCTTTATACTCAGAATTATCTTTATTCTGCTCTTATCTTTACTCATATTTAAAAATTGTTCTGCTCCTTGTTCTTTAAGTCTTAAGCAGTTTTTCTCTTGGCACATAATAAGCATTCAGTAATGTTAGCTATCATCATCATATCATCATCGTCATTATTATTATTACTGGTTTTTATCAGTGAGGTTCTGAAATTTCCAACATGCCTGGGTCCAGGTGAGTCTGAGCGAGTTGCTGTGGCAGCATCCCGAACAGTGCCCATGAGCAGGAACTCTGAGCTCTAACCCTACCTTACTTACAGTTAGAGGCCTGTCATTCTTTTAGTCATCTGTACAGACTTTCACTCACTCAGTAAGTGTTCATTTGGCACCTGCTGCGTTCTAGCTACTGTTGTAAGCTCTAGGGGATGATACAAAGATGACTGATACGGTCCCATTCCAGAGGAAGTCATATTATAGGGAGGAGGGAATCAACACATGTAAAAATAGATAATTGCAACTTAATGTAAACAGAAGAAAAAGAAGCTTTTCTTTTCTAACTCTGCTGCTCACAAAAGGTCTCCAAAAGGAAATGATATTTGAACTGGCTTCATAAGAACTGACCAGATACAGTAGAAAAATTGTTTTCCTTACAGACTAATTAGCATGTACAGGGGTGAAGTGGCCGGAAAGAGCATGGAACATTAGGGAAGCTCAGAACATGGAGAGTGGATGGGAAGGAAGGTGAGAGGAGATGAGGCTGGAAAGCAGATTGGAGCCAAACTGTGAATGAATAGGTTCCATCCTATACTCACACTTATTAATTGGTAGTAGCTGTCTGCAAATCTGTGTTAAGAAGGGTTCTGAGCAGGTTCCCAGAGGTCGGAGATGAAGGGAGAGATGAACGGGCGAAATACAAAGAATTCCTAGGGCAGTGAAAATACTCTGTATGATATTATAAAGACGGATACGTGTCATTATACATTTGTCTAAACTCATAGAAGGTACAACACCAAGAGTGAACGATAATGTAAACTACAGACTTTGGGTAATAGTGATGTGTCAGTGCACGTTCACAGTTTTAACAAATGTACCACCCTGGCAGGGCATGTTATTAAGCAGGGAGGCTATGCATGTGTGGGTGCAGAGGGTATATGAGAAATCTCTGTACCTTCCCCTCAATTCTGCTGTGAACTTAAAACTGCTCTAAAAAAATAAAATCTTATTTTTAAAAAAAAGGAAAAGAAAGGAAGAA